>NC_134648.1:69048593-69348593 GCF_030463565.1 Pelecanus crispus
TCAACCGTACAATCACTCCACAAGGGAAAACCCATTATGTAAACTGTTCACTATACAAAGGGGTTTTGTTAAGTACTAAATAGAAATCAGTTCAATCCACTTACCCTTGGAGATCTTAGTTCTATTTCTTCTTTTTCACTCTCACTGCTGGAGTAATTTTCTTCTGCCTCTTTTTTAACTTCTGTTGGGGGCATTTTTTGTTCCTCTTTTACACTTTCCTCCATTGGTTCCACGTGTTTCTGTATGTCTTCTACCACTTTTGGTTCATTATGATGGATGGTCCTAAACTGAATGTTTGCAGAACGGCAGTACTCTTCAAAACCATAAAGATACCTATAGATACAAATAAAAGTTTCATTTATATTCCATGTTTTATTTTCTATTCAATGAAGTGCATAAAACCTATTTTCCTGCTCACAGAAAAGCAAGAGAAACAGTAACATCAGGAAAAAAAACCCCAACAAACAAAACAAACCCAAATAAACAAAAAAACCAAAAAGCCAGAGAATGTTTTGAAATGAAATAATTATGCACACAAGTTAAATGGTGAGAAAGAATACACACAGGTGCTTCCCACAAATTTAACTTCATCACCGTCCAATTAAGAATTCATAACAGTAAAGCCTAAGAACATGTACACCGTTTTGCAAATGCACAATGACAGCTCCAATCAGGCTACTATTAGAATATGGGCATACAAACAAGTTACCACACGGTAACAGACTGCCATGCCTCAGCTTGTTCTCTGGGAAGTGCCTGTGTGCACACTCTAATCCAGTTATAGGTGAGAGAAATATGAACTAGCTTACTCCTCAAAGAATAAATACACAAGTTACAACATACTATCATGCGTCCATACAACATAATTATTTCCACTGTGAGAGCAACCTAGTACATATTTACCAATTACTCTTTTTAGGATAAATACTCTTCTCTGTACAATACAGACCTTAAATATGTGCCCAGTTCAAATCCCACTGAAGATAGTCTGAATATTTTCATCTTCATCAACATTAACATGAGTTGAGTCATTAGTCATCCCTATTCAATCAGGCCAAATTTCCTTAAGTTCGAGTCAAGAGAACCTCATTCTTCCCTTTTACTCAAAAAGCCCAATTGTTTCTTGTCAAACGTCCAGGAGGATAAATAATAAAAATAATTTTTATTTAGAAAATGAGTTTGAAAAGTGTCATTCCTAAAAGGTTTCCATTTCAAAAGTTAAAACACAACTGAAAACCAGGGGTCAGAATAAAAAGATTTACGCATTTTTTTTCATTACAAGTAGTGATGTTACTACTTAATACTGTCCCATCCACCATAGCAACATACATAGTTATGCCCTAAAGCCATTATTCTACAGATTCCACAAAGATGACATTTAAATACGCAATCTGAAACATGCCTATCAACATTTTTCAAGAAGTTAGAAGAAACCGGTATAAAATTCTCTCACTGCATGCAACACCTACAGACTGAGGACAGAGTCCGTTCTCGTTAATCACTGAAAATTGCAAAGCTGAATTTGCCAAAGCTTTTTTTATAAATTTCATTGTTGTACTCTGAAATGGCATCATCACATGGTGGAAGTGAATGCTTCTTGATAAGAAAATGAGCAGAATTCTAATGCATTAGAGCAACAGGAACGTATGCAGCCCTGAGCACTCCCTCCTTTCCTCCACCGTTTCAATCCTCAGCACTGGAAAATGCTCAGAACTGCTCGTTAACTGAAGAATGTCAACTACTGTTTCACTAAACTAATTAAAAAATTGCTTGAATATTGTACATGCTACTAAAAAAAAGGAAAAATGTTTTCACCATTATACAATATGAGAACTTACTTTCTATATGCAGTTTTTACATTGTAGGAAGCAGCCGAGTTCAAAATAGGAATGCCAAGGTCCATATAAATTTGCTTCCATACAGCACCACTCTCAATCTTTGGTAAAGGAAAAAAAAAAGGAAAAAAGAAAAAAAAGGAAGTTTTCAGGTTTTGTTAACCAAGAACATTAAGAAATGATATCTAACACAGCCACAAGCCACAGCCTTTAAGAATGAATAGACGTATTTAGTTCAGTAAACATCCAACACTTACTTTGTCACACCCACCCTGCTGATATACCAGTCTAAAAAGTTTGAAGAGATTAAGGTCCTTGTAGCCCAGAACAGGTGGTTTATTGATAGGAGTACCTAAATAAAACAAAACCAGATACAAGAAGTTATCACAAAGGACAGCAAACGGCTTCTTCCATTCCTTTAGCACACATTTGATTACTAGTATCTTTCTACGTTTTAAAATCTGTATTTAATAGTTCTAAGGTACATCCCAAGTCAGTATACTGTTTCCAACCACCAGTTAAGGCTTCACCCTCTTTTGAACGCATCACTTATTTCTGGGTGGTTTATTAGCATACTGGCACCAGGTGCTTGATAACTACGATTTCTTGACCTCTTTTCAGATTTGTGGTATAACCCCCCTCCAACTGGCTGCGTCCCACTGTTCCTCTCTTGAACTGAGGGGACAGCCAGAATTGCAGCAAGCTCTACAGAATGCCTGATGAATGCTGGAATATAGCAATGTGTGAAGAGATTAACTCAAAACACTGTGGTCTGAAAGGAATGGGGAAGAAGCAGAACTGTTGGATTAGAAAAGGATACACAGGCAAATTGTCAGAATGTGAAAAAGCACAAAGCCCTAACAGGACATGAATGTTTGGGACAGTTCCAGGAAAAAGAACAAACTCAAATCGGATGAGTGGCAATGATATAAAGAACAATAATTAACTGCAAAAGGAAAAACCAAAAGTGACTTGGGGCAAGTGGCTGCGGACATAGACAGTATTCCTCCCAGCAAGGAAGAATATCAAACCTCTTCCCTGCTGCTTCTCATCTTCCTTCATCTTCCTTCATCTTCATGCAATTATATTTGGAATCATGAAAATAATTTTATAGGACTTAGGGAATACTGTCATGATTACATGAATCAAAACATTCATACTGGGAGAACAGAATGTAGAACAAATCTGGTGGGAACAGAAACCTTGCTATAAGGACAGAGAGAAGGGAAAAAAAAAAAAAAGAAGTAGACAGGCAGGGGGAAAGACCCAGTCCTGAAAGTCCTGTACCTTTCTCAATTGACACACTAGCTTAAAGAATAGTTTCTGGACCCAGTCTTCAAATTCAGTGCACAAATGCTTTCTTCTTTTGCCTCTATGAGTCCCTGATACGATCCCTACTTGATCTGTAGTCTAAGAATGCTTAAGAAAGGGAGTGAGGAAGGAGGAAAACAGAAAAGGGGGAAGAATCAGGCTACTAGCTAGAAAAGAAAGAAAATTGTGGGTTATTCCAGCAGCACAGGGATTTTTTTTCCCCCAACATAGCCTCTTATTCCCCCAAGAATTCTTATTCGCCAGAAACGCTGGTTATACACAGGAGGCCTCAAAATTATATTGGATGAACTCCAGTATACTTTGCTATAATACATGATCAATTTCTAAACCTGTGATAAGAACTCCCACTACTGAACAGACTTGAAACTGTTATTTTACGATTCTGTGGTCTAGAACACACCTCGTTAATAGGGATGCAGAGCCTCTTTTACAAAGGTAACTTGATTTCCCCCCCAGTTTTAAAAGCCAAGAAAAAAAGAAAGGGGGAAATATTCAGACACCGCATGCACTTTACATTTTACTCTTAGCTCTGGTTATTTCAAATTCAAGTACATCAACATTTGCTGTACTGTATGCTGCTAAGGAAATATCATTCGGGTAACTTTTGTCAAAGAAAAAGAAAAGAAAAAGAAAAAGTAAAAAGGCAATAGTTGCACTTGTAATCTACCTCCACCAATGTTACTGCAGGATTAACACAGTATTCTAATTGAAATAGTGAGTTCATGAGTAAAATGAATAAAACAAATATACTCTAAAAGAGGAAACTCCTTCCAGGCTTAAGTATCCTTTAAACAAAAAAAAAAAAAGGGGGGGGGGTGCAGCCAAGGAACAGAAAACCTTCAATTTTAGCGTCACTCTCATCACAACTGCAAATGTGAATGGCTTCTGCAACAACAGCTCTCCCCAGTCAGCAGATACATCCTGCTCCCTATACATAGCACATGCACTTCCAATATATGTCTTACACCAGGACTTTAACTGTTCCAATTTATAAGTCTCACCTAATTCTGTAAAGAAAAACATTTAAAATATGCTATTTTCTTGTTCTAGCTACTGGACACAGTAGAATCTTTTAAGTTGTCTCTTCAGGTGAGTATCACTGCTACATCTGCGCATGATTAAAGTTCTGCAACGAGACTTGAAGATGGCACACCTCCCATTCTCTGCTGGTTGAATGTCACCATCCACGAATAGCCGCCTGAGATTAACAGCAGCAGAGTTCCCAGCCATGGCTGTCACAACAAGAGATCAACCAAGAGCTTATTTAACAGGGATTGTTAACATAAAAAAAGGTTTTGTGAAAGCAAAACAAAAACAAAACACCTCAGGGAGGATTTGAGTTTCCTTTGAGTGCTGGGCTTCAAAGTACTGGAAGCAGACCTGCCACAAGTGAAAATAGGTAAAAGTGTTTTTCCTTGCACCAGACTAGCTGTTACCCTTTTTCACTGACACGCTTGTAATAACATCCATTACATTTAAAAGCTATTTTTAAAAGCCATTAAAAAAGTGGACTAGAGATTAAATTAAAAATAAAATTCAACAACAACAACAACAAAAAAATTTAGTGTTACCTCTGTCTTCCATAAACTTGTAAAGCTGTTGGAGGAAGTTGTCCCTCTCTTCAGGATCAAGCTCTTCCTCAGGCTGTGAAAACAAATGCAGTCATAATGAAAACATAAAATATGCAAAGTAACAATTTATTTGTACAAAAGCGTAACAGCAAGAACTAAACCCAAACCACTTCCCATTTGGCCCTGCACCCACATAATGGTGCAAATATGCAGAAAACAAAATTTACTCAGGAGACTGAAGTGCGCACCTCAGGAGGAGAAAAAGAAAATGCAGGTCAGGGGAAGCCTCAATCCATCACAGAAAGAATGTAAGTGTGACCCTTAAAATTAAAACACTAATGTACTTAACAGTCACTTCCGTAATTCCCCGAACACATATTTCCATAATTTATTACTATAAATTCCTTAGTTTTATCTTTACAATTTAAATCCTCAGAGATAAACACCGATGAGCTTTATGGTAAGCAGTCCACAGCATGAAATAAAAAAACTATTTTATTCAGGTGGAAACCATGAAAATAAAGTACATTATTGGGGGGAGGGAAATAATTTCTCCATATCTACATATACTTCATGGAATTCTGAGATGCTAGCAGAGACTGAGGCGGGGGGGGAATCTTTTCCCTGCAACGCTTTACACATGCCACTTTCTTCCTGCCAGCCTGGCAATCATAGGGATTGCTGGTAAGGCAGTTTGCACAAGGAAGACTGCAGCTGTCTTGAAGGAAAGACGTACAGTACGTGTCAAAAAATCTTATCATTACATTATTAAAAATAACATAAAAGTCACAAGCAGTTCCAGAAGGAAACCAGAATAGCAATTTCAATTTCAGTCGTCTGTGCATTCTGTAAACTTTAAGCTTCAAGACAGGAAGACAGGCAGTGAAATGTAAATGTATATGCTACTTCCTTGTTAACCAGAAAGCAATCTGCCCAGCATCAGAATGAATTTCAGCCCTGCCTGCTTCAGTGAATTCTGAGCTTCAAAGCCCAACAGGGATCACCTACACGCAGGCAGAGACAATATCTGTTTCTTATTGTCCTATTTTTTTCTTGGGAAATAATTTGAGGAAATGAAATAAATAATCATAACATTGTACAGCATCGGTTACCATGTGTTCATACTGCATATCATAGGGATTATATAAACAGTTATCTATAGAATTATTACGTTCTTCCAGGTTAACAAATGAATTATTGCTATAGAAACCACAGCTTTTTTTCCTCTCCATCTAGATTGCAAACCAACTTCAAGATCGAGAAATTTCTACCACGTACTGTAATGTTTACTGATTAAAAGGCAATACGACTCACACTAGGCAAACTAAATATATCTAATAACAGTAAACATTCAGACACATTTCTGAATAGCTGAATTCAAACCATTTCTTTTATGTGGGCATAATGCCAAACCAGAACTGTAGGTCAGAACAGCAGAAATGTAGGTTAGAAATAGTACTCTTGCAGACAGAACATTAACCATTTCACTGATACCAAGTATTTTCAGCCGAAGAAAAGCAGTAAGAAAAGATTAAAAGCTTTTACATACTTACAGGACCAGGGCGTAAAACCTGACCGCAATATTCATCCACCTACGAGAGACATCCTGAATCCCGTACCTACTCCTCTCTGGTGATGGTGTATGAGCTAGGTTGCCACCCCCTGACAAAGAGAGCCTGAACCATGCCTGAGCCACGCTACCGATGCCAGAGCCGGCACCAAATCCTGCCGAGAGGTGACTTGGACAAGACCCGAGTAACTGTCACCAAGGATATATAACATCATGCCTCAGCTATTTCAAAATCTTTCTTTGCTACTGGCCAAAATGAGAAAGACCAACTCTTCACAGATATGCTTACTGAAACATTAAGACACGTGGATTTTTGTAAGAGGTCATTTTTTATCAAGGTTATTTATTTCTAACTGGACATAGGGAATTCCCTGTCCCAAGTTAGAGTCAAGTTTTATTTTAAATACATCAACCATCATCTAAGCTGCTCTATCAGCAACCTTAAATCTGCACCCAAAGTGAAGAAAACACCTGAGAAATGTTGATGCAACAACCTGCAACCACCATCGGTGAGTGACTGGAGAGCTAAAATTCCCAGCATCTCTTTTCAGCAGGCACCGGGGCGGCACTGCTACCCTCCAAAACTCACTTCTCCTACCCAGACACTTAGGCCCATTTTCAACTGGGCATAAGTTCACAGTGACAACCGCTCAAAATCAGTTTTCTTAAGAGACTTCTGCCTCTCCGTTTCATTTTTTTCCTATACAGATGTTGCAAGAAAGGGAGACTGTAGCTAAAGATAAGTCCAAGTGAGAGGCAAAACAATATGACATTTTTAAGTGGCAGGAGTTCAAAACTGAGACTTTTCCGTTGTTCATCCAATACCCATAACTAAATGCAAAATGATAAATTTTTTTTGTTTCAGGGCAAGAGGCTGAATTTCATTTAAAAAAAAAAAAAAAACAACCTCCAAGATGCCTTTTTTTTTTGCTTATAATTAAAAAGTTGAAAGTTTTCTCTCCTGACTAGCAAGTCAGATAACTTAGAGAATATTATAAACAGTAAAAAACCAAAATCAACAACAAACATAGGATCTCTGTATAAGGGACATACTCCTTTCCCAACTTAATTTCTTACTGCCTTCCAAGTAATACTAACAGTGTTCAAGTATTCTGTAAAATTATTTTGAGAATAACAACCGGCAAATAAGCACAACGTAAAACCCACAGAAACTTGTAGAAAACTTGTAAACTGGCTTTGCTTCATTTGGTTTCAAGCCACTTTATTCACCATGAGTTTTGCCTCTGTCTTTAGCATGATTTTAAATGAGAATACAGCTCTGTTATCCTGACTCATCCTTTACTCTACAGAAAGATGTTAAAGCTTCTGTGGATGCTAACCTGTAGAGCTGAGTGGGAGCACAAAGGATGAAATAGTTGATTTTACCAAAGAATGAATCTCTACTTACAAGCACGTACACCATATACTCAATCAATACGGGGCTAAGGTACCAGGGACAGATCTTTCTTTTATGTTATTTATAGACTGACAATACCAAAAACTCTTCTGTGAAATAAATGCAAGCTAAGAGGAAGAACAATATGTACAGGATTTGGAGTTCAGAAGAGTATATGATCAAGACAAGCTGCCAAAATTAGAGTGAACGTAATTTCATTGCTTCAGAGGACTTAAATGCATTTTCACCTCTAACACATTTGCTTTCTGATGCCAAGTTTGAACACTAATTAAGGAAATTAATTAGAATTAAACCGATTGCAACAAGTTAACAGCTTTACACCATGTGGAGATGAGAGCGGTCTTAAAATGTTAATTTCTACCAACAGGAACCAGGAATTCAACCATCCTAAACAATGACTCACTCTAGAGCTGTGCCTCGGTTTGCAACTTCTTTGCTCCTCTTTGAGGAATACTCTGAGAACGCCTGTTAGCATAAAATTGTGAGCAAGAAAGTCTTTGTAAAGAACATTTGTGCATGGTATGATGTAGGCCATGCTTCACAGTAGCCAAAACTCCTAAAAATGGATGCATACGTGAGAGGGATGATTAAGCTAATCGATGTTTAGCTGTTTTTTTAAAGGCTATTCTGCATGTTACACATCACAGCTGCTTAGGGAGTTTTTTAATATATGTAAACAAACCACTTGTTTCTGGATACCATGCTTCATTAACTTTGAAATTACTGTATTACTGGGGTTTTTTTTATTTTTAGAGTCAGCTTTTTCAATGTTATCTTAAAATATGCATAGGTTGCAACAGAAATGGACAAGTCACGTATCATTTTATGTGGTCTCCCACAGTCACTTAGAGAAGACTCCATGGGAAACAAGAACTACTTTGAAGCAAAATGTAAATATTGTAATGGATGACTACTGATCCTTTGTAGGAATCTCAAGCCTCCTAAAACACATCATGGACTTCATATGCTCATCCTTCCTTTATGAACTTAGTGCTAATAAAATATATGGTAATGATTTATCATGAGAACTGAAATCCTTGCTTATTTGCAGAATAGGTACATTGGAAAATGCTTCCGGCATTTTCCCTGCTCAACAACATAAAGCAACTCTGATCAATGTTTCTCGATGCTGTTGTGATGCAAGAACCCTAAAAACTTTAAATGAATGCACACTATTAAACATACTACAGATACATCCTTCAGGTGACTGTCAAAATGAAGCCTACGAGAAAATTCCTCCAAGCATACACCTGGAGGTGCTACAACTCTTCACCGAGAGGCATGGAGACCAGCTAGCTAGAATTTTTTCCTGAACATTTTTTTGCACATTTGATTGCGGGCGGGGGGCAAGGACCTGCTATTAAAGAGACATAGGTAAGCTGGAATTCTGAGTCTCTCAAAGATGGTGTTATAACCAATTCTACAGGTAAGACAGAAATCCCTTTTTCCAGCTCTTGATATTATAAAAAGATACAATTCTGAAACTTGCAAAATTCAAACTCTAAAGAACAAATTCCTTACTTTTACTCTGATCTTATGTCAATTTATCTATTAAGAACATGTGCTGAAAATATATTTCAAATAACTGCATGTTAAAATCTTGATTCTTTTGGAATCAGAATGGCCTACAGGGAGACTGAGAGGCAAACCCAAATGTTGCCTACACGGTCCCTTGTAAAATGGGGAGTACTTCCCTTTTTAATACTAAAAACCAAATAGGTATGATTTCTTCCCTGACAGAACAACTTAAATACAAGCAAATACAGTAGTATATATAATCTGATTTTTATTAAAAATCAGGTAATGTTCCAAAAGCTTCTATTTCTATGTGGAGATACTGGAGTTTTGATTTTCTCTTTCCTTTTAGCTGCAGTGCATTCTTTAACTGCCAAATGTACCCTCAAAACACAGCTAAATCTCTTATTCTGACATGTTGAAAACTGGGTAAGAACCAAAACCAATATCCAGATTTTTATCTCTATTCAAACCAACTGTATGATTCTTTAAATTTTCACTTGAGAAAGATTTTTTTTCTACAGTACCTCTGGATTTTTCTCACTTTTTGTGACACAAGCAATATCTGTTCGTGTCTCAAACCTCACATTGTGAATGAAAAGCAATCAATCCTGAGTTGCACCATACATTGCAATTATTGCCAAAAATCCAACAATTTGAATGTGCTGAGCAGCTCGATGTAATGCAATCCCTGTTAGAGTCAATGACAAGCAATTTCCACATTTTCCTCCTTCGTAGTCAACTCTGGACCAAGTCAGTTACCACCGACGAGGAGGATTAGCACCTCACCACCACCATATTGGTTCCCACTCCTTAGCTTACAAAAGACATCGAAGAACAACCATGTAAAGCCTAGAAATCTTGTACCAATTCTACCATACTCTTAAGGTGTCATGAAAGGCAGCACAGTTAGAAAGACTGCTTCTGTCAAAACAAAGTTACAGAGTTTAACCCAGCTACTGGAAAAATGGTAGGATCTATTATCACCAGCTACAGTACGTCTCTCTGCTCCATTATCATTATAAAAGATCCTACTTCAGAAAAATTGGATTCTTTCCATGTCCAGAATTAGACTCTTCTGACTGACTTTATGTTCTCATCATATATTAAGTAGGTCTGTGCCCATTTGATTGATTTAACGTAGGCCTATCACTGCTGGTCAGCAGCTGGCCAGGCCTTGACAGCAACGCTGCTGTGCATTTCAGAAGATGGGAGTGGTGGTGGGGGGGAAAAGATAATTTTTAAAATCTCCCTCACATTTCCAGTGATATAACAATTTGCAGTTCTAAAACAAAAGGTCCACTGCGAATATTCTGGCAGAGGATGGACAGAAGTTGTTTTGACCTTGATTAATAAAGGAGAAACTCTACAAAATGTAAATGCAAAATTTGAGTAATTCAACATTTGTAGTCAAATAAACACAAGGCAGTATTGTTCACTTGTCGATTCTCTCTGCAACCAGTATTACTGCCTTTCTAAGGGAAAAGAAAAAAGAAATTACGATAAATTCCCTAAATGCTATCTAATTGTAATATCTAGCATAGCCCACAATTAGAATACGTATCGTAACAGTTGAATCAGGAATTTGATTTAATGGACCAGAATGACAGTTCTGCTCTAACATAATCTAAAAGGATTAATATCTATCCTCTGCTACATAGCTTCAGCATGAAGACGCTCACCTTATTTTTACATGCCTACTTGTCACCTGGAAATAATGGATTCTACAGCTTTTCCTACCAGCACATCTACCTGTCTGGAATCCTTTGCTTCACTACTCCACATTTAGATTATTCTTTAAAAATAGCCTCTATTTCTTTTACAGGAATGCCTTCCTTTTTTTTTTTTTTTAAACCCACCAAGCTCCCCCCTCCCCCTTCTTTGTTTGAAACACACAGCACTTTTACGCAATAGCCATGAAAAATGGTATTAAAAATGGACACTAGAAAACTAGTATAGCAATCCTTGATTTTCAGTGACTGATATCCTGCAATTATAACCAACGTTAATACAAACAGACCCATACAGACTGCAACAGTTCACACCCTGCAAAATGTGGCCTATTCAGTCCTTTTCACTGCAAACAGAGGAAAAAACCCAGAGGATTTTATATTCTGCACACATTTATCCTTACATTTATCTAATCATACCATTATTCTCATACAGACATCTACTCCATTTTCCACAGCACTGTTATCAAGGCATAAAATTAACACCTAAAAATAGATTTTCATTGTCTTTTTCCTTTTTTTTTTTTTTTTTTTTTTTACCTGGAAAGATCTACCCTGGCTGCATGCTCCACCAGACAGTTCCCAAATCAGAAGTCTAAGTCAAATCCGCATTCTCAACAACCATGTTAACATCACAGATTAAAACACAGAATCCTTACCTAGGAGCTGCATTCTTTCAAATGTAAAATGGTTTTACTTCCTTTCTATCTAATCTGCCCACTGCCTGGATATATTTCAGCCTGACTTCCAAATATTTGCTGGCTTTCTCTCTCCCTGCACGGCATCCGCAGTTATACGGCATTACTTACAGTCTCTTCCATATATATATATATAAAAAAAAATAATAAATAAAATAATAATAGAGGGGGGTGGGGGGGAAAAAAATCAGACATTACATGAAAGGCAAAGAAAAGAGACAGCCCATTTCAAAGCATCTGGCAAGCCTCCCCCCCGGCCGCCGGCCAAGCCTCCGCGCCAGCGCCCGCCCCCCCCCCCCCACCCCGCCCCGCCGCCGCGCATGCGCGCTGCCGCCCAACAGCCGGTTGCCGTGGCAACGCTGTAGGCCGCCGCCGAACCCGAGCGGCCATTCTGCGCTCGGGCGGACACAACCGCACGGGAAACGGGGTTTGACCTTCCTCGGAAGACAAAACTTCACTTGATTTCTTTTCTATATAAAGAAAAAGAGTGTTTCCGAGCGTATTGTGAAAAATCGCACGACGAGGGAAAAAAAAAAAACCCAAACAAACCCCAAACAAATCCCAAGCCCCCCCCCCCCCCCCCCCAACTTCTAAATATAACATCAAGGTTAAAAACAGGTAGCAGAAATAAAAGGCAACTCTGTAAACACATTTTTGATGACATGAAGAAACTGGCTAACTTTGTGGAAAAGGAGCCACACTCAAAAGTATTCCAATGCAGAAAAACATTTTACTGTAAATATTAGGCAGAAAGTCCATCCACGTCGCAGGATATGATTCTGTGATTCCCAAGGTAATACTGGTGTTAAGAAAAACCTAACACTTACAAAGGTAAGTCCTGTACTGCTCTTAAATAGTGTCTTAGGCACCAAACAGCTTTAACAGGCACTGTGCATTAGCTCATACTGTCAGTCAGCCTAGTGCTTTTGCTTTATAATTCTTTTTTTTCCAATCAAACTACTGTTTTCAGAAGCAAGCTACTTTTTATAAAAGCTACATATCAAGCTTTAAAAGAAAACAAAACAAAAGAAAAATACAAAGTTACTTTTATTTAAGGTTGGATTACT
Organism: Pelecanus crispus; assembly: GCF_030463565.1. NCBI lineage: Eukaryota > Metazoa > Chordata > Aves > Pelecaniformes > Pelecanidae > Pelecanus > Pelecanus crispus. The sequence goes on from NC_134648.1 coordinate 69,061,329, forward strand.
ACTGTTGGACTCAGCATAAATTTTTTTGGTTACGTCTCTCCTTCTGACCCCGATTCTTTCTATCACTCTTCTCTGCCCTTGAATCTTAATTTCTGAGATTTGCCTCCAATTTCTGCACTGGATAATAGGAGGCAACCTGCCACTGCTCACAAATCCCAATAAAGATGGCTATAGCAAAGGGAAGATGAACAGGTCTGAAAGGACGTCGACGTGAGTAAGCTACATCCAAGTAAAATGTCGGAAAGCACAGGATCTTCAGGCATTCAAGTTACTCAATTATCTTTGAAGAATGACTGAAATTGCCCAGACTTACCACTACTTCTTCGGTTTTCTCTTCTCTCTTTAATTCCTCTTCATCAGTTTCTGCAGCAGCTCCATCCTCCTCATCGCTGCTAGAGGACTCCAGAATTTCACTTATGTCCATTTTCCAGTTGCGAGGAACACCCTTTGTGTTGAGAAACGTGCTTGCCTCCTGTAGCCCTACAGACGAAAGGGCCCTGGTTTTACCTCATCCGCAGTATTCACAGGCACAAAGCAATTTTAATTTCCTTTTCACCTTCTTGTAAATTAAAATGCCAACTTAAACCAAAAAGGAAATAAGTGATAAAACAGATATTGCAGCTTTAAACATCCAATCTACACACTTCACATTTTGAGACCATCAAATTTTTAAAAAAAATCAAGTATCAAAAACTCAAGAAGTTTAGAGTCGAGAACATCCATCCGACACACAGCATCCCGTTGTTTTCTAGGCATAGGTCTCCACGAACACTACTAAGATTCACACCTACGCATGTGAACAGTACCAAAGATAAGCACCTATGCTTATCCACCTATATTCAATGCAAATGTGAACTGTTCTGTTTCTGTATGAGAGACAAATACTGTAATAAAGCTATTTAAAAAAGCAAACCCATCAGTTAGATCAAGTACCATGACTTACTTTGCTCTTTCAAAATAACTTCATGTCTTAAAGTTTAGATTGCAAAAAAAAAATGCAAATGTTTTGTTTAAGAGCACTGCCTAAAGAGATGTTACATTAATGTTTAGAACAGAGGAAAAACACACTAGTGAATAAGGGAATGATGGGATGGGGAGAAGTCACACTTGTACAATGGGAATACCTCAAACTCTCTTCCTTGAAGAGGTGCTCCAAGGGGGAAAACAGCAAAGCAAAACAAACCTAGATAACCCCAAAACATGCCCCCCAGACACAATAAAAAATTTAATAAAGAGGAATCAGAAGAATACCCAAAAGAGGGACATATTACAGTGATCCATTCACAGTGTTGCTGGAGAAGAAAAGGCACCAGTTTTTAATAGCTGCTGATAGAGCAACCTCCAGAAAGTTGTCTAAACTCTTTTTGAAACCGTTAGTACCTTTGGTTCCACAATATTCCCTCATGGCAATGAATGTCACAACCCAATTACGTTCTGCACAAAAAAAAAAAAAAAAAAAAATCCCTTTCTTCAATTTATCCTAAACCTGGCATCTGATCATTTGTTGGCTGTTCTAAAGTTCTGGTACCGTGAAACAGTTCAGAAGAAAGTATATGTGAAGTCATTAAGAATTACACAAAGCAATCAAAACCACCTCAAGCTCTCATTTGTGAGTATCATGTTACATCTTTACTTCTTAAGGAGCTGTTCCACACCTTTACTCAAACTGGAGGAACTGTTGTTGAGTGGGGTTTTTTTTGGTGCTGGGGGAGTGTTTTATGTTATTTTTAAAAATTATTAAAAATTAAATATTTAAAATTCTTCTTAACAAATTTTGTGTTTTCAGGTCTGATTGGGAGAAGCAACACTAAAGTTTAAGAATTATTTACATTAAAGTGAGAATCTGGCCATTTACAAGCTCGCTAAAAAGATGGATTATTGTAGTAGCATCATCCATCCAGAAATCAAGTTCTGTAATTATACTTTTAAATCAAACATTAATCACAGGCAGGCTGTTCTAATGAATTTTACACCTTGCTGTCTGAGTATCTTTAATGCAAAGACAACGAGTTTCGAGCAAGAGCACAAAACTTTGGTTTTAGGAGTGGTAACTATATATTCTGTTGTTCAATGACATTTCAAATACTCTACCTTGAAAATATTCTATTCACAAATTTGGAGTGGATCAAAAGAAGGAAATAAAAATCAAATAAACAACATTGCTACTAGGTGCTATTTTAATAATAAGGCAGCTATATCCAAAGTTTCTCTAATTGATCACATTTAAAACTGTTTGCAAGATATCCAAGAGCAATTATCAGAAATCAACAGGCCATCACTTATCTGCAAAAGTTAAAAGTACGACTGCACAAGATTACTTCTTTTAAACACCTAGAATTTATTCTAATTTACCTTTTTTAGGAGAGGACTCAGATTTTGGTAAGTTTTGAACATCTAGTTCTTTCATGTCTTTTCTTGCTACTGAGTAACTGAAAAAGAATAAGGTTCTATTATTATTTTTTAAATCACAGTAAAGCAAGCGTTTGACTTAAAAAAACCCAGCGATTTCTAAAATTTTCAAGATTTATCATTCACTTTCAAGGTTCTTTCTAACAACTAAACGCATAAGGCATTTGTTATTGTAGGTCCCAACACAAGACTCAAAAACAGACTAAGTTTCCAATCTTTCTTGAAATTCAGACACTAAAAGAACCCTTGTAATTAAATAATTAAGAGAAGTTTGTAAAGCTTCTTCATTTTAAATGTTTAACCTGCACAAATTTGCAAAGGTAAAATACCCGACATAGGCAAAAACATTTTCTAAATTGAAAATATTCACATCAATCAACAGTTGCTACCCAAAACAGCAATCCAGCTAAGAAGAAAGAAACCCTCTATTTTCAAAATGCATTTCTACTAGCACAGAATAGTGAAGCCAAATCCACATATCTGCATTGATAAATAGTGGATTTTTATTTTTAATTTACAAAAGTGTTCCCACAGCAAAACAGATGGAAGTTGCTTTGTTCTAAAGTTATACTGAATATTCAGTTACTGGATTACTACAATAGAAATGCTAACCAACCTGCAAGGAAAGCCTTACAAGTGAGTTATTATAATAAGATTTTTTTTCTTCTTTCATTATTTCAGAAAAACTGGAGTAAAACCTCAGGAATTGGAGGCCGCCATTTTCTGAAGTTAAAGCCATAATACTACGGGGAAAAAAAAGTAAAACAGAGCAAGTCTGCATGCTTTTCCAATAACATTCTACCTTCAGTATATAAAGAACCAGACTCATCTAGAAGGCTGATGATATGTGTCTACATTAAGAGGCCAAAATGAATTAAGTCTTCAGTTACTTGAAATACGTTTCAGTAATCAAGTACTCGCATCCTGCTCATAATCACGGCTATTAAAAATCACAAACTGTTGACTTTGAAAGAAAGAGAGAAAGAGGGGTGACAGCTGGCCTTTGGCAAGGAAGTTTTTAGTTACAATATGTTGAGACAGATGCATTAGAAGTAAGGATGAAGAGGAGTAACAGGAAACAGCTTTAAGAAAACCAGCCTTTGTAATCTTTTGAATATATTATTCCTTAAGTAAGACACACATCTCTCTCTCCCCTCCCCTTCCCCCTTTTTTTTGGTGGGCGACGACTAAGAGGACCTTTATTTTCGTAGGAATCATGGTTCAGATTCTGTAAAAATTTTAATTAAACACTTACTTTACAATCACTTTTTAATTAAAAAAGTAGATTAAACAGTTTTAAACTTTGCTATTTAAACAGCCACGGACATCTGGGCACTGGAGGTAATGAGTCAATCAGATATCCAAACTACAACAACAGACACCCATAAAGATGCAATAATTAAGACATTAAGGGAAATAATTAGAACCAAAACTCACACTTCAAAGAACAGGAATGATCTAAAGTGTTAACATCTGGGGTTTTTTTCCCAAAGTTGTTGATATTTTTAAAATGAAGAAACACCAGAAACTTTACTAATCCAGTGAACTCTATCTGTACACAATGTAAAGGTGGGAGAGTAAGCACAGAAGTTAGCTGGAAATGGACTATGAATGACAAATGCGTACAAAGAACAATACACAAAATTGTACCCTTTCCTTTAGAAGAAATAATGTCTTCAGAAGCAATATGTAATTAGTTTTGCATTTTTCTCCCATATACATCCAATGAAAGTAAGCTATTACTTACAATTTGGAATCTGCAAAGGATCGAACTAAACACTGGTCCTTTTTCACTGTGACGTCATCATTACAGCTGGGAGACACAACCTGAAGTTTCAAATAAAACACTTTTTTTAAGGAAAAAAAAAAAAGCTGATCTTGAAAGGAAAGAAAGATGGACAGCAGGAAAACTGCTGTTTTCCTGTTTCTTCTATTACAATTTTCAGTTCCGAGAACAGAAACCTACTCCAATTTATATTACCAAGGCCAACAATGACAAATTTCAAGAAGCAGTTTACCTCAAGGTTTTAACTTCACTTGTTATGTACAAGCCAGAAAAGTTTGCAATTTCATTTGTAAACTCAAAAACTGCTCTACTGGGGTCACATCATGGGATCCGGTTTATTCACTCTGATTTTTTTCTCTTGTTCATACAAAACTTGTTTAAAGCATCTGTAGACCCCCTTATTTTATACCAGCTTCTAATCTTTGGCATTCAAACTGAGAAGTAAGTAGTAGTTTGTTTTTTTTTTTTTTTTGTGGTGTGGATAATATAAGCCAGTGTGGAATCCAGCGCATCCTTCCACAGCAGTATCATCTCTACAAGTCTAAAAAGGTGATAAAAATGTATTTGCGGTATTTGTATTACCACAAACAGAACAAGCTTACACTTTGCTCTAGACCATAAACAGACAGAAAATGTCAAATGCAGATGAACTTCTGGATCTACAAGGACCCAGTGGAAGTTGTGCCACCCCATTCAGATGAGTCAGAATTATACCCCACGAATCAAGATAAGACATTCCTGTTTCTCAGGTAGCGGAGAACAGAACAGGTACATGACTTCCAGTAACTTAATTCCCTAGTTAGAACCATGTTCAATTAAAATCTCTTAGTAAAGGGATATACAACAGTCAGAACATGTACAACAATACCACATTTAACATTTTAAACTGAGATACATACAGCTGGATAAGTCAGTGTCAACTATTCACCCTACATTACACCATAATGTTCTACCAAGGAAGGGAAGGCAACTGGCCTGCGTAGTTAGTTACCTTTTGATCCTGGATTCATGCAGGGAAATAAAATGTTAAACTAAGTTAGAAGATTGTAACAGATGAGCTTGTTCCAGCTAACCATGAAGACCCAAAATAAAGGACTACAGAATATACAGTTAAGTAAATAAAATCTGCAAAAATTAGTGAACCAAGCCTGCATGTTTAATGCGCTGAATAATTTTTCTTTAAACAAATACATCTCTGATGGATGACAGAAGATGAGTATTCAGCTGGCCTGACAATACCAAAAAGTCTACTAAAGAAAACAACTTGTAATATGCATCCATAAACTTTTCTGTGTGTATAAACAATCCGCAAAGTGTCTGCCTTTACAGTACAAGTCTACTTGTACTTGAATTTATTTAATATGTATTTATTATCAGCAATGGCAATGAACAGCTATATCCTACACTGACAGTGAAATAAAAATAATAACCAACCTCTACTGCTGGAGTAGCTGCCCATTTCTGCAAATGCAAGCATGAAAGGAACTAGTATTTCATAAAATTGAAAGTCTAAGAGAAAGGGTAGTCACTAAATACAAAAAGATAAAAACTCCACTGCAATTAAAATTCATAAATCTAGTTGCTCTTCAATTGCCTGGGAGTGCAAGTCATAAGGTATCTTATTTTTAGAAGGAAAATATTGTTACATACCAATAATTTTATGTGCAGTTTTGAAAGACTTAAGAGCCATAAAACTGTAACTTACACATAAACGTTAATCTTTGGTCTCCTACTCTTCATAGATACCATAGAATATTTATATTTGTAGCAAATATGGGCAGCAGAGCTTAGCCTGACTACATTTGCAACTTTCCTATAAAAGTTGTGGAGTTTGCAAACCATCCTACCCAGGAAACTGCTATATGAACAATGGAACAAGTCAGATGACACTCTTGTCTAAAAAGATATTAGCAGTATAACACTAGAGATGTCAACGTCTTAAGCAACTTACCAAAGCTGGATACCAGTCTGCCTTCTCAGAATTACAAGTCACACTCACAACTTTGCCAAGCAATTCATCATTGAGACGCCTTTTATCTTCATCCTCCTCTTCACTACTTTCTTCTTCCTTTTCATCTTCAGTACTAAATTATTAAAACAAATAGTATTTTAAAGTTTTCCTCTGACGTTAATATTTGAAAGCAAATACAGCTTACAACCCAATCTTTCTTCCTGTTCTGCAAAGCTTCAAAACCAAAACTGGAATTTCAAGAGCTAAAATTGCTTGAAACACACTTAAATATTAAGAGCACTTACTTAGTAAGAGGAATTTTGTTGAAATTCTTTCCAAGTAGTAGTATTTTACAACAGCATCATGTTGGAATTGGAGGCATGAATCAGGATTTGATTGTGCACAGACATGAAACAAAGAGAAATGGTCTCTACCCCAGAAGTTTAAAAGCACCTTTTTTTCCTTCTTTGTGCAGTTTAAAGAAGGTTAAAAATCCTACATTTCCTGACACATGAGCTCCTATTATATGAAAGAAGCATAAACATTCGTAAGGCTAAAAAAACCCAAGCAAAAACCCCCATCGACTTCATAATACTGTTAACATATGGACACATCTGCATGAACTGAGTTACTTAAGTCCACAAGCTGTGTCCAGAGCTCGCATGATAGAGCATTCAGACCATTACAGCTTCAACGGCACTACTTCAGTTTTAGCAAAGGATGCTAAAGGAAAGGAAAGCAACAGAGCACTATCAAAACTCACACAGGAAGAGAAGATCTTCTTCCTCTATTAGATTTCTTCCCAATAACTGGAGTTCCAAAGTGCTCTGGATTGGTTAGTGGCAGTTGATCAAGTGTCTACATGGAAAAAGAAGAAACAAAATCAGTTTGCAATTTCTTCTTATTATTAAAAAACCACAAATTAACTTCTTAGTTTTCATTGCATGTCCATCGTTGTCTTACCTCACTTTCTGCAAAGTGCCTTTCTCCCTTCAAGCATAACGAAGTTCGTCTCAAGGTCCTTTCATCACCATCATCAAAAACTAGTATAGAAGCCAAGAAAACACATTGGCACAAGATGAGCAGATCTCTTTCCCAAGCTGACAAAAACAAGTCTACTGTTTATCTCACAATTTAGAATATTCTCTAAAATGTGACTTCCAGGACCTCCATTTAAACGTTACTTTCATTCACAAGCAAAATGGAGAGTGGTATTCAAGATCCAGTCTAAGAACAGATAACAGTTTCACGCAGAGATTCAAGCCAGTATAAAGTAAGGCGTTTGGATGCAATAATCTCAGTCTAATTTCGACATGCTTCTTATCAATACACTGCACACTCCAAACCATAGCTACTGGCTGCATTCCAGTTACTATTATCTAACAATCTTAGGGGTTTGTTTGGTTTTGTGGGTTTCTTTTTGTCCCTATCCATTTATTCCTCACTTACGCTACCTTCTAATCCTCTCTCTTGCTACAAACCACCCCACAAAAATACAAATGAATTGAAAGGAAAACAAGTGTGTGATAGTTTTTGCTACACTATCAATCCTGTCCCACCAACAACCTGGGACTGTAAGTCTGACCAATTTATAAAGAATACTTAGTAGACACACTGTTCTCTTAAAACTCATGTGTAAGTGCCAGGGAAGTTCCATCAATTTCCATCAATACACTGAATACCACTAGAATGTCATAAGGCTATTGCAGGCTTTGCCTGAGAAAGATCTACTCTTTAGTCATTCTCAATAAAACCTTTTCACAAAAGCGTCCTTGAAGACAAGGAAAGAAAAGTTACTAGTTCCCCCTCCACTGGTTCAGATCCCACTGTCTGAGCCATGTGAACAGGCCTTTTCAAAGAGCAGAGACCAGGTGGCTGCAGTCTGGCATTCCAGTAAGGTAAAAGTTTATTTGTATGGGTCAAAGTGCAGAATACTACTCTATATTTAAACTACTTGAAACATACTTTGTCCAGTAATTAACTTAAAAAAAAAAAGACAGACGTTTCAAGAGTGTTGTGCCTATCGGTATGATAATTTTGGCATACTTCTATAAAAACCAAAAAGTAGATCTCTTGAGCTAGCATGAATTTCAAATATATGTGTATTGTTAGCAAAAACACAGATTGGTTGCAGCAAGAAAAGCACTTATTTGTCAAATAACTAAACAGAATAGTGACATTCTCATAACCGTAGATTAAAACCACAGACTGCAATAATAACTATATAAAAAGGTATGAATACATATTTAATTAAGCTTGATAAGATAAGCTTTAAGGTTCCTCCATCTTCAGAGCAGAGATACTGCTGTGGTATGCTCCACTACTGAATTATCTTAATGGGTTATGTTATAATAATCATACACACAAAGCAACTAACTTTTCCCCTTCCAGAAACCTAGTATTTTAAGAACGGCAGGTACATATATGCCTAATTAGCTATACTAGTTAATAATATTTTCAAAACTTTTACAAGATAAATACCAGTAGTAAGACCCGTCAACCCCAACGTCAGTATGTTACTCTCAAAATCTTCTAGTTTAGCTCACAGCTCAAGGAAGCCACCACTGTGACACTTTGCACTAACGGGGAAAGCAAAGCGTGAGCTCTTCCCCTCTGCATTACCAACTCAGCATTGGTACCCACTGATCGGCTAAGTGCAAAGACCAGAGCACCCAAAATAATTCTGAAGTTCAGTGCTGTCACAGGTTTACGTTAATAAATATCCATGCCACCCTTTTGAAGTTTAAGTTTCATTACCCACTCCAAACGTGTCACCCATCAGCTCTCTGTACACTTTGATAACAATATTTCATTAGCATATTTTTAAGTTTCAGGGTGGTTTGGCTTGTTGGGTTTTGTTTGTTTGTTTTTTTAAATGTTCTGTGCACCTTACAGGGTGTGCCATTTCTCATTGCTCTGAAGAGCCTCAGAAGCACATTACCATCGTTATCCTTTGCCAAACACATTCAGAACTAAAGTCTAATTTTTCACAAATAATCATTTTAGGGAACAAATGGCTGGTGATTGGCAACAGGTATCTTTACTGAAAAAAGCAAACAGAACCTGATATTGACAGTAAAGAAAAAAAAATCTGTCTAGTTTATCCCCAATTTTGGAAGCTCTACCTATTTAATTAAACTAGTATAGTAGGGGAAGAAATAAAGCAAACCATTCATAAACCAGATGATAGATACCTTTTTTTCATCCATAAAAGATAAAATCTTATAAACACTGACTGTTAAGTAAAATACACTACTAAACCACACTAAACTCTACTAAATTAAGACACATAAGGAAATGATGACAATTAAGAACTGTATGAGATATTCTGCTTTCCTCAATTACAACAAACATGCAAGTTAACTTAAACTTTGAAAAGTCACATAATTACATATTTCTGACCAATATGAGACAATTATAGATTGCAAAATGTATTTGCAATTGCAGAAGTGTCAACTTCATAAATTTTTATTTCATTTCCATGGACAAAACAACGTGAAAAAAAAAGAATTAATGCTGAATAATTAAGTTTTCCTAATTACTCCTCAGACCCAGAGACAATGAAAGCGTGAGTATGCTTTCAGAGCTTGGCAGTCATGCTTTCAGTCCTATTCCCAGTTTCATACCTGAATGAAGACAAATCTACCTCTTCCTAGAAGCCTTTTTCTGCCATTCCTCTCCATTTTCTCTAGCTGAAGTGGCCTGTTCTACAGAAGCTGCTTGTCCCTTGCCATACAGGGAAAAAGTGCTAGGCCACTCTTACATTTTCCAAAACTGAAACAGGTGGACTACAAAAAAGGAAACAAAACAAAAAAAAACCCCAAAGCCCCTTCCAAAACCCACCCCTAAAAGGAAAGCCACTCTTTCCAAAAGGGTAGAGTACTTTCTTTCATACGAGAGGCAGTTATCATACAACTTCAGGAAAGGAAGGTGGAGAAGCACAAATTCTCAGACCTCTGTCCTGAACTGCAGCAGGCCAAGGAATTGGCGTAACTGCTAAATGAAAATGTAGAAAAATACCTCTGTTCAGCAGCCACATGAGCATGTCCTGCCGGGGGCAAAGGAAACGCACAGCAGAGCGTAAGAGTGTGTGATTCCTTCAAAGTAATCAAGTCCAATATGTTCCATTTCTCCTTGGTCATTTTCTTCCAGGACTGAAGTTCTTCTCCCCCTCGCCCCTCATTCAGGTTAAAAGAACGTATAGAATCAACATATCCAACCCCTAAGAGCTTCATATAAATATGTGTGAATACACGTATACGCATACAAATAACAAAACTAGAGAATTTTTATCAAGTCTGTGTGTGGTTATCCCTACAGACATCACCTGCTCAATACAGAAAATGCTTTTAGACAATTACAACAGAATTCTCAATAACAAAAACTAAGTGGTTATATATAGAAGGAAATACCATAGCATTATCGTTACTTAAAAAGACTTTACCTTTTAGAAGTAGAAAAGTGACAGTGACATTTAATTTTCTGTCTTGATGGGGACCAGTAGGGGCAGAGGTAGAAGGACCATGAGGGGCAGAAACAGAAGGCACTAATATTTTCAGTCTTTCAGAGTCATTTATTTGCTTCAAGGATAAAATGAAACTTTCTTTGACCACGTAAGAGTTTTTAGATATATGAAATTGTCTGCTCATTCTGTAATGATTTATGTCGTGGACATGTGCAACAGCACCTGCAACTGACAGCATAGCTGTGTAACGCAGAGCAAAACCACATCTTTGCAGAACAGCAAAGTATGTAACAGAACAGCATAAAAAGAAAGATTTTTAGTGAAAATAGTGATCACTTTATAAAGTGTCAATGGAGAAAGAGTAGCACCATTTTTCATACAAAAATATCAATTACCTGAATTACTAAAGTGGGACAAAGTAAGAAGTCTCTCCAATTAATCACAATGCGTGAAGTATTTTGTAATTGTAGCTACTTTAAACTTTCTTCTCTTCTAGGGAAAATACTTGTTTGTGCCCTACTGAAAGGGTAATCAGAAACACACACTGATAGTCTCAGCACCTTCAAAAATATGTACTTTTCTTAAACTAAGTAGGCCTTGTGGTTTCCATCTCACTTTTAAGAAAAATCTATTTCACCAAAAGTACCGCTCGTATTGCTGCCACCCTACGCATGACTTTTTAATGCTAGTCCTAGAGGCTTTAAGAGAATGTCTTTTCAATGTACAGTATCATATAGTAAGAACTGCACAAATATAAGCAGCAGGGCAAACAGCACATTTTTTGTCTATGCGATACTTTGATACTATGATAGCAGTTGTGTCAGAAGAACTGAATACACTCTTAGAATATGTTCTAAGCTGCAAATTCATTTGTCTTTTTAACCTCATTCAGAAGTAAGACTGTTTACCTCTAGTTAAAATGCCTCGTACTAACAAATTAAAACCCGTTAAATTAGCGTTGAAGAACTTGTATTAATTACTTTATCATTCCTTAAATAGGTTATTGTTACAACTCCAAATTCTTCAACAGCAGAAATTCTAGAGGTTGTATTCCATGAGAAAGAATTTACTGAGCAGTATCAGTTATGTTAAGGAGGGAAGGAAACAGGAATGGAAGAGAGGGAGATATCTCCCCATACACATGTAATGTAAGTATCTACACAGGTAATGTAGTCATCAAAAGACATGTTTACAGTGTCACAGTATTTATCTTAGAAGAGGAACTTACAATCCTGTCCTTCCAAAGAAACAAGTATGAAAAAGCAGAAGCCCTTTAAGTACTACAATTGCCTAATCTTGCAGCGGGCATGTACTTGTTGGGGAAACAGGGTGTACCAGCTGACTACTTCAGTAAATACTGCTGGAAAGAGAATGATACATACTAGCCAGGAACCTATATCTACTATTTAAGAGTCAATAAAGTAGGAATGACAGAAAGAAAAGCAACATTTCTGCTGGCCAGAGGCCTTTCTTCCAAGTACGTTGCTTAATGACGAACACTGACAGAAGGGGAAAAAAGATGACTAAGCAGCACAACCTGGAGGAACAGTCTCTGTTATAATGCTTCCAATGCTTATATAGTCCCAAGAATAGAGTTCAATATGCTCCATACAGAGCACATTTAAACAGTGGAAATAACATGGAAATTTTCAGAACTTCGCTGCGTCCCAACCTTGCTGATAATAACAGGAAAGAAATAGAATTTATTTTTCTTCTTCTGTTTCTGGAAGCCTAGGCAAGCCAAAGCTATGACAGAAAAAGAAAAACAAAGCTACCCAGTGGGAGTCAGTGCAATACATCCCAGGAGTTAGAAAAAAATTCTCTTGATTAAAAGTTGAGTACCTCAAAAATGCATTAAACAGTGCAACTTTCAAGTCACTATCGATGAGCAGGTATCTTGCATTCCCTGTCTGTAGCAGAACCATACAGGCCCTTAATAAAAATAATACTAAACCTGTCCTCACAAAAATGCTGTCTCAGCATCAGTTCTCATTTATTTATATAAGAAATATTAACAAGTCGACTAATCCAAATCATTTTTAGGAACTGTGAAGAAACTTGCCACAAAATATTGCAGATCAGTTTAACTACATCTTGTTTCTAAATATGCCTGAGATTTTAAAAAATATAAAAAAGACAGAAAAAGGAGAACATAGCAGGACACTAACGGTGACATCCTCATAATCATTACGGTGTTACTTACACACAGAGCAATCAGTGTTACCAGCACAAGGCAGTCCTGTAACAGACAAATGAGTACAGAAAACAACCCTCAAGGCTCCATCTGCTTGCTAACTTCAAACCCAACAAGTTATGTTACTGTTGCTGCCCAAAGCAGGAGAGATTCTAAACTGCATGGCAGGTAAACCTTTTTTCCCATTCCTCATCCCATTCAGAAACTTTTAAATCTACCAAGACAATGAAAGCAGATGCCAACAAGTAAAAATCGATCCAGTGTCACTATGCACACTTAATTTTACTAGTTGCCTGATGAAGTAGTAAATCTGTAAACTATCAGAGATGCTATCTATGCACATCTCGATGAATGTGGGCAAGTTTTGCAGATTTTTGGTTTTCAGCTGTGGAAACAATACGGAAAGTACCAAGAGTCGTGCAATACTTGTTGAATGACCTTGTAGACAAGGGCTCTACTAACTACTGATTCATCACTGTAAGAGGGCTTAACAGCAAGATACTGCAATGTATTGTGCTACTGGAGAGACTACAGAACTCAAGTTTTTTAAAAAAATCATTTTAAATGAGCTTCAGTTCCTCTACAGAAATGTATATGAAATATCACTGAAAACACAGAAGTGTGACCTTTGAGTCTACTCATAGAAGACTATCACCTTATGAACAAAAACCTGCTGTCTGAAACTGCTTTTTCTGAGACATTACAGTAATCTCACTATTGTTACATATAAAGGGATTAGAGAAAAAAATTCTACCCCCTTGTCTTCCCTACAGTATTGTTTGTACACCGTATTTTTTTAACATGCAGTCCACATTGTAACAAAGGTGGTTTTATAACCAAAGGCTCTATCCAGTTGATTTGTAACAAGATTCAGTTAATATACTTTTTCACCACCCTATCTGCTCCACTACCTGCCCGTTGCCTAAACACGCTGAAGTGCAAAGTGCAGTGCTGTTCTTTTTTTCTAGATTCTCCAGAAAGCAACCAACACAGCTATTGCACAGTTTCTATGTGCCACAGGTGCACTTAAACAACAGTATGTCCTGCAGAAGGACTCCAGGCAAATTCAGGGTTTCCTCAAAATCCACCCAAGCAACGTTTTGAAGACAAAAAGAACAAATTTGTAGCGGGTCAGGGTGGTACAGAGCACCAGTGAAGTGGGGACAACTGGACAGTTTCCCTGCCACACTTGTGGTTTTGGATTCCTGGATGACACATGCACAACCAGAAGATGAAGTGATGCTTCTGGGATGTAGAACTCAACAGGATGCTGGGAAGAACTGGTCAAACCAGCCACACAAACGTGACTAGTGCCTTGCACATACTACAAAATGTGTGCTGTTGAAATTACAGAAAGACAAACCGACAAGCCTCTGGCATGGATGAAATCAACTGGTGGCACCAACAGCTTTTATCAACCTTCATGAAGGAGTAAGACATGTTAGGAGCTTAAAGTGGTAGTTGAGCCAGGACCAAATCAATTTTTCCTGTTAGCGCAGATATCTCCACACAGCACCACAAGAGGAAACCTTTTTTTTTTTTAAAATAGGAAAACGTGACTATAAGTAGCTCCTGTTAGCAACCTGGTTCATGAAAGTCCTAGGACATCACTATCGGTTCATTTTCTGATAAACATTCTCAGAATTATGAACTGGAATTTTCAAAACCCATGCAACATGAAAGAGGACTAGAACCAAATACTTACTACCTTTTGTTTCGGTCACCTGCCCTCCTAAATGTGGTACCCCGGAGCAATGCAACTGGTGGCTGAGACTACACTTCATCTCCAGAACAACTCAAGCGGACTACCCAAAACTTTACTTGCACAAGGATGAGCAGTCAGGTATCTAACCCCTCCCAGCACACACTCAGTCAGCATTCCCTGACCGAGTATGACTGTGACTACAGTGACTACCTCAGAGGAGGAAGTTACCACCACATGAGGCCGGAGAGCAGCACAAGCAGAGGTATGGGGCTCCCAGAGGTGTCTCAGAAGCGGTGTCTTGCTTACAGCACAGCCAAAGCTGGGCCATGTTGATGCACAACACCGTACTAGAGCCAAAAAGGAAAAACTCTGTTGGCTTTGCAGACTCATGCAGTGTTGAAAAGAACGAGAAAAAGAAATTCTTTACTATTTCTGTTAAAAATATTCTGCCATTTCATGATAACTTTTAAAAGGAGAAAAGATATGTCTTCTCTTACATAAAAGTACTAGATGAAGCTTGAAAGCCATAATTCTCAAAAAAAATAAAGATTCATGCTCCCTTTCACTCTAAACAGTCTATAAAGCCCTACTGTTGACAGCAAGGTCTGCTAGAAACTGCAAATGCCTCTCACTGTTTTGGGTTTTTTCTCCGTTTCCTACTCATTTCAGAGGAAAGCTGTCCCTGCTCACTGCAGGGGGGTTGGGCTAGATGACCTCTAAAGGTCCCTTCCAACCCAAAGCATTCTATGATTCTATGATGATTCTATGAAAAATTACTGAAGGTTAATACATGTTTTCTCTTTCTCTCTTTAGAAAAACTTTTCCATGATTTTATCTAGCAAAATACAAGGCACAAGGCTCAATGTATTTGATCTGTTTTTTTCTTTTGTTTAAAGTTGTAGATACGGTTAAATTACATACACTTAAGGAGATCTAAGCACATTCATATTATCGACCTGAGTTTTGTCAAAGAGAGATGACACTTCCATTTTGATGAGACAATAAAAAAGGCCGTTATAATAGCATCTCTTCAGGTGCTTGCTCAATTGACATTCTGTTTCTCACTTTTATACAGACATTACACTGCTTCTAGTTCTGTACAGAAGTGATGCAAAAGTGTTTCCTTAAAGAACATATACATAAGGATTTCTGTTTTCTGAAATTCTGGTAATGCTTATAAGATTCCAGAGAGAATGTCAAAGAAGGAAAATGCAACTATGCACTTTGTAAGGTGTGGTCTGGGTTGTGGTTTCTTTCTTTTTTTTTTTTTTTTTGAGTAATTTCAGACATTATTTCAGTATTTACCTGAAGCATTTTACAAATTAACAGAGAATCAGGTGGATGGTATGCCAAGTAATCCATAATTCAAACATGGCTCAGCTGAAAGCAGATCTGATAGACCATTCTAATGCTATGCAATTATCACCTAGCAATATATTTGGTACTTCAAAAGCATCAATGCAGCACTTTAAAATTTGTAAATTAAGTAACATCATTTTAAATAATTGCATTTTAAAGATTAAAACAGCCAACTGAGCCATTTGTTATCCAAAGAACTTAAACAGCTATTACTGTCATCCCACTTTGATTCAATTGAGCAGATGAGAGGGCTGACTTGTGCGATGGCATTTTCCAGACATCGTTAAACTTTCACTCCAAACAGCTTTTGTTTCTTCACCTACTTATACTGAAAAGCTGAATCTCAAAGGTAATTTCAAAAGTGTTTCCAAATCACAGTTGAAAATTTCAGTATGACTGAACAGCTACAGTAACATCATTATTAGGTAAAAATAGGTGAAAAAGTGATTCCATAGCAGCTACAATAAAAATAAATCCTTATTTATTTTGCGTACGTGAACACCACTAAGAGACAGGATATACTGTTAAAATAGACTAACTGATCATCATTGTGGCTCTTTCATTATGTTGGTGGCAAAGTGGCCTACTACAGCAAATTCAACACAGTACTTCTACTGGTTCACCTTATTGAACAAAGCAAAGCTGTTTCAACTGACAACTTTTCTTATTTAGATACCTATCTGAAATAGAGAACCTGATTTGCAAAAGTGAACATCATCACTTCTCACTAGACGTGCATGTGGTTCGCTTTGGTGGATTTTTCAGATTTTTGTAGTTCATACTTTGAAAATGTTTGTCTGTATATATTACTCGTTTCCCTAACTGTATCAGTCTACTTTTAGATCACTGAGAAAGAGATGCTACGTAAACTGGAAAATAAATAGTACAGGAAAAGCACATACTACTGAAACACAAGCTTTCTCTTGTGCTTTCCATCTCAAGCCTGACCACATTCAGGAATACATTCTAGAAACCTGAAGGCTGTTTAATCCACCTCCCTCCCAACTCTTTAGCTTTGACTGAATCGGTCAATAAGACTGCCAAGTAGTACGGCCCACCATTTATTAAAAAGGAACCAATTCAGCTCTGCTTGCTTCACAGCAACATAAACATACACCTAATATTTAGTAACATTAGTCTATCTACTAGTACAGTTTAAATTCACAAGTACCAATCTCAAAATCAATGCTGAATAGTAGCACGTACAGGACAACTAAGAGGAGCACGTTCCCTCCATGCTATTATTAGTGAATATAATGTTCCACTGCTGTAAGAAAGTTGCACAAAAAAGGACGGGTGCTTGCAAAGCTCTTTGATTCAAATACTGTGGGTTTTTATTTGCTTATCTAGTATTACTTGAGTGTTGCTGGGTTTTGTCATTCTACTGTTAAAGCTGTTTCAGAAAAACCTAGAGATCAGAATGAGCAATTCTAATTATTCAAAATAAAGAAATTTATCTTGCAATGAATTCTTGTTCAACATTGAAATTTTACTGACCCTGAATTCTGAGGTTTCTGTTTCAATAACTGAAAAGTACATGAGCCTCCAACATGAGAAGCAAAGTAGTTTTCTATTTTAGATATAATCATTATTTGAAAATTATTTTAAAGCAAACAGTTATTCACGTTCTAGAGTGAATGTCCCCTCTCTTCTTTTGAAGGTGTGATGTGTCAATATTTTTCTTAAAAAAAAAAACAAAACCTTCCTTCTATTGTGTCACACAAAACACAACACTCAACTCTACACAAAACAGAGGAATGACTTCAGAATGCATAGCGCTGCTACCAATGTTTTTCTTCTGTACAAGATTCCATATAGTAAAAGAAGGCTTGCATTTCAGTCGTTCATTACACGCCACGGGTTTTCAGCTAGAAGTGCAAAAATTATTCTGAATGCCAGTGAGTGACACTAACGCCGGTATACATATGTTGTGCCAAATAAAACTTGATTGTTCAGCCCTGCAATTACCTTTGCAACAGCTCCCCTGAACATCAAATAATTATTATCCTATTTTAAATGGAAACAAGACCTGGAAGACTTAAAGTCCCCTACAAAATCCATCTCTGATCTTACAATGCAAGATATAATTACTTACATTATTCCCTATAATTAGAAATATATTGTCCAAAGATTAAAGACCGTAAATGAAAGCATGTGGCTACTCACCTACAGTATACCAACTAGCATCGGTCAGCTTGCTGATAACAGCTTCTTGAAAGGATCCATCAGGCATTTTGGTTTCAACCATTGCACCAACCTGCAAAAAGGAGTATCTCAAGGTTATATGAAATCCCAAACTCATATAATGGAGAAAAAAAAACAGGTACACATTAATTCTTCCAGCACGCTACATTTTTTTTTTTTTAACGACTCATTTTAGCTAAATGTTACTTTGTAAAATTTAGTTACTTAGCTGGTAAGAACAAAGGTCCTTAAACATGAAGGCTGAACTGCAAGTAGACGGTAAAGCAGTACGAAACTCGGAACATCTATTTCAGCATGACTTACATCATCACGAGAAATAACAGAAAGCTAATTGGAAATAAATATTCAAATATTCAATCAAAGTAATTACTACTTTATTACTGATATGCATGCAATTACTACTATTTCTTATACTTTAAACATTGTTATACTGTCAACTACATCAGAATTCCAGCAGCAGCCTACAACATGCACTGGTGTTCCTGCAGCAGCTAGAGAAAAGACAAAGACAAAAAAAGATGATCTCCTCTAAAGAGCTCTATTTGCAGTCAGTGTTTTATAATGCAGCTATGTATTTTAGCAGACAACTGTTACATATAAAAATACAAACCAACACATATTTTTATATAAAATACATCAACTATTTTAAAATGCAGTTAGAACCATCGTATTTACTATTGTCTAATGGACTTGAACTTAGCTTCAGAATCAAGTTCTCCATTACTTATAAGAAGTTTTGTGTCTTACAAGATACAGAAATCATTGTGTGTGCAAAACTGTTTGTGTTTGGAGTATACTACCCGAAGAAGCATAAACAGCCTCTAAAAGCTACAAGCGTTAAGACTAATTACTCAGAATCAATCTGACCTAAAGCAATGAGCCGCCTCCTGTTGATTTAAATTCTGTAGAATGGGTACCCACCTAAACAGCATCAAAATTTAGAATTTTATAAATCAATTATGTGATTACAAAAAAAGGCAGGCAATATACATACTCTTAGAGGTCCTTTCACCTGGTCATCTTGCACTAACTGAGTTGAGTTATCCCCCTTCAGGACCACCTGAAAGATATTCATAAACTTTTTTATATATACCTTATTTTTAGTAGCATACAAAAAGCATATGAAACTGTATTTATAATAATAATAATTTGGAAAATAACATCTTTATCAATCAAATGGACTCAAACATTATTGAATGCAAAACACTTGGCATGGATGGTTTTACTCACAGGAAGCCCCAAGTATCAGACTTAATATTTAATCCAAAACATCATCATTAAAGAACAGGGCAAATCAAACATCAGCCATTCCAAGGCAAAGAAAATACGTTTTGATGTGAGTTTGGGTATCGATGCAATCCAGGGCATACCTGGAACTGGGCTTCCAGATCAGAAGATTAAGCAGGTTTTTTCTCTCTCTACTTCAACCATAGCACTTTATTAACAACACATTGAGTACTAAACTACAACCAAAATAAAAAGCTCTCTTTATTAAATATGTATCAAAAAAACCCCCCATCAAACTGACCACAATACCACCATTTCTGCTACCTTGAGCAAGAGAAAGTTTTAATGGTAAAGATGTGAATCACTACAAGTGTAATGAAAGATGGATCAGTTACAGCGTTAAGTACAATATGCTTCTCCCTTTAAAATCCTATGTTTGAGAAGGTAACACTGATGAGACAAAGTGAATGTAAGTCTATGCAATTTGAATCCCTGAGTTTGCAGAGACTCAGTTTAGAAACAGGAAAGACGAATATTTAGATGTCAATGCTGTTAACTGTTTCACTGCCACCTGTCATAACAAAAACACCTATGGTGTTTTAATAAAAAGTTCCAAAATTCCTATTTCTTTTAAGGAATCAAAAGTTCCAGGAGCTTCCTTTCCACCTATAAAGATGCCCAGTTTTCTAGCTCCCCCAGTTATCCCCCAACCACAGTCTACACTCTAGCTGTATTTATAAATAGAACTCTAGTGGCACGCTACAATTGTGTTGGTATTAACATGCATTCAGGTTAAAAATGCAGTTTATGCAATTTTTATTTAAAATTTTGTATCAGCATTGAGATGAATACAGGTTGTCTTGCTACTCAGGAAGAGACTACAGGACTTTTTGGACTCTTTGCACTCTTGGCAAGTGTGCCGGGGTGTGCCTACACGCTCTTAATTACAATATCAGGCTTAGCTTGTTAAAACTTCAATTGTTGTAATATAATCGAGATACAGTGACAGGAATTTCCACCAAGTCACAGCAGCCTCATATACTTCCAAATCTTATCATGGAGTAACATAAGATTCTAATGAGAGAAAGAAACCCACACCTATTAACAGTCTAAATACTCTATCAGACCAAAGATACAGATACAAAATCAAGGATGTCAGACCAGGAAGGGCAGCCTGCTGCTTCCTACTGAGCTTCTCATTAACACAGATTTCAAAGAACATCACAGATTTCTAAAAGTACTCATTAAGAACAGGGGAAAAGACTCCAAGATCTGAATTGGTTTTTTTTTTTCGTATCATGAGAAGCACTCTGATAAAGTGATACAATCTATATATGTAACAGAAGAGGCTGATAGCTTGTTCTACTTGAGCTAAGCATTAAAGCACACAAAAACTTAGATGTGTAGTTATAAAAAGAAGCTTTCATCTCTATTTGTTACGGGGTTTTAGGTCACTAAGGCCTTATTTACATATCCTGGACAGTAGACAAGAAAGTAGGAAGTGGGAAGAGTTTGACAAAACAAGGCAGAAGAACAGTTTCTGTACTTACTTTGAATTCTTAACTTTTATTTAACTACGTTTTTTTCTTCTTTTCCTACAGTTGCATTAACAACAGTACTGCAACACCAAAATAATGACTTTCTTTTTTGGTTGTTTAGGTATAAGACCTGTAAATGCGAATGAATATTATGTGCCAGTACTATGCTCGCGTAGAAACACAGCTACAGCCAAAGCACGCTGTTTTAGAAGCAGCAGCAAGACGCTCAAAACTTAACGAATGCTATCCTGGACATTTCTAAAACCCGATCTAAGAAACTAATTATTGCCATCTTTTTTTGCTCTTATGTTGATTTATTTTGGCATTGCCTCTTAAGTGCCAAGCTATAAAACTGAGAATGTCAGCTGGAATGAGATGGAACTTTTGCTTCTGAAGAGGTTGCTCTTATTCCTTATTACTCATGTAAAGCCATAATCCTCTATTTGTTACTGATTGCTGTGAAACTGAAGCATTCACTAACAGAAGACAACTGGGATCAGGAAAGAAGTAGCAAGAATAGGTAATTTGAAAGCTCATTCTTGTTCCAGCATCCTCCTAAAAAAATACTGCCCCCCCCCCCCCCCCCAAAGAACAAAAACCCAAACAAAACCCACCCCAAACCCAACACCAAAATATAAAAACCAAGATTCAAGTGTTCTTTAGAATTCATACAGTGAGGTGATGAACATTTCCTAATCTTCAGGACTAGCATCTCCTCTGACAGTCCTTTCAACACAATGCTTTAATAAAATCAGCAACAACCAGAGTATACTACCTTGACTTTCACAAGCCTTTTCACTGTCTTAATCTTTGCCTCACAGAAGGCACCACGGTACTTGGCACTGACATCAGTTCCCACTGTCAGGTAGGCAGGCTCATCTGCAGCCTATTAAGAAAGAAAAAAGTAAGAACAAACTTTAGTTCTTCATATTTATTTTTACAGCTACAACATTATATATTTAATTTTACATCTAAACTTTTAGACCTGTTGACTTTTAAGCGATAAACAATGTCTGTACTCGGAATTGCAATCAGACTGTTCTTTAAAAGGAAAAAAAAAAAGAAACCAACAAGCAAATTGCAGGAAGTTTTGTTTTACCAGTGATGTTGATGACACCCCCCCAATTTTGTCAGCCTAATTACTCTCCCAGAAATATCTTTGAGAGTGTTGAACTGGTATTTGGAACATCTTCTTATTAAAAGGGTAATAAACATATAGGAGTGACTGTTAATTCAAGTTATTCCTATACAGCATACAAAAGGAAAATATTTCAACTGCAAAAAGGCAGTACAAAAGATAGTTGTATTTTTTTCAGTCATAAGCAATCCAATAACACAGATTAGTTTAAACATTTGAGATTGCTATCATCCCAATACTTACAATTAAGTCTATAACATTCTATATATAGGATTTTTTTTCCTGCTGAGTAAAAGGAGACCTCTAGAGAAATTTGTTGTAATCATTCAAACAGCTGTTAACTAGTATTCCTCTTTCCTGAAATGCCTTTATCAAAGTTTAATTGCTTATGCATTTTAAGAGAGAGAAATATTTCTCATCATGTTTTCCTTAATCTGGACTTTATTACTCACCATTTCACTTTATTGTGCTTGTAGCAACTGATAAACAAGGATAAAATTACCATGTTGAAAATGCCTATCAAGACAGGAAATCAGCACAGAATATTAACTAACTTTTTCTGTTATTTTTTTTTTAAATCGTTATTATTTCTTCAACTCCAAAGGCAGGAAAAAAAAAGTTTTTATCGCTTTTGTGAATCATACTGCAATTGTTAAGCCTTTGTACTGAAAAAGAACGGCAACAGCTAATGCAGGACAAAAGCTGTGGTTTTGCAAACTTGCAGTAGCAGCTGCTGATACAGGAAGCATTTAAAGACAGTAGCCCAAAGGACAACTCGGAAGGCGTTGCGAGCGTTCAGACTACTTCTGCAAGACGGTGAGAGCCTCTTCGCTCACCCACACCTCAGCCGGAGAGCAGACACAGGGTTTGCAGCACGCACCGAAACCCCGGCCGGCGTTATCCTACCGCTGCTCTTGCCGAGGCGTGCCATTAAAAATGAAATCGCCAGAGCAGCTAGCGAGGGGGCAAGGGGGCCGCTCCCCGCTCCGCAGCCAGCCTACCTTCATCTTCAGAGGTTATTTGAGGGATTCCAGCTCCAAGACTTCTCCTCCCCGCGAGCACACGGGAAAACACTGCAAAACAAGATGGGAGGCGGACACGCGTGAGCGTGGGTCTCCCCGCCGTGAAGGGGCGGCCGGGCTGCGCGGGGAGCCCGGCGCGGGCGGGCGGGAGCCTCCGCCCGTCCCAGCCCCGCCGAGGGAGCGGGGCCGCGGCCGCCGCCCGCCGCTTCCCGCCCGGCGGCCCCTCGGTGTGTCACGTCGCCATTGCTCCCGCTCCCCGCCTCAGGGCGGAGGGGCCGGGGAGAGCGGGTTCAAGCCGGGAGGGGAAAACCCGCCGGCCCCGCACGGGCAGCTCCTCGCCGGGGGGGCCGCCGGGGCCCCGCCGCCGCCTTCCCCGCCCCTCCCCGGCCCTCGCAACTTTCTGCGGCCCGCGGAGGGACGCGCCGCCGAGCCCCTCCTCCCCGCCCCCCTCACCCGCCGGCCCGGCGGACTTCTCGCTCCCGCCTCCCCCGGACACCCGCCCGCCCGCCGGGACGCCGCAGCCCCCGGCCCGGGGCAGGGGAGGCGGAGCGGGGGCGGGCCGGCGCCGCGCGGCTGAGGGGGGGCCGAGGACGGAGGGCGGCGCAGGGCGGGCGGTCCCCGCCGCCAAGCGTCGGGGCAGCCCCGGGGACGGCGGCGGGGCGGGGGGGGGAAGGCGGCCGGGGCGGAGTTCGGCGGGGAAGGGAGTCCCCGTCCCCGCGGCGAGAGGAGCGGCGGGCGTCCCCGCTGCCTCACGGGGTGGAAGGGCGCGCTGGTGCGGGGCGGAGGGGGGGGGGGGGCGGGCAAAAGGGGGAGCTCCCGGCGCTGCTCCGCGCCCCCTCCCCGGGGACGGCGGCGGAGTTGCGGCTGCCGAGGCGCCCGCCGCCCTCGCTGCCTCCTACCTGGAAACTCGAAGCGAAGTGGGCAGCCCCGCGCTGCCCGGCCCGGCCCGGCCCCGCCGCGCTCCCAGCGCCGCGGCCCCCTCCGAGACGACGACAGCCCCGCGAGCGGCGGCGGCTGAGCGCGGCCCGCTCCGCCCCCTCCAGCCCGGACTCGCACCGAATCACCAGCGCCGAGCCCAATAACAAGCTGTTGAGCAGAATCGGTCCTGCCTGAACTCCCATTGGCCCCCTCCTGACGCCCCGGGGGCCCTGCCCCGCCCGGATTGGGCGCCGCGGACAGCACCCCCATTGGTCACAGGGCGGCGGGCAGAGGGCATTGGCCAGCCGTCGACGCAGGTAGAGCCAGCGAGACTTTTGATTGGCGCACCTCCGCCGCGCCAGCCGATTGGCGGAGGTTGAAGTGAAGTCAGCGTCCCCTCGCGGCTGATTGGTAGAAGCTGGATCCGGATGTAGCTGGGGGCGCGGTGGTTGGCCAGCAGCGGGAGACAGGAAGAGGAACGGCGCGATGGGATTGGTGCGAGCCGTCTCTTGGAGACGCGGCGGGGCGGGGACGAGAGGGAGGGAGGGGGGCGGCGGGGGGGCGGAGCCGGCGTCCTGCGGCGGCGGCGGCCCGGGGCACGCAGGGCGCATGCGCGGCGGTCAGCCTCCCGCCGCCATTTTGTGTGCGGCTCTTTCCCATTTTAGGCCGCGGGAGGAAGGCGGCGGGAGTGGTCGGCGCCTCTCCCGCGGGGGGAGGCGGGGGAGCCGCGGGGGCCTGCTCTGGCGGCGGCCCGCGGGCGGCGGCAGCGGCGGCGATGTGCTCGGCGGGAAGCCTCCTCCCGCTGCTCCGAAGAGGCCGCGCCTCGTTTCTTCCCCGCGGCCCGCCCCCACGCTGGATGCTGGTGACGGCCGCCGCCTCGCCCCCTCTCCCGCTCGGCGGCGATGGCGCAGGAGCGGGCCCGGCCGGACCCGGAAGTGAAGCGGCGGCCATGGAGGGGTGGCGGCGGCGGCGCCTCTGGCGGCGCGCGGCGGAACGGCCCCGCCGGGAGGGCGCGGAGGAGGCGGGCGGCCCAGCGGCCCGGGGAGCGCGGACCCGGCGGCGGCCGGCCCACCCCCGCGGCTCTCCCCGCGGAGCCCGCCGGAGTCGAGCGGGGGAGACACCGCCGGGGCTGCAGGTAGGGGCTGCAGGCGCCGCCCGCGCCGCTTTCCCCTCCCGCCGGTCCCTCAGCCGGTGCGGGCGGGGCGCGGGTGGCTGCGCTTCCCTCGCAGGAAGGCGTTGCTCCGCCGCCATTAATTATCCCCCACTGCCCATGAGGCGCCGGGGGTGAAGCCGGGGGACGGGGACGTGACCGGCTCTTGCCGCCCGGTCGCTTCTGCACACAGTGCTGGCGGTTGCGGTGGCTGCCTGGTCTCCTGCCAGGCGGCTGAGGTCACCCCTTCGCAGGAAGACGCAGCAAGGACAGGGGAGGACTGGTGTTGACGGGGCTGAGTGCTTTTTGGGGTGTGTCTGGCGGGGGAGGGGGGGGGGGAAGGCGGATTGTAGTCTCGTCCGGTCCTGTGATGGATGTTCTCTGAAGGTGCAGCCTTACAAGGCAGGAGATCTGCGCCTGTCAGAGGTCTTCTAAGAGAATTTGGTCTCGGAGGCTACATTTGACACTACTAAATAAGAGATTCTAACTGAAGCCTGTAATAAAATTCTGTATTTTTAACATCAGTTTCACGTTTTGCTGCCTTATAGAAAACTTGCTCCATGGTTGACCGTAATACAGGTTCATTACTTTTCCACAAAGCAATGAGCATCTGTGACGGTGCACCCTCTCAGCTACAAGACATGCGTTAGCTTTATCTAAAGCAACAGTGGAGGGACCTATCAATATAGTTAAGAGATCCATTGTGCTAATTTGACAAAAGTGGATTGTTAGTTTAGGTGTAGTTTCCATGTAAGTTCTGGTTTGAAGGTGTATTTTGGTTTTGTATTTTTTTTTTTTTAATTAAATCTGATGCTTTGGAAAGCAGCAGGCAAAAGGACAGTTCTCTAGGGGGTTTAATGAGCAGTGGTGTATAGTATAGATAAGCTCTGAAGGTTTAGTAAGGCATAATGCACACAAGGCATTAGAATTGACTGCAGGAGATGCCTAATGTGGGGGAAGGGTAGCTCTAGAGTTCTGGTGCTCGGATCTGGGTTGTAAATATAAAGATACTTGAGGATGTACACAAAATGTAGAAAGGTTTGAGGCATTTGTTTTAGTGCTGAGGAACTTTGATTCTGTGTTATAGTTTCACTTCATGCGGATAAGCTGAACAGCAAATTATCATTTAGAATATATAAATCTAACCTAAATGTTAAAAAAACTTCAAAAATTCGCTTTGAATGTGAACTTCTGGTCTCTGTGGTATGTATTGGCCAAATCATGACTTAGATTGTGAGCTTTTTTTTGAGGCACGATTTGTATCTCTGTACGAAGTACAGTACTGTTCAATAAATAACAGTTTGTGACACAACTAATCAGTCTTGTTTCTGATTTCTAGCAGAAAAATCCTGTCCACCTGGATGTATCTGTTACAGCCTGCATGCTTAGGAAGTTCATGGTACATCACCCATCTAGCTATTGTGACCAAAAGGACTTTCTTTACAGCCAGCCAGCAGCAGAGGTGACTTGTTCTTTTATGGTATTTAAAGCACCTAAGAATGCCGAGCTAGGCAGCTCAACAAAGAGCGTAAACATTCTCACACAATTTAGGGATGATGCCTAGTATAATGGAATGGAAAAAGCTGTGCTTTTGGCAAGCCAGGGAAAGGGTCTAACTTTGGTTTAAAATAACTTTTCACTGGAATATGAACTTCAGGACTCAGTTATGCCATGATACTGAAATTTTACATCCAAAATGTATGTCAGTGTTAACTAGCCCCGAGGCTTCCAGACAGCTTGGCTGTACTGAATCCTTGCAGCTGTGCCCCATGCCCCAGTGCGATCCCTTATAGGGAAACAGTTGAAATGAGTGGAAGAAATGAGCACTGGACTTCTCTGTTGTGAGACACTTTATCATGAGCCAGTTTGTTAATTTTACAAAGTTAACGCTTCAGAAGCTCTAAAATGAGACAATCATAGTAAGTCCTTTTAGTATCTAATCTCTCTGTGAAAAGACATGCTATAAGGTAGAAAGATTAACATCACTGTTCAAAGCAGCAGTACTTGTATTATGTGTACTTTGTTAGTACCAAAGGTCTTGTAGCTGCAGTACAAGAGAGTCACCTGGGGTATGCATTTTGGTCTTAGCTTGTGCAAATTAGCGCAAGGCTTCTTAATTTAAAAACGGTTAACACAAAAGCATCAAGGCACTCTAAGCATGACACTGGTCTTTGGTAATATGTAATTCTAGAGTTTAGGTGATGGCTGTAAGTAAATTAGCAAAAATAACGTACTTTAAAATGCCTTTCGTGTATTAGTTGCAGAATGTACATAAATTTTGCCCAGAGTCTTCCATCTATGTGGCACTCAATAGTAACAGGCAAGTACAGGAATATCTGTATCTTAGAGTATTCTTTATAAGAATAGCAGAGTAAGTAGCAGCCAAATAAAACTGTTGAATGTATCATGTGGCTTCCTTGAAGAGAGACACAATAATGAGAAGAGAGATTTCTGGGACGAGTAAGATGTTTTAATTCTGTTCAGTAGTCACATATGGCTCTTGACATACTGCATTTACACATAGATAAAAGAATTCAGAATACACATACAATCACAGCCAAAATATCCTAGAAATATTAAAAATACTAATTCATCTTCTAACACTGATCTTCTTTGTGTGTAATGAAATACTATGCTACTCTGTGTCAGACTTTATAGATATTCAGGACACTTCTGGCTTCTTTTATTTTTGCCTCAAGTGTTTAGTTCTCTTTTTTTTTTTTTTTTTTTAAATGCTCTTCCCCTTGCTGTTTCTGTTCTGTAAGTAAATAGGCAACATTTTTCCAGTGGTGGTTGAGCAAGCATCTGCCTTGCGGTTCAGAACCTCTGTCTGTGTGGAACTGCTGTATTTCTGTACAAATGAAGGTCAGACGCATGCTTCCCACAAAGCTTTATTATCTAAGTGATTGCAGACTGCTCAGACAAGAGTGTGGCAAGAAGTTGTGAACTACTTAGTGTGCAGATATAAAGGAAGAAGATCCCAACAATTGTGAAGTTGGCAACAGAACAGTCAGTAATGGCTAGATTATAAAAATGAAAGGTCAAACCTTCTTTCCTAGTCATGGAGAAAATTGTGCTTTACTGTAAACTATCAGCAGTAAGTTCTTCATATTTATTAGTGTGTGTGTGAGAGAAAACAAAACCCAAACAAACAGAAACACCTGGTAATGCTAAATCCTTACCTACAGTTTTCCCAGCTCTGGCACATTCCTATCTCCATGTTCAGACAAATGGATATTTAGTTATTCAGGCATAACTGTGCATGCTGTTTTTCATCATTTCCTTGTGAGTGTTGCTGCTGGAGAAGACACAAAGTTTAGTAACCCTTAGGAAGCCTGAATTAGTGCATTATATCCACTGAAGTTTAGTAGTGGTTTCTTGAACCTGGTATGGGTATGTTTTGCAGCAGTGCAGTATCTCTTTCTTCTGGATATGAATAATCATGAAAATATTTATGACATGGAGTACTCTAAATGTTGTAAATATTTGCGTGAGAAAAATCTCAGAATTGGGTTTCCTGTCAGCTCTGTGGCTAACAATAATACTCACTTTGTAGTTGCTTTTTCCAGTAACACTAGTAAAAGGATGTTATGTGCTCAGCTTGTCAGAGTAGCTCTTGTTAGCAGCTTCAGAGATCTCCAGGGAGAAGTAGTCCCATTTTTTTTACTGAATAAACTATGTCCAGACTTCGTTGTGCTTTGTGGCTGCAGATCTTAACTACAGTCCCATGTGTTATAAAATGTGTGCAGAAATCATTAAGAAATCGTAATAATAATGATGCATTAAGTGATATGTGTTATTAGCAGCCTAGCACCAAGAGAAGAGGTTTTAGTTCTCAACTGATGTAACTGCTGCTTTCATCCTAGCCTGTTAGCTGTGCGGGGGTGTTTTGGCATGTATCATGCAATCTTTTAATTCCAAACATAAGATGTTCCTTTTTTTTTAAGACTGATTTGGTAATCTTGTGTTTGGACAGAATAGGAGCTGTATTGTAAGAGACTATTTTTATTCTTTCTGGTATGTAATTTTCTATTATGAAAGCTAACATATTTGTGTCAAATTTTGATGTTAGCTCATTTAGCAACTATGGAAGAAGGGTGCCCGTTGCCAGGGTTTACTTAAGATTGGATTCTAAAGCCAGTTTTTGCATGTTTTGTCATGTGCTGTTAAATTATCTGAATATAGATGTTGAATTTCTCTTCTGTTGCCTAGCAAAGGGATGCAAGATACGGAACTTGATTACAAATCCACTCTTGTATTATGCCTAAGGACTACAGGTTCACACTGGTGACAATAGCGAGGCTATTACAACTACATTGGGGAAGTCGTGCAGTGTTGCAACATAATAGCAGTGCTACGGAGAAGCTGAAGATTTGTACAGCAGCTGTCATTTAGATGTGCCAAAGGACCGGTTGTCATCATCTGCAATCAAGTGATGAGTCTGTCTTTCAAAATTTGAAGTAGACACTTGAAGTCAAATCAGAGTTTAGTTACTGTTCTGGGTAGTAATGTTACTTCACGTGACTGCTGAAGGAGAGGATCCTTACATATTTTTCAAAATAACAGTTTGTCTCTGAATGCCAGCAGTAAAGGCGAAGGATTAGATCTACCTGTCATTAGTGAGCAAGCAAACCTTCTGTTTCAGGCTTTATGAACAACTTCTTTTGACAGGCACAAGACGCTAGTTAGTACTAGAAATGCATCCTATGCATGTACACGTATGGGCTATGTTAGTGCATCAGCCATTCCAGTATTGTAAACTTTAATTTTTAAAACTCTCTGTACTTTTTAACTGACTTCCAAATTATCTCTACAGCATACAGCTTTTTTTTCCTGGCTTCCAAGCTGTAGACATCATTACTGATGTGACTATTTTATCTGTGGAAGTTTTGATCTTTCAAGGTGAGAAGAGATGGGGTTTTTTTACAGGATTGGGGGAGCAGTTTCCTGTGTAAATATAGTCAGTCACCAGTCTACAGAGGAAATACGGTTTTAGTGTTCCTGAAATAAACTTAAGTTGAAAACATTTAAATTTGCATCTGAATCTCTGAAGTCAAATCTTGTTTATAAATACTACTGCTTGAGTAACTTCCCATCTAAATCAAGCATACAGGGTAAAACTTGAATGTAAAAAATGTGATTTTGGGAGTCACAGTTATGTATTTTATTGCTGTGAAAACTAACAGGAAAAAGTTTTTAAAGTTTTTAACATTTAAATGCAGTTGCGTGTTGTATTTGAAGAACCTTACTGGAATCTTCCAAATAAGTTAAGCTTCTGAAATAGAAGGTATTCTTCCTTAAATACTTAACTTCTGGTTTCTACTTTGGAGCAAGTGTGGTGACTTTATCAGCCTTTTGTGATACCAGACTGGGAGTAAACGCATACTGAATAGGTGTCTAATGCTATCCATATCTAAGATGTCGATTGATGCTGATATTGGAGAGCTGAAATAGCCTGTTGTTTCACTTTGGCAAAGAGAACTAACTCTGGTTGGATTAATTCTTCACTACCTGTGTTAGTAGATTCAGGATTTTCTTGGTTTTCAGAAGTAGTTTTGAGTGGTCTGTCATGGCCAATCTGAAGTAACAATCTTCCTCACTTATGCTGCTTGTTGCTAGTTTATATCTTGGAAGGCTTCCCCCCCTTGCAGATAAGACTTCTTGCTGCAGAAGGAGCTATGTTAAAAAGTACAAGAAGGAAATAAAGCTGTTAAGAGCTATGTTCTCATATACACAAGCTTTTTCAGGCACTGGTAAGTGGCTTGCTCAGTTTGGATTTTTACTAAAATGTAGCTTTCCATACTTGCAGAGATAAAAAATAGGGTTCTAATACTGATGGTGAGTCCTTGGACATGCTCCGCCTGCCAGCACAGGTGTCACTCTCAAGGTTGTCAGCACCGATAAGCTGTTGATTAAAATAGCGCGTTGTTACAGGTGCAGGTTGTAGAGCAATGTGATCTGAGTGCATCGGGACCGTAGGCGCACGGTCTTCCCTTGTAACTAGTCTCCAGAAAGCACCGTGTGTGCCACTAACAGCACGCAGCCTAGCCCAAAGAAGCAAGCGCTGCTTCTGCAGAGCGTGGCTGCTCACAAGCTTTCCCTTGCTGAAGGCGGTGGTTACATGGCCTTTCTTCTAGGGCTCTTGCTTGTCTGAATGACTTTACTCACTTAGGGTAAACTTACTTTTCGGCCTCAGCTAACAAGACTGCAGTTGGTCGGTATTGATTCTTTTTTAAAAGTATAAATACCCTCAGTCTTTTGAATTAAATGTTTTTAAGTAGCTGCTGTTAGTGAGAATCTACAGTTCGGCTGGTGATTAAATTCTGATTTTTTTTTCCTACTTAGCCACCTTTTTCAAAAGATACTTTCTATTTGTGTATATTGTTTGGAGGCTGTTATTACAGGTAGCTAATTTCCAGGTGGCCACGGAGTGAGTTGACCAATCAACACTGTAATGCACACTTAACCTGTGAATTCATTGCAAGACTACTGTTTGCAGGAGGGTTGTACCTTCAGGGATACGCTTTCCCCTGCAGTGCCGCTTTGAGTCTGTCACCCCATTAGGTACACCAGTACAGCTGTAAACAGAAGCACTGAAATGAGCTGTGTTGTGTGACGTCCAGAACTCTGAAAGAAGAAAATCCATCTCTTTTTGGAGAGTTTAATTGTTCTGGATCAATGAAAGATCTTTTATTAGTGTGGGAGCGATCTCCTCTTTGCAAGCGGCAGAACGGGGGCCAGACTGATAGGAGCGTAGAAACAAGTATTTGGCTGGGGAGAGCAGTTGCTTGTTAAACTGCCTGCCAGGAAACACATTAGGCTACATCTTGATTCTGCCTCCTCCTAAAACAGTATTTCAGATTTTTTTTTTTTTTTTACTATTGCTAATGTATATAGAAAAGTATTTTGGAAAAATAGCCTCTCAAGTGGTGTGCTTTGTAGACTGGGAAAACACCTAGAATTAGAGCTGAAATTGAGCTTTATGTAAGCGTTCTGTTAAAGTCATCTAGCACTTCCTTTGCTGCTTTTGACACCTATTAATGCAGTCTAATGTCCCTGAAATAATGAAAGTAGCAGATTCCTGCTTTTCTAAAAAAACTGCAAACAAGATAAATTTCACACTCAAAAACTTGGGCATCACTTGGGTAGCTTTTTGGGTTTTGTGTGCGTTTGGAATGTGTCAGCTTCTGGGTGAATTTACTATAATTGAACTACTATTAATCTGCTGAAATTGGAATCTTAACAAATGTATTTTGGATATGCAGACAATATGTATATCAAATGATATCTAACTTTATGCAGCAATAAAGCACCCCATGTTCTTTCTAAACTCTTACTTGGCTTGTCTTACCACATCACCTAAAATGGTATTTTCAATGGGTAGTTCTTATACTGTCTTCAGGGGAGACTTACAGGGGATTTAACTTTTTCCTGTACCTGATTATATGCACATGTTTGGACTATAAACTATGCGATGCTGCTGCCTGCTTTATTCTAGTTGTCCATTTTTGGTTGGCACAGCAACTTGTAAGAACCATTTTTAAACAACTGTTTCAGAGTCCTTTAATAGCAATGTACCGAAGATGAGAGCACTGCATGGTGGCCGCTTAGTCCATCTGGAAATAGACTTGGTTTGAGCTTGGTTGTAGATCCCATGTTCTCAAATACTAGAATGCATTTACTGGACAAACAGTAAGGCTACACTCTTACCTCTTCTACTACCTGTTTTCTGCAACTCTGTATAATTAGATGTAACAGGTAGCAAGATGTTCTATGATGGAAAGTTACAAGCAGTTGGTGTCTCAAAATAGCTCTCAATTCTTCAGTAAAAGTAGCTTCGTTGCTGCATGTAACTTGAAAAACTGGTGGGTGGAGAAAAAGCTAGTCCTAGTCTTAGCGGCATACACAACTGAAGGAAGAAAATGAAGGGGAGAGAACAGTCTCCATACTGTATTTTTGGTGCTATTACAGTCTCAAAATTGTCATGACAACTAGTACTATTTTTCTCTTCAGAATCTTGAAACTGTGCCCTTTATTTTAAGGTCATGATTATCTTCCAGCTGACAAATGCTTCAGATACATTGCTGAAGTCACTGTTTTGTGTTCCCTTCTATGGTTACGGTTTTATCTTAAGGAAGAGACTTGCAAAACAGCGCACGTAGTTATTCCCAATCTCCTTCCTTAAGGGTGACTTGGACTACATAGGCAGATAGCATCTCAAGCAGTATTGCGTCTGTATGGACAGTCACACGTTCAGCATGTGGCGCTCTTAACCTCACGCCATCAAGCTATTTTTGGTGATGAGAAGGAAGCAACAAATGACGTGATGTTTGGCATGCTTCAGGTCTGCACGAAACAAATTGTTTGAAATGTTTCCTTTCTGAGAGTCAGCACCAAATACAGATTCATAGTATTTCTTTTGGAGATACTCTTAATAGTATCTGCCACACAGGAAATTTTACACATGGGTTACTTCTACGAGCTGTTCTTGAGTTTCTAACAGCTCAATCTTACCATAATTTTATCAGTAGTACTAGTCAGTTGTAATGACAGTTACTGTCTAAACCAGTAATTTTTATGGCCATGTAAAGGTAGTACACACAATGAAAATTTATTATCCTGATGCAATAACCTAAACTTGATTTTTGAACTCTGCAAGTCCAGTTGCATATTCTAAAATCTGTCCTGGTGCAGTTATGGAGATGTAAGTAAACTAGACACTGGAGCCTATTTTTTTTTTTAAGTGGTCATCTGCAGTTCACCATAGTTCCCTTCTTAATACTCTTTAACAAGGCTTCTGCACGTAGACTTGCTGACTAAATAATTGTAACAGGGAATGTGACACATCCAGTCCTATTAAATATCACAGTAGTGATTCATCAGGTGCTGAGTAACAGTCAGTGGATGTATGAGACTTAAAGGGATTGAGGAAGCATCTTACTGTACATCCTACTCTTGTGTCGTTGTTGGATCTAAGTATTTCTAAAATACTCCTTCGTGGAGGGATGACTTTAAGCAAAGAGATGAGTTGCTCTATACAGTCTTACTTTCTGGTGTTCTGTTCAAGCCTGTGCTTTGGGTCTTATGCAACAGCACATGCTGTTAAAACTCTGAATGTAAAATGTTTCAGCATGGCAAAAACTCCAGTTATGCATTCCATGGGGGTATTTGACTTTGTGCTTTATTATGTATTCCCATAAATGGCCAGAGTCTGGACTAAGGAGGTTACTTGTGGAGCCTGAAGCAAGAAGTGCTGCTTGGTAGGGGCTAATTTATGCTTTTTCTGATACCTTCAGAACTGAAACTTCCCAGTGCTTTGGGCAGAAACAATCCAAATGAGACCATTAAGAATCACCTCTTCCTGAAATCTCCGATTCAGAAACTTTTACCCTGCCCATTTGCTAACCTTGCAATGCATTTTCACATTTCAGTGTTGCACTGAAAGAATAATTGACCATTTTCAAGCCAATTATAAAAGCTAACTTTCATTTTGGGGAAGAGGATCCAAGCCCTCTTTTGTAGGAAAGCATGCTGCCTCTGCTGCTGAAGGCTGGTTCTGGGAGCCTTCAGAGGTCGCTGTCACAGACTGCTGCTGTTAGGTCTATCGTACTGGCCTTGCATGTGTCGCAAGCAGCTCTAAATGGAGCCAACCAGCTGGGCTGCCCTAGTCCCTTGGCATGTTATGAGACTCACTAAGTGAGCTTACTCAGAAGTAGTTAAGATTTAAGTAGGAGCATGTGCTATCCTTTGTCTCAAGGAACAGCTCTTCTGGAGCTTCAGCTCTGCAGACTCTGAGCATACATACGTTCTCCAGACATGCCCCACAGCTGAAGCTACAGGAGACTGGCTGGTGGAAGCTTTCAAATCTTTGTTTTAGCTGCCTGATCAGTTGTTGTTCTCTGGACTTAAATCAAACTCTTCCCCCTAGATATTGTTTAAGCCTGGAGGGTAAGGGAGTATCTACCATACAGCTAGTGTGGTGGTTGGGGTGGGTTTTTTTTCCCCCCTAGTCCTGTACTTAAAATAGAGCCTCTGCTAAAAGTAAGCTTGTTTTTGTTGTTGTTGAGATTTAACATTCTTTTATCTTGTTCTGTAACAGATCTCCTCCTTACTTAAATAATCATCTCAGATCCAGCTTGAGCCCTTCTGGAGCTTACCTTTCACTAAGTGATTTGCCTCGGACAGCTCCATATATTTAGGAAAAAAACCCATGGTCTTCCAACATTTAATCAAAGCTTACTGATGCTGTGCTGTCCCACTGCATTTTTCAGTCTTTGTGGTCTCTGTTGCCATGAGTAGCCACTTCCTTTGTGGAAGATTTCTTCCCCTGCTAAACTTCCACTGTTTGACACACAACTAATTCTCAGTAGCAAAATTCGTTAGAATTGGTATTTAGTCTATCAGGTATGGATGGACTAAATTAGTGAAACATTATGATGGCTACTGCACAACTGTATAATTATTTTCTTAAGTAACTAGCTTCAAATTAGTAAGTTACTTGTTAAATGCAATGTGGTTGTCTCATCGGTTATCCCAGTTGGAACTGCAACTAGGTTAAGGCTACAAAAATAGCTGTAATGGGGAGCTTGCAGTAGTTTTTCTGCTGAAATGAGAGTCCTTCTGGACTAGAAACATATTCTAACATTCCCTGGGCCTTATTGTTAAAAGGTAGCTGTGCTTAATTTCAGATCAAACAGAAGCCTGCTAGCTTTCTGTTTCTAAAGTTAAGGGAAATTTTGATACTAAAAAAAGCTCATTCAGTTTTTTCCTCCTTGAGCCCCCCTTTCCTAAATAAATGCAGATATTTTTTCCCTACCTTGTAATGCTTGCTTTTTTCCTCTTTCCCCATCTGCAGTCAGTGGAAATGGAAAGAACAGATTTTTTCCTTACCATAGATAAGGATCAATTCTCAAACAGGTTAAGCCTATACTCTGATAACTTAGTGATTTAATTTGAAAAAGAACCTTACAGTAATAATCAACTTGGTATTGTTTAACTAAATGTTGCCATGACAGGGGCAAGACTGCTGTGCAGCACTTTATGTACTACTGTCCACTGCAAAATGCACGTACTCTTGCATTGCGTCTCATTGGACTTTATACCCTTCCGCTACAAGCAAAAAAATCAGAGCATGGTTCTTCAAAGGAGCTTTTTAGGTAGCTACTTATTAGAGAACACAGCAACTTGGAAATGCTGAATAAGCAAGTAGGTGGCTCTGTTCCTACCTGTATCTTTTCATATGTTGTAGAACATCTTCCTTCCACTTCATCTTGTAAATATACACAACTGATCCTGCTCTTCTCACTTAACCCTGAAACCTGACTTGTGTGATGTTGTTATGCTCCCTGTCCCTAATTCTGAATGGCTGTCACTGAAAAGATTGGAAGGATGTGCATAACTGCATGAGGATGGCTTTTAACTTCTGTTTAGCAGTTTGTCAGCAACACGTTAGGTACAGAATAAAGAGAAAGTGAAGAGAATCAAGTAGTTCTGCTGTCATATACAGTGAGCTTTGGAGTGCTGATTAGAGTTTCCTGACTGGCACTCAGCAATGAATCAAAGAGCTGAATCAGCAGTAAGCTTCAGTAGTGAATTCAGTTTGGAGAAATGCAACAGCAAGCTAAAGGCTGACTCAGTGTAGCAGCTGTAGTATTGCCTCAGGAGGAGACACTGAAGGAGACACAGTCTGTCATGGTCATGAGTAGTGTTGGCTCAGGCAGGCCTGATCAGGAGTTTAGGAGCCTCTGAAAGCTCTGCCCAGCTGGAGAGGCAAGAGTTCAGGTAGCTGGACTCCAGCTAAGGCATAAGCCTGAGACAGACCCATCTCTCTCTATTGACTTTCCCTTGTCACAAAAAGGAAACAGGACCTGTACCTTGTAAGCCCATTAGAAAAGAGACTATAGAAGGCCAGGTGTTTTTTCAAAAGGAAAAAAAACCTGTATAAAAACAAATCTGTATGGGAAAGCTTTTGTTTTAAGGGTTGGCGATCATTAGTGTGTAGTACTAAAGCTGAGGAGTTTGATTCATTAGAGAAGTATGCATTTTAGATTAAGATGACCATTAGAATTTCAACTGCATGTACAAACAAGACTTCAATTTTAACTGAGTTTTAAGGTAGTGAACAGAACAGTTTGTTACCGTGTCTTTCAAGTCTTTGAAGTGACTAGAGTAGACAGTCTTTCTTCCTAGGAAGTGGGGAAAGAAAGCAGGAAAGCTTTTTTTCAACTTCCAGGAAGGTCAACAGTTGATAAAGCCAATTCAGAAATTACTTAAGAAATTACAGCTGAATGATGCTGTTTAAAAATAGTGTAGCTCTTCAAGCATTAATTCCAGTTACATTGCTTAATAGATCTCACAGCTTTAGAACTTAACACAAGCACTGTTTTAAACTGAGTTAGTTTTTAATTTCTCCTACTCTCCAAATAAGCCTAGGCTTAATACTTCAGATTAAAATTCCTTTTCCTGAACTCCTGCTTGTTATGTAGGCTGTTTGGAGTTGTCAGCTGTGCCCATCACCTTAACCTGTAACCAGCTGTTTTACAGTTAGGTATGTTCTCATCTCTTCTGCCAAGAGCAATCACAGACTGTGGCTATGAATGAACAGCAAATCGTGATACTGGTTAATCAAGGAATAACCAAGTACTAGTTTCAATATTAAAACTATGCCATATAAAGAAGAGACTCATCAAATTTCTAAGCACATTGTTTTTCTGTACCTAGCCTGGCTCAAAGAGTGCTGTCGTAAGAGGAAGCAACACCAGCCCGACAGTATCTTTCCTTCTTAACATCTGTTTTGATACAGAGTACAGTTGCTGCCTGATGATGCTGGCCCATGCTCTTTTGAAATAAAAGCTAACAGACAGTAAAATGGAAAATTTATTAGTGCAAGTTGGTCACTCAGTTTCTTCCAACAAGTACATAATAGAATCCCATGCTTAATACATTATAAACAAACCTGTTCTAAGTTAAGAAAAGTTGAACTTCGCTTGAAGTAACAATGTGTTACATATTGTCATCATCTGATTCATCTTCCTCTTTCAAAGATTCCTGTTTTTTTAAAAAAAAAAGTTTATTTTAAAACTATTTTTAACAGTTGTTTTATAATTCAGCCTATAATAAGCAAAATTAGTTTTGCTGTAGCATCACAATCCTCTCAATCTGTCCAAAGCCTTGTATTCAGCAGGCTAGTTCATATCTTTAGGAGGTAATGCTGAGCACCATCATTACTCTTAGAACAAAAGCAAAGCTGTTAAATGCTGGAAACCTAGCTTTCTCCAGCTGGTTATCTTTAAAACCTGTTCTGGGCAACATGACTTACTACCTCTCCTACTCACTTATACCACTGTTAAAGAGTTAATACATTTGCTTTTGAAGGAGAAACATGCCGCCTGTACAAGCCTGCTGAATTACGCTGGTTTTGAAAGTAAGAACTATCCCTGGATTACACCGTAAACGTCACTATTCTCCCTTCAGAATAACATCACCTAATGCTGATGTGTTGCATGTTGTAACTATGTTTTCCAGCCATCACAACAGCAGCAGCCAAACCTTCAGTTAGTTCCTTCTGCCCTAGAGTTGTTTGTCAAGTGAAGCACCAAGACAACACCAAAGTCAGACCTTACCTTGGCGTATTTTTCTGCTTCTTCCCTGATGTCTTTGGGAACAATTTCATGTTTTCCATTGGTTACTGCCAATAAAAAGAGTACATCTTAAGTAGAATTCACACAAAGACCTTCACATACAGTGTGAATTTAAGATGCAATGTCTTACTTTAGTTACAGAAAGTTATAAATATACAGAAATGCATTACTTTCTCCAACCCAGCTGAGTTCCAGCTCAAAAGCTTTATCCTTTACTTCATCGTGAACTATGTAGATTCTGGAAGGAATAGACAAAGTACAGATTAGAACAGATTGATCAGTAGGCTAAATATACTTTTCTTCCTTTCACAGATTTCTTCTGTGGTTAATAGAAGCTCTCCCCATGCTTTCTCCCCTGCCCACACACACAAAAAAAAAAACCATCAGAGAATTTTCCAGGCTTAATTGCTAATGTAACAATACAATAAATGATTACAGCCAAGATGCAGGTTAAGATGTTCACGTTACCCTAATTAGAACAGACATAAAGATTCAAATACTGCAGAACCAAGACTACATCATCACTGCCTGCTTCTGCTACATTAGTTATAATACAGTTAGGAGTGTCCTGTATTTCCCCTGTAAATCGTATTTCAGTTTACACTTAAGACTAAATCCCAGCACCATAGTATCTTGTGTCTAATTAGAAGCCATGCTAATGGCAAACATGATGGTAATCGGAATTTTAACTACAAGCGGTATTACAGCACATGCAGTACCATCCAGACTAGTAAAATCACTCCTCAGGCTGTGGGATAGAAATGTTAAACTATAACAGCAATACTGATTTGACCGCATCGTAGTATTCAGTCCTCAGTGGCAGGAAACACGTAAACAAACTGTAAGAACCCTGAGTTGCAACATGCACTCAAAACAACAGAACTTAGAATAACCTGTGGCTTCATTTGTTGAGAAGGTGGTATTCCTGAGTTTGTTTCAGAAAGCATTAGTAAGTCAAAAGCTGAAAAATACCACCTATTTCTAGCCAACGTAGAAAGCTTGGAGATAGTGGAGGAAGGAAAGACAGCTTCAGCACCACACTAAGTGCTTCCAGTTAAAGTTTGATAGCAGTATTGTGGAACAGATATAAAGAACAAAGTTAACGCTGGCGTCCAGGGAAATACCACTATATGCTTATGTTCTGCTGACACCCTTCTGTCACTGTTAGACTGGACGTACTGATCACTGCCTAAGATGATCTATAGGCCTTTCTTACCTGTTCAGCTGGTTACAAGCCTTTTGCAAAGTATCCCATTACAAGGTCTTGAAGAAATCACTACTCTGGCTAGTATTTTAGGGTTAAAAAAAGCGATTAAAATCTTTGCTGTCTTGCTAAATGCTACCAAGGAGCTGAATTTGAGCTGAAAAACAGAACTCCCATCTAAAGCTGCTGTTAAGTTTTGCACTGAGGCAGAACTAAACAACAGAAGTCTTTTCATTACTTGAAAATCTGTGTGCTATTTGTGCCATTTTAGAACTGCTTTGAGGTCCTTGCTAGGTTTTAAGAACAGAAATCCCACAAATTCTTTCCTCTAGCTGCTGCCATGACAGCCTCGGACACAAACTCTGAAATAAGCTCACATGCTGTAGTGCCAATGATATAGAAGCATATTTATTACTTCTTTATAACCTTTTAAGCAATAGCCATAAAATGCTGGAGAGTGCAGTTTTGCAGCTGCAGATTATTAAATTTGTGACAAACAGAGAACATGTCCCTGAAGCACTAAAATGAAGTGTTGTGGGTACTTGAAAGGATACTTGTATTTGTTTGAAGAGATACTAATTCAGAAAGTATTTTCAAGATAGTTTACTACTGGCCAATTCATGCTCCACCTAGCAGACAGTCTTCTCTCTTCCTGGTTATCTTTTTTCCCCCCTCACTAGTACACGACTTAGGGAATGGTACCTTTTTTCCCCTGTAAATACACTATCCTCACACAGAGTTTGTGGGATAGTATTTGCAACTACAGGGGATTCTATCACTGATGTGTTGTCCTAAATTACATTAGTAAATAGCAAATTAAAGATTTCCGGTCTTTTCATGTGGTATCATGCTTTATCATTTAAATGAGACCAGCTATACCCTATATATATCCTTAAACAAGGAGTTAATACTTTGCTTCTTTCCTAACCACTTGAGTCTTTTTTTAGGCAAATAGGAAGGCTGGGTCAAAGACCTCAGCTTCACTTCTGGACTGCTAGTTAATGTCTGAAGTACCAGTTCATTGTTCAATCTGCCTAACAAAAAGTGTACAGCTCTTTCTTCAGAAAGAGGACACCAAGGAGTTTCCCCCATCTGTCACCTGGTTTATATATTTTAAAACCAGTGATGATACTCAGACAGTTTAACCTTTAATCCACTGCTGCTACAAGTTGCACCTATAAAAAGTAGCAGATGAGATCTGAAGGCCTATTTTTCACATCCTTCGGCATTTTTCAGCACTGAGTAGCATATCCCATCTCACAAGAAGAGAA
The DNA here is from genome assembly GCF_030463565.1 of Pelecanus crispus. Lineage (NCBI taxonomy): Eukaryota > Metazoa > Chordata > Aves > Pelecaniformes > Pelecanidae > Pelecanus > Pelecanus crispus. The sequence continues at coordinate 69,102,511 of NC_134648.1, forward strand.
AAAAATATTAATAGCAGAAGATACTAGAGTCAGCATGAGGACTCAGCTAGCAGAAATGAAACCTCATACCCAGTTTAAAAGGAGTAGCTTCAGTTTGAAACCATAGCAAGCTCACCAGTATGAATTTTTGTCGAGTTGGAAAAACAGGTTGGAGACTTACATTTTCGCAACCTCTTTAACAACATCACGGCAGGTCATTTCCTTCATCTGTAGGCAAAAAAAAAAATTACACAGCTTAAGAGAATATACTATTTTCAGTTTCCACAAGGCCAGAACATGAGTGGCTGCACACATGCCTAACGAGCTGACTGTTCAGCAGTCATAAAAGTGACAAAAAGTGAAGACTAGAACCAGATTTATTCTCTACGATGAGTCTTTCAGCCTGCTATATGCAAGTCATTCTTCTAGGAAGAATTTTACAACTGAAAGATTCTATGAAAAACACTGTTATGTGGAAACTTGCTCGTTTTGAAGCACGTATCAGCTGGAAGCTTAGAAGCCGAACAACCTTAGCTTCGTAAAAGCCTGACCTGTTCTTAGATGCTTTATGATCAACTGACATAAAGTAACCACATGTACAATATGGGGGAAACGCCACATTTTCACATATAATATTCGGTCTTTCTAGGTTGTTTAGTAACACTTTCGGTCTTGCCAACATTTTATGCAAGCAATTCCGACTTTTAAGTAACGCCCTAAGAGAATATTGTTCCAGTGTTAACAACAAACTGCGTGCCTGAGCAAGGTATCAGCATCTCATTTTATATTTTCTCTGTTATGTCACAGTCTTCTGACTGTTTCACAGTTGATCAAAACAAGGTCTCGTGCCAATTTGCATGACATAATAAACTCATGTTTTGTAGGTCAAATCTCTTGCCAGTCAACTCTTCTGGACTACGAAGTAGTAATATATTCTACTATATTTCATTAATTCAGGGTTGAAACAAGATTAGCCTCATATCCTTTCTCAAGGTTTCATTTGCACAAAGCAGATAGGTGCATTCTTGTGAGTGCGGTATCAAAGGCTGATGTCTGTCATTATGCACTGGAACCAATGGCCCACTCGTCACAAAATACAGTCCAATACATGACACATTCTACTGACGCTTCCTGTAGCGTAAAGTGATTTTCAAGTTCAAAATAAGTTATCCTTTCTTTCTTTCCTTCCCCGTTATTTACACTGGGCTCAGAATGTAACCCATTAATTATATCTGTATTTTCCCATCTCTGTCCGATTCTCAAAATGTTTTCAAAACAGTAGCACAGAAGCTACTTTTGAGACATTAGTAAAGGAATTAAGATGACAGCAGTCCTTTGTTCATGCCGAGTGTCACAGCACTTTCTGGGGTGATGCGCAGACCCACGGAAGCAATGGGCCAGAGAAGAAATGCCCGTGCCTGCTTAGAGAGACACCCCATCGCAGTCCCAGCCCGGGAAGTTTCCTAAACAGAGATCCCTTGCTCCAGCCCTTACATTTGTGACACACAGCATGGGCTGCTGTGTACAAATATAACTTGTGTCACACAAATATTTAAATTACTATGTGTATTTCTGCACATAAAGTTAGTACTGAGATAGTAGCAGACCTTTGGGTTTTCCTATCAGGCATATTTACAAGAGAGAAAACTGAAGTAACTTCATTTTTTGCCATTATCCTTTTCCCATCCCAGGTATGTTAATTCTGCAGACAATAAGAGTAAGCACTGTAACAGTTTATCACAGGAGTTAATTCTGGTTATGTCCATATTATCAAAAAGTTGTACGTAGCATCGGAGCTACGCGAGAAGCATTATAGAAGAGATCAAGAGATTCAAGTACTCTCCACATGACTACAAGTTTTCCCACAGCTGAAGATACCTGACATTTGCATAAAATGCAGCAGATCTGATCAACACAGTGTTTTCTGCTTGCGCCCTCAGCTACATACAAGGGTTTCACATACTGTGTCCCCTCCCAGATATGGTATCTGCTCTGCAGTACCTGTAAGGCGGGTTTAAAGTTTTGACTACCTGCTTGCCTCTTACTTTTCACCTGTAGTCATCTCTGCCACAGGAAGAAATCTTAGCGGACAGGCTTCTGTGGGTGGTATCGCCCCACAAAAGCTTTTGTGCTTCTGTCTTCTTCCCATTTCAGTTTTGACAAATTCAGCTCCTCAAAATTAACTCTGACCTGGAAACCTGCCCAGTCTACAGTTAACAAAAAGCATCGGCATGCAAGACAGGACTTGCTTCACATCGCTGCAATAAGATCATACACGTTACTGAAGACTGCAAACAAGCCATCAAATAAATAAATGCAGTTAGGCCATATGGCACACCACTGTTCCCACGTACTAAATTTTACAGGCTCTACTGTAAAGTTCAACCAATACACACACTTAGTAGCTGAACAAAAACTCAGTCAGTGAAACAGAAGTTTTTGAAAATCCCAGCATTGCCCAGAAAATGAAATTTTTTGGGGGTAGATTATATGTTACCCAATACATCATTATCTTTCTGCCAATTTGCACATGTGGAAACTGAAATGATGATTTCCCAGATGCCACAATTCCAGTATCAAGATCAGATGATCTTGTAGGCTTCTGACTTTTAATTTGGTATTCGAGCATCTGACCAGATTCAAGACTGAATGAAGCAAGTCTAGGAACATTGTAATTTTTTAGTTATGATGCTACAGCACCATAAACAGACTATTCTTAAAAGAATAACCACCATATGAACTCTGAACCATTCCATGAGCGCCCGTGATGTACTTCTGCAGACCAAAACCACAAATAAGGTGCAAGCAAGTAGTAAGTATTAGTACTTGTAAGAAGTAAGTACTTGTAAGAAAGTAAGAATTACATGAGACAGGCCAGGAGTAGGACTTTGTCCCACGTTAACTGTCTCCAGTTCCAAGGGTGTCACATATTAAAACACACGAGAAGGACAGAAGCCTTTTAGGATTCTAACATAGTTCTAAATCAGCTTCAGGCACGCTTCAGTACATTTGAGTAGTTTTCTCTCCAGGGACTCATTTTACACAGCCAACTGTTTGCATGCTAATTCAGAAGACTACGAAACAACTCAGCGCGCACTCACAGAACCTCTTCCTAACACCTGACAAGTCACAGTACTGTGCAAGCAGGAAACGCTGAACAGAAACGGCTCTTTTTGGTATCAGTCATGGTGTGCCATGTAGTTGTACTCTTCCTAGTGTTCAAAGCACTGAAGTCCTTTCCATCAGATGCGTAAAGACGTTTTGAAAGATGTATTACAGTCACGAACAAGAAGCTACTTGAACACATCTTTTGAAAAAAGGTAGTACCTCAACACTAGCCAGCTGGGAAACACCATCTTACCTGGCAAGGATTTTATTTTTCTCCATTACACTTTCAGAGTCATAATATTCCAGCGGTCATTCAGTATTCTGCAGTTCCACTCATTATCCTTAACAAGACCAGCTTTTTTCAACTTTTTAAACATAAGGATCATCTAAAACCTTTGGAAAAAAATAGATATACCACCCTGTACAATGCTGCCCTAAGGTTTTCATTCACAACTAAACACTTAGTTACACTTTTACATTCACTCAATTACTTTGCTTGCTGGCATGCATGGGAGTGTATGTTTATGCTTCCTGTTTTAAACACGTACACTCTACGGACTACCCATTGCCCAGGGGCAAGGCTTGAGAAATGCTGCTATTATAGAGGCTAAAATATCTCCTAGAACATACAAGGAAATATTCCATCTGCATTTCTTGTAATTCATATTTTAGGCATCCAAAAAGGTAACACAATAAGCTAGGAATATTTGTCTTGGAAGAGCACAACAAAACTGTGAAATCATACCTGAAGTTTTTCTATCTCTGTTTTTGCAGCCTGCCTGGCTTTACCAATGGCACACCCCCAATAACCCTGAAAAAAACCAAAACAAAAGAAACAAAAAATATGCACATTTAGTTAAATACTAAGCCCTCTACAGTTCTTACTGTCACTTAGCATATGACAACCCCCACCCTACTCACATAGCAAGAGTAAACCTGGGTATTGTTCTCTCTTGGGGCACATTCCCAAATTGCTGACTAGAACCCAATTACTAGATGAAGTACTACCACTCCTGATAGAAAAGAGAAGAGCTCAGTAGTTCCTGGACAGGAACATAGTGCTCAATTTGTTAAAACAGATTTTTTTTTATTGTTATAATAAATGGAATAGCAAACTAGAATTAGAGAAGTTCTACAGGATCAACAAAACCCAAACCCACCTACCATAAAAATATATTGAAGTGTAAGTATGTAAAAATTAAGCACCTCTATTTCCCTCAACAGCTATGGTATTGCATATATTGAAAGAAAATTTTAAAAAATCAGAACAGTATGAGTGTGTATCATCCTGGGTGTAATACAGAGCTGAAGAGGCAGCACTAACAACAATTAACAAAAGTATCTATTTTGATTTGACTTGCTGTCAGCAGCCAGCCTCAGAGTAGCAGTCCTCTCCTCTCTGTAGCGCTCTCTTACCTGTAGTATTTTGTGAATGGGGTATCACTACAATACGTGCCATTTTTGGGCAGTGCATGGGAATTGCCATTGAGCATAGCCAGGTGGAATGAACTCCCAAATTTCTGAGACACAAGCTTTAAAACTAGTTTCATGGAGACTGTACTTTTAAGAAATACACGATGTGCGTTTAACAAGGACATGCAAATGAGCAAAACCCAGCTCTGTTCATTTTAAGCAGCGATTCACCAGAGATCTTCCCAGGCAAAGACAGAAAACATTAACAGCTCTCTTGGAACAGCACTCACTGTTTTCCTAACTAGGAACTTTTAAAAGGAGAACTTACACCAAGATGGAAATATTTTTTACACACTCACGTATGAAACTCCTGATGGATCAATCATGTATAGTTGTGCACCATCGTCATCATCATAGGACCCCAACATGAAACTGGAGGGGAAAAGTGAAAGCAGAAACATTTCTTCTACCAACACACACAGAATTACAGAGGCTACACTAACTCAGGTTTTCTACATTCTTCTTAAAGCAAAACTCCTACTGTCCTGCTACATTCTATTAAGCAATTTGTCTGAACAGTTTAATGTTACCATGACAGCCAAGCACCTGCAAGTTGCCAAAAACACTTTACTCATCTGTAACTAGACAGCAGATCTCAGTTTATTAGTCCCTTTGTACTAGAGCTGCATAGCAGTTGTAACCTACTCTTTAGGTATCGGGCAAGCAGGATGATTGTAGAGGAAAGTTTTGCTTTTGTCACTGTCACAGACTTAATAGCATCAATTCTTCAACTTTAAAATTCAGGGACAAGCTGTCAGTCTATGTAGAAGCTTGGCATACGGTTATGCAAATCTGAATTCTTCACCTAAGGTTTTACACACACACACAAAGAAAGGGTAAGGGAATCTGTTTATGAGATGAATTGTAGGTTACTAATTCCAAGTTTAATAAAAGACCTTAGACAACCTAAATAGTTCCAGCAGTTGTGAAACAAAGGATCCTTAGAAACAGCATATGTTTGAAAGACTTACCTGCAACCAAAAGGTCTGACAGCACTATATAGTGTGTATGCATGCACATACATAGCCACTCTGTCTGCAAGATGCTAAGCGGAAAAAGAAAAAAAAGTTGAAAACTTTATTTACAGAAATAAGTAAACCTCAAGTAATAAAATTTAATTCTCTGTCTCCCAGATTCATAGAATCGTTCAGGTCGGAAAAGACCTGTAAGACCATTGAGTCCAACCACAAACCTAACACTGCCAACTCCACCGATAAACCATGTCCCTAAGCACCACGGCTACACATCTGTTAAATACCTTCAGGCACAGTGTATTCATTCAACCTCTTCCCTGGGCAGCCTGTTCCAATGCTTCATAACCCTTTCGGTGAAGAAATTTTTCCTAATATCAAATCTAAACCTCCCCTGGTGCAACTTGAGGCCATTTCTTTTCATGCTATCACTTGTTACCTGGGAAAAGAGACCAACCCCCCTCTCCCTGCCCCCTCCTGTCAGGAGCTGCAGAGAGCGATGAGGTCTCCCCTCAGCCTCCTCTTCTCCAGGCTGAACACCCCCAGCTCCCTCAGCCGCTCCCCACCAGCCCTGTGCTCCAGACCCTGCCCCAGCTCCGCTGCCCTTCTCTGGACACGCTCCAGCACCCCAATGTCCTTGTAGTGACAGGCCCAAAACTGGACACAGTATTCCAGGTGCAGCCTCCCCAGTGCCGAGTACAGGGGGATGATCACTGCCCTGCTCCTGCTGGCCACACTATTCCTGACACAAGCCGGGATGCTGTTGGCCGCCTTGGCCACCCGGGCACACTGCAGGCTGTCAACCAACACCCCCAGGTCCTTTTCAGCCAGGCAGCTTTCCAGCCACTCTTCCCCAAGGCTGCAGCGCTGCACGGGGTTGTTGTGACCCAAGTGCAGGGCCCGGCACTTGGCCTTGTTGAACCTCATACAACTGCCCTCAGCCCATCGGCCCAGCCTGGCCAGATGCCCCTGCAGAGCCTTCCTACCCTCAAGCAGATCAACACTCCTGCCCAACTTGGTGTCATCTGCAAACTTACTGAGGGTGCACTCGATATCCTTGTCCAGATCACTGATAAAGATATTCAACAAGACTGGCCCCAAAACTGAGCCCTGGGGAACAGCGCTTGTGACCGTCACCAACTGCATTTAACTCCATTCACCACAACTCTCTGGGCCCAGCCATCCAGCCAGTTTTTTACCCAGCAAAGAGTACACCTGTCCAAGCCATAAGCAGCCAGTTTCTCCAGGAGAATGCTGTGGGAAATGGTGTCAAAGGCTTTACTGAAGCCCAGGTAGACAATATCCACAGCCTTTCCCTCATCCACTAAACGGGTCACCTTGTCATAGAAGGAGATCAGGTTGGTCAAGCAGGACCTGCCTTTCATGAACCCATGCTGACTGGGCCCGATCCCCTGGTTGTCCTGTCAAGACTAAGAAAGCCAGAAAACCCGAGTGAACTGCGCCAATTTCTTACCTTCAGTGGAATATCGTAGCCATAGTTAGATCTAAAGTTAGAAGCCTCTTCTCTAGCTATGTCCGCCAAAGAACGAGCATCTGCCAGAAGTCCCGCTACTGCCTGAAATGAGAATTGTCATCAGCTAGGCCAAACATTCCTTGCAATAATTTATTAATAAAATCAATGTACGGAAGTCTAATTATGTGACTTAACTGTGGTCTTTACTGAATTCTATGTATAACTACCAGTGAATTCAATCAAGGTACTTATCTGCTAGCAAGCTCAAAACATGTCAATGTGATTATATATTAATACAGTATAGAATTATTCCTCTAGGTAAAGTCAATAACCAAAATTATCTTCACGTTAAATAGCGTCTTATGACTACACTAACCCAAACCACACTTCATATTATAAATATTCATATTCTATATGAACTATTGTTTATTATAGTACTTCATCAAAGACAACCATAGCAATATACTATTTTTTTTTCCTGTTTTGTAAGACTACGGGGATTAGAAGCAAATCCAACTCTCTGCCCGATGCTGGCGATGTCACTAGCAGATAGTTTCAGGCATTTCTGTTACACAGTAACAACTACTCGATATCATCTTGACATCGCTATTACGGATCAGCCTGTAATCTGTATGCCAGTCTTTACAGAGTTCAGCTGACTCCCACACTGTTGAGAAAGGAGTCTCGATGATCCTTATCGGTCCCTTCCAACCTGAGATATTCTATGATTCTGTGATCTTGTACGCAGCATGTTTTCCCCTCAACACACTGTATTTGTTAACCGCATAAAAAAAGGACAGCTTTAACACCTGTGCTTATATTTACACTCACATTTGAACAACTGCAGTGCTGCAAAAATTTTTAAAAAACTTTAAACGGTCTCAAAATATGTATGTCTTCTATTTTAAATTTGGACTTAACTTCTGTACGTGTGTGCAATCAAGAACAAATTACAGAAAACAGTAATAAAAAAATCCACTGGCATTTCCAACTATGTACACAAAAACATTAACATTACCTTCTTAATCTACTTATTATTGATTCTGTGATACATAGATTTCTACTTTTGAGTGAGTCCCCTTCAAATTATGAAAAACTAAAATAGCACCTTACCATTCCAACATGTCGATCAACGTTAAAGAGACGTTTATTGGAACCCTCTTCATAAAGCTTGGACAGAACTAGTTTTTCTACTCCAAAGACAACGCCATCTTTGCATCTTATCCCAATTGCTGTACTGAAAGACAAGATAAATATAAGTTTCTCACACAGAACTGTAGTGTAAAATACATAACAGAGAATTAACAAAATACGAGAAACAATGACATAATTTCCCCAGAAGTAGATTTGTTACAGCTCCACTTTAGCATTGAAGACAAGGGGGGGAAAAAAATCAAACCAAAGCTCACTAAACCTACAAACATTTTCTTAAATCAAGGAGGAGAGGGCTGCCAAAAGTGCCTACCCAAATAGTTTTGAACAAACTATACGCAGTGGTGGCACTGTTTGGAGCAACGGCATAGCCGCCGCCCTGCCACCAAGCTGAACAACACTAATATGAAAACCCTGGCTTGTTTAACCTCTCCTTCTGGTAAATTCGCTGTCAATCTAAGAGATGTGACAACTCTCTAACCCTCAAAAAGTGCATCCTCAGGCATACATTACCAACCATGGCATGGACCGCTACACAAAATACTTTCGCTGATCCTTATTTGGCAGCCTGTGGCTACAATCAGACACTTGGGTGATCCAGCCCATGCCTTGCTCATCAATCATCTCACTGCCGCTAGAGCACAGTTGGGATTTTTGCTTTACAGCGCTCCGTTGCATACACTCGAGGGAAGACAGATCCTCTCACAGAAGCTGACATAGCTTTAGCAGAACCTGGATGTCCTCAGTTTCCCGAGGAATGCATATGAAATTATAAATTTACGAGGCCCTGACCATGTCAGTCTTTCAATGCCTCAATTCACATCCATAAAATGGGCTTTTAGATACTGCTACAGCAGCTCTGCTACCATAACAGGTGAGCACCTTACATGTTAATGAGACCCACAATCAGATTTTGTCCCAAAGCATAAAATCTGTATTGCCCTTAACACACATGAGTAAGTTTACTGCCTTCCTGTCCTGGTTTCGGCTGGGATAGAGTTAATTTTCTTCCTAGTAGCAGGCATAGTGCTGTGTTTTGGATTCAGTAGGAGAAGAATGTTGATAACACGCTAATGTTTTTAGTTGTTGCTAAGTACTGCTTATGCTAGCCAAGGACTTTTCAGCTTCCCATGCTCTGCCAGGGGCACAAGAAACTGGGAGGGGGCACAGCCAGAATAGTTGATCCAAACTGACCAGAGGGCTATTCCATACCATACGGCATCATGCTCAGTATAGAAACTGGGGGGGGTTGGCCGGGGAGCAGCGATCGCTGCTCGGGAACTGTCTGGGTATCAGTCGGCAGGTGGTGAGCAATTGCATTGTGCATCACTTGCTTTGTATATTATTATTGTTATTATCATTATTATATTGTTGTTATTACTGTTTTACTTTATTTCAATTATTAAACTGTTCTTATCTCAAGCCAGGAGTGTTTCTCATTCTTACTCCTCCGATTCTCTCCCCCATCCCATCGGGGCAGGGGGAGTGAGCGAGCGGCTGCGTGGTGCTTAGTTGCTGGCTGGGGCTAAACCACAACACTTCCTTTGCATTCTCCACAACATATCTTTTTCTAGGAAGCAAAAGTGATTCCCAGCAAGTGCGAGAAGTGATTTCTGGCAAGCAAAAGTGATTACACTACTTTTACACTTAATTTAAAGCCTCCTAAAATGAACCTAGGGACACAGTTGCTCAGAACTAATTTTAACAACATCACTTTATCTGCAGCGCCATCCTGCTTGTCTAGTCCAATCACAGCGCTTTGAAAAAGGCCAACAAACAGAGAGAGGTGCAGGTATTTGTACCTTACCTACTATTCTCCACAGCTTTCATCGCATATTCAACTTGAAACACTCTGCCGTCTGGAGAAAACGTGGAAGCTGACAGGTCGTACTGAAGAAGAAAACACACTACTCAGAAAAACAAACCCCAATTATATCCCAGTATTTTCAGGAGAAGTTTATTGACTTAAAAACTCAGGACCGTCACCCGCACGCCATCCATGGCTACGCGGGCAGGCTGCCCCCTTACACAAGACGCACGAACAGCAGCGAGCGCACAGTAACAACTACAAGAAGTCACGGCAGCGCTGCTGGATACAGGCAGGCTTCAAAGCCCGTCAATCCGGACGGTGCACAGATCTGAAATGACCGTGCATTATGCAATACTTAAAACCTACGGGAACTTTCTGCGTGCCTTTTAAATTTATTTTCTACTCCTTGAAGAAAAGAGAAATCGGTATTTAAGAGCAGGGATATATCTGAAATGCCTCGCCGTATGTCACGCACCCAGGCAGGCTCCCTCCCTGCCGGCTGAGCACCGGAGGAGCGCGGAGCTGCGGGCCGGGCCCGAAGGCAGGCGGGAGAGCGCAGGAGCTCCCCGAGCTGCCGCTGAAGGACCCGCGGCCACACGCGGGGAGCAGCCCGCCTTTACTCGGGCCGAGGCAGCTCCACGCCCGCGGTGGAAGGCGCTGGGGCACGGCCTCGGTGACAGCCGGCCCCGGGGGCTCGGCCAGCCCCCCGCCAGCCCGGGGAGGCCGCTGCGGGACCCGCGCCGCCCGCCCGAGCAGAACAAAGCGGCCCCTCGGCGCCAGCCTCGGCCGAACGGCGGCCGCTCCCCGCTCCAGCGGAGCCCCCCGGGCCGGCTTCACCCCCGCACGGCCCGACCCGCCCGGCCCCCGCCGCCCCCCGGCCTTCGGGTCCCTCGGCCTAACGGGCCGCGGTGACTCAGCAGCGGCGCCCGCCCGGGCCCGGCTGCGGCGAGGCGGCCGAGCTGGCGGCCCCCCGCGCCCCGCCAGCCCCCGCGGCGGCCGCGCTCGCCGGGGCGGCCGCTCCGCACTCACCCCGGTGCCGATGGAGCTCATGGCGGCGGCGCGCTCAGCCACAGCCGCACCGAGCCCCCGTCCCCGCCCGCCCGGCCTCGCCTCACGCTCCCGACCGCCCAACAACGCGCGCTCCCATTGGCTCCCGCGTCGGCCAACCGGCGGCGGCTGAGGGCGCTTCCCGCGGCGGGCGGGGCGGGGCCGCTGACATCAGCGCGTCATGTGGTGAAGGGCGCGTGGCGGGAAGCGTGCAGTAGCGCCCGGCTAGCTCAGTCGGTAGAGCATGGGACTCTTAATCCCAGGGTCGTGGGTTCGAGCCCCACGTTGGGCGCATCGCTTTTTGCCTTTGAAGGGCTCCGGGCGGGAAAGCGCCGCCTCGGCCTCCCCCCCGCCCCCGGGCGCTGAGGGGACTCGGCCCCGCTCCGGGGGGCTCCTGAAGGCACGTCCCTGCCGCAGCCACAGCCGGTAAGAACGCTGGAGGAGAAAAACAGGGTTTTGTAAACGATCTGGATGCGGGCATTGACTGAACATTAAATACGTTGGCCGATGATACTGAACTAGGAGCAACTGTGGGCTCCCTGGAGGGTAGAGAGGCCTCACAGGGAGATCTCACTGCAAGGAGGACATTGGGGTGCTGGGGCGTGTCCAGAGAAGGGCAGCGGAGCTGGGGAAGGGTCTGGAGCACAGGGCTGGTGGGGAGCGGCTGAGGGAGCTGGGGGTGTTCAGCCTGGAGAAGAGGAGCCTGAGGGGAGACCTCATCGCTCTCTGCAGCTCCTGACAGGAGGGGGCAGGGAGGGGGGGTCGGGCTCTTCTCCCAAGTGACAAGCGATAGGACCAGAGGAAATGGGCTCAAGCTGCGCCAGGGGAGGTTTAGGTTGGATATTAGGAAAAATTTCTTCATGGAAAGAGTGGTCAAGCATTGGAACAGGCTGCCCAGAGAGGTGGTGGGGTCCCCATCCCTGGAGGGGTTCAAAAAACGGGCAGAGGTGGCACTTTGGGACATGGTTTAGTGGGCATGGTGGTGTTGGACTGATGATCTTAGAGGGCCTTTCCAACCTTAGTGATTCCTAATTTTTACTTTCATTAAAAAATAACCCAGCCACCAAGCCAGGAAACATGAAATTATTACTGTACCCTTAATTGGTTTAGTGGTGCACTTGGCAGTGTTAGGTTACTGGTTGGACTGGATGATCTTAAAGGTCTTTTCCAACCTAAACGATTCTATGGTTCTGTGATTCTACAATCTGGATAGCCTAAAGAGCTGGGAAATCAGCAGCCGTATGAAATTTAACAAGAGCAAGCGTGGGATTCTACACCTGGGACGGCGTAATCCTGGTTATACGTAAAAACTGAGGGACAAGAGGCTTGGACAGCAGCCCCACAGAGAGAGACCCCAGGGTCTGGGCTGATGGCAAGTTGACTACGAGCCAGCAGCGGCCCTGGCAGCCCAAAGGGCCAGCCGTGCACCCAGCACAGCATCGCTAGCCACCAAGGGAGGCGATTGTCCCGCTCTGCACCGTACTGGCGCGGCCCCAGCACGAGTTCTGGGCACAGTTTTGGGCGCCTCGATGTAAGGAGGACATCAAACTATGGGAGCGTGTCTGGAGGAGAGCGACCAAAATGGTGAAAGGTCTTGAGGGCAAGACTTTGGAGGAGCGGCTGCGGTCACTTGGCTTGTTCAGCTTGGAGAAGAGAAGGCTGAGGGGTGACCTCATCACTGAGGGGTGACCTCATCGCAGTCTACAACCTCCTCAAGAGAGGTAGCGGAGGGGGAGGTGCTGATCTCCTCTCTGGTGACCAGCGATAGGACATGAGGAAACGGAATGAAGCCATGCCAGGGGAATGGCTGAGGTTGGACATTAGGAAAAGGTTCTTCACCGAGAGGATGGTCGGTCACTGGAACAGGCTCCCCAGGGAAGTGGTCACAGCACCAAGCCTGTCAGAGTTCAAGGAGCATCTGGATGACGCTCTTAGTCATATGGTTTAGTTTTAGGCAGTCCTGCAAGGAGCAGGGAGTTGGACTTGGTGATCCTTATGGGTCCCTTCCAATTTGAGATGTTCTACAATTCTATGAAAAGGGAGATGAGGGGAATGGGTTAAAGCCCCTTTCCCCAGAGACCAGCTCCCACAGACGCAGCACGGACACCAGGCAGACTGCAACAGGCCGTGCTCATGAATATTCCAAAATATTCCTCCTGTCAGCAGGGCTCAGCTCAGCTGGAGCCATTTGCTTGGCTAACACCAACCTTCAGGAACAGCATCCAGTCCAGAATCGGGAATTTTGGAGGAAAAACGTCCAGTTACTGCAGGGGTTTGTGTCTGTCACTGTCCTTCCTGATAAAACATTTGACTTCACTGTGAATTTGGCTGCTGCAAGGATCCACAGATCCCTGCCGTGCCACGGAGGGAAGAACTGCAATATTTAGGCTGAAAAAAAGTAAGCCAAATCTCTTTCTACATGGTAAGACATTTCAGGTGTGACCTCTAAGGGTCAGTCATTCTGAAAAGCAGGTAATAAGTCTTTCCTCACCCCTTTGATGAAATAAGAATCCCGTTTCTCTCCTTAACGGGTCACGGGACTCTGCGCTTAAACCTGCCAGTTAACATAGGAGTTAGGATTTCTGGTGGTGCAGCATGAACAGCAGCCATTGAAGCTGCTCAGTGATGCAGAAACCCCACAGGCGAAGATTACGGCAGACAGAACGAAGATGAGGCGGCAGAACGTGCCGGGCTTGTGAAAGGTCCCAGGGTACACACGCACAGCGATACCCCTGAAAAGGGAAGGGCTAAGAATATTCTGAATTTCTTCCGCTGCAGTCTGCTGCAGTTCAGGAAAATGATGTCATTGCACCACCACAAACACAGGCTCCGTAGGAGTTTAATCTCCCCTGCGTATCCTGCCCACTGAGAACTAACTTGCGGACGTGAGTAATCCCTCCCAGCTCCACGGGACTCGTGCCGATGGCAAACTCTTCTCAGAAGCAAGCCTCGGTAGGCTCTGGCTCAGTTCTTACTGAGGCAAGACACAATCTGGGTCACGGAGCTGCATCCCAATTATTCAAATTATAAATGAAAACGAGCAGCAGAGCTTGGGTCTGAAAGTTCTTTACCCAGCCCTAAGGATGGCTCTCCGCGCCTTGCCGTGAAATAGCCTCTACTTACCAAGCCTGTAATCGCACCACAGATTGTTAAGAACAATTTGTAAGTTAAGAACAGGGATGTAGCCAGGCTGGTCTCCCAAAACCGCATTTTTATCCATTTTGCTTTATTAAACATAACGGTTGCACTCAGAAACCGACTGATAACCCAAATCCTTGCCAAAGAGCGCTCCGGATGGGTGAACCTCATGCACTAAGTACTAGACTCCATTGCTCCTCCCTTGTTCAGCCCTGTAAGGAGAACCAGACCTCACCCACAGGTCTTTTTTGGCAGAAGCAGCTGCACCCTCGAGTCCCCTGCGCAGCCCTGCGGGCGTTACGCCGTGGGGAAAGGCTGTGGCGGGGCAGCGCAGAGGAGCAGCACCGCGGGGCAGGGCCCTGCCGGAGGGGATGCTCTCCACCGGCGCACAACCCTGTAGTGCTTGGTCTCACTGCTGGGAGATAAAAAGGGCTTGGTAAGGGGGAACAAATTAGAGCCAAGGTCCTCACCTATTACAGACTAACACTTTAAGCAGCAATTCCTGGGTTTTGTTTTTTTTTTTTAAATTTGAAAACCATGAAGATAAAGACGAGCGTGTCCTACCACGTGCCAACTAACACCATATGTTCAGGTAAAGCATATATGAAACAGAGTGACAAAATCGTGCAGAAGCTTACTTAAATGCCACAGCACACTGCCCTGTGTTACGTTTCACCACAAGAACGTTTCTTTTAATATATGCTTAACTTCAAGAAACATGCTTCAGGAACCACAGCAGGTGGTTAGCAGACAGCATGGGAAATCAGTCACAAAAAGCACATTTGTGGCAATAAAAGACTCTACCACCCCCAATAATTTTATAAATATGTATCTCCCCAAATCTGAGATAAACAATTACTCCTCAGAGTAGGATTTAAACCTTGGTAATCAACAGATACCAGCATGGTCACCATTTAGTCAGTGAGTCAAATTCAGCATGTTGCTGGCAAGTCTAGCGGTATTTGAGGCCAGGGGAAACCCCTCTCCCATGACACGATGCTGCAGAGACGCAGCGGCACTGCCTGGAGCGCCAGCCAGGAGCCACAGCTCTGCGTGCGAGGTTAATGCACAGCAGTACTATGGAAGGAGAGTGAGAACCATGACAAACCAAAACCGGCAGCCCTAGCAGCAGAACGGAAGCGTATGTGTTTGTTTTCCCACAGGAGTGCTCCTTCTCCTTCAATATGTAAAGTCACAGCATCGCTAAGAGCCTATTAATTAGCCAACAGTTCCTAAATGTAGTGTTAATATCCAAATGGACGTTGGTTTTTGTTTTGTTGGGTTTTTTTTCCCTTAAGCAATGAACTTTGTATCGCATTTTCATTTAATACACAGTGCTGTGGGACAATGAAGTGTAATACTTCTGACAGCGGGAAGAAGGACAAAGAAGTGACTTCTGAACTTGGTATTTCAGTAAGAGATTCAAGATTTCCTTGCACCCCTGTTTATAATTCTTACATGGGTGAACTCTTCCTTGGAGGAGAGATACTGAAAGTTTTTAGCTCAGCACTATATGAGAACTACAGGCCAGAGAGTTCTCTGCTAAAACTCTCAAGACTGTGTCCAGGGGAAATACCGCTCTAGCACCTTTGCTAAACAGCCCCAAACCATTTCCTCACATGTGATTCAAGGGTGGAATATTTTAATACAGAATTTGGCAGAAAAGCTTCCATAGATGTTTCCCATGGTAGACTGTCCTTCTTTCTTCCAAGCATATTTAAAATCAAAATATATTAAAACAAATTCTCTCAACAATGTCATTTACTGTACAGATAAATAACAAACAGCTCGGTAAGCTATAACTCATGACGGTACAGAATTTCTTCAGAAGACGACAAAACAGCAGAGTAGTTGCCAGAGTTAAGTTTTTAAACTATAACTGGATGTGGTTTTAAATAGTGTTAGTACCTACCACCATACACCCTGAAAACATCCACATCGTTTGTATTTAATAGCGTTACACACAAATTACTTAATACAGGAAAAAAAAGCCAATACATATATATGTACTTGAAATAGATGAGGAGAATCCTTGTGTAGCATTTAGGTGTTTATTTCTCAGTAGAAAAAGCCCTCTTCATCAACGGTGGGGGTGCTTTTCCAACATCAAACATCATTTCCAGTGGAGGGTTATTAAGACAGCACCAGTCAGGTATGCGGCCTGTCTGGCTGTAATATTCTCTGGACACAGACCGGCTCCCAAGTATGTCCTGAAGTGCTCCAAAAATGGCTCCTACATTATTGGGGGGGAAAAAAAGAAAATGTCGCATTAATTTGATGTACTGAATTTCCTTTTCTACTTCTTCCCATCAAGAATCTCAACTGTTTCTTTTTTTTCTAGCTCGGTCCCAAAAATTAAAGGAATGAAAGGATCTAGCCGCTTTCCTTTTCAGTAGCCCAGCTAGTCCCAAATTGCATCCATTTACATCCTTTGAAAGGAACTGAAAACAAAGAATCATCTAGTCTCTGCTGACAACAAAACTGGCCCAGCTGACATGCTTCTTACAACAAGTTTTCCTAGAAGTTTTCATTTTAAGCACTTCAAACAAACCTCCTTGTGTTTAAGGAAATTTCTTCTCCCCGAAAAGGGTGTCACACAATACCCATAAAGAAGTTTACACAAGCTGTGAGAAGATTCAGACCACAACAGCTGACTAGCACTGCCAGTGAAGAAAAGTATCAGAGAACTTGGTGCATAGAAATCATTCTTGTTTGCTAATCCTAAAAGTAGACTCAGAAGGTTTTAAAACTAAAATTTGATAAACGGTTACATTTCAAAGCATATGGAAATACAATCTACCTTTACAGTTAAAGTTAGTTCCTCATACATACCAGATGGGCTCAGCTTATTAACCGAAAGATTAGAAAAGCATGAATTCTTATCAACCTTAGAACCTTCCTTAAAAGAGTTGCTAGCAACAGAAAGCCCTTCTTTTTTCCCCTAACAGCAGCCGAAATCCATCACGGAGTTGCTGTATTTATTACTGGCACTTGGGAACAGCACAGGGAGTTAGCAGCCTCCGGCCTCTCCACAGCTCACAGCTCCTCAGTCAGTAATTAAACTTGGTTTGGTGGGGGTTTTTTGGGTTTTTTTTTTTTTTTGTTTGTTTGTTTTGTTTTTTGTTATTTTTTTTCCACTAAGCAGATCTTCCTACAGGCAGCCAGGTCTCTGCTCTAACCACTTTACTGGTGCCACCACATGGCGGTAGCCCTGTACTGCACTGGGGATCTCCCACACCGCCGCTGCAAATCGCAGCTCACCCGTTAAAGCTCCTATAACCCGCAGCGCCATTCTGCCCTCCAAACGTCCCTGAAGGAGCTTTACTCTGCAAGATTTCCCCCAGGAGGGCATAACAATTCCACAGAGCTCCAATGCAGCTTGATTTCAATACTTCACCTAAGTTTTACTGCTATTTATTCATTACAAATCCCACTTGGAAGGTTTGTTTTTCCACTTTGTACCTTTGCTTAACAGCTGTTTTCATTCTTACCTCCCAGCCAGGCCACACAGTTGGGTTTGGCAGGTGGAGTGTGAATTCTGAAGGTTTTAGTAGCAAGCGCTTCTTTATACTTCGGTTTCTCTACCAGGTATCTGATTTCGGCCATGAGCCTGTGAAGGAATCCTGGCAACATAGCGGTGCCACCAATAACTACCAAGTTCTCTGCCAACTGCTTCCTGGTGTCTATGGGACACTAATGCAAACAGGAATAAAACCACCCACAACACTTTTAACTGCAGTTGCATGAACAAGCATTCAAAGGTCTGTTAGACATTCAGTCAGTTTTTCTATGCACTTCAATTGCTGTTTTCTCATACGTAGCTGAAACATAACCAACATCATTTTTTCCCTAGACTTCCCAAGAAAACCAGGCTTAAGGAACTGCCCAGTCGAGGCTTACACGAGCACATTGTGAGTCCCGCTAAAGCCCTTCAGCTGGGACAGGCCAAGACAACAGAGCACAGAGGTATCACTGACAGCAATTCCCGTGAGTTCTGGGAGAAGATACGCCAGAGAGAGGTGAAGCCTCAACCAGTGTTCTCAGAGAGGGAAAACTGTCACATACAAGATTGACTCTTTTTAGCTCCATGGGAGAGAAAGGTGCTACAAAAGTCTCAGGGGCAGAAAAAGTTTCTGCTGGAGCTTGCCTTAGGCGTCAGATAACCCAACTAGAAGACACAAGGGCAGGAGAAAACCAAGCTTTGTCAGTTCTGCCCCTCACAAGCAGATTTGTGCTACCCCTTTGAAAAATATTCCAGGCTGTTATGGTCCTCTTGTCCAGCAGAAGTAACTGGATGCTACCTTAACACCTGTAAATTTAACATCTGTCTTTCCTCTGGCCAAAGAATGATGCAAGGTAAATGCCTAGAGGTACAGAGGTGAGGGGTCCAGGCACAGATCCTGTTAAACAATTTGTTTTCATAAGGAATTCTAATCAAAATGTTTGTCATGTCATCCAAGCCTATGGCTCTCCAATAAATTATGTCTCAGCAAACTAATTTAAACGGCATCAGTAACTACAGGCAGTCAACTTTAATTAACATACACAGACCACCACATAATGAAAATTTCCATTTATAGTGGTTTCCTAATGTGCTTTTTTTTCCTAAATATAATGAGAAATGAAGCGTTTGTACATGCCAAGAAAATTTTCCATAATATATCTAACACACTGCCTGTAATAGAGATGTCCAAATTAATTTTATTCTATCTTAGGTAAACCAGCAGTCTGCAGGATGCGTGCTCAGTCTACCTCTGAGCAAAACACCTTGAAAAAAGAAGAAACAGAATACCTGTGTCATTTCAGTTTAAGCAGTGCAATTCCTTTAACACCAAGTATTAGCTACTCCTTCGTCATTACACACATAGAGCCTCACGCCCAAATAAACGCAAGCTAGTTTATTACTTTTGCCGAGAGGGGAGCAGTGCGTTTCTTAGAAAACTCTCCTAGCCACGCTGCAGTGTACCGAAGAGGAAACAAATAATCACGGAGTGGATGACACACGGCGACTTGCTGCCCTACAGACACCCATCATGTGGCAGAACCCTAGGAGTCATGCTGCACGCTGAACGTTTTAAACCAATCGCAACCTGCAGTCAGAAGAGCGTTACTCTAGAAATAGAGTCATTAATAGCAGGTTCTCAAAGGCTGGAGGCATTCAATAAATTGTTTATAATAGAAAGATACCTGAATGAGTGAATCCAAGATCAAAGTGGCAATAGATGTCTCTTCATTATCCTGTTCAAACAGTATTTCAACAACAGAGTCTCTGTTGAAAAGACAGGAAATCAGTGTTAATGTGAAGCAACGCTACGCTATGAGCTAACGCTCACGAACAGCAGGGCTGGAAATAACTGGAGACTTCCTGCTGGCAGCACATCATCGCTACTTCTTCTGTTGTACAGTCCATGCCCCAGGCGGTGCCAACGGGGAGGAGACAGTGCCCCGTTCACTTCGCTAAACCCGTCTCATCATCCTGCATTAATACTCCAATTGCGTTCCCCCCATCCCTCCAATCTGTTTGCTCTCATCTTCAACTGTGAGCTCTCTGGAGAAGCTGACACCTCTTATTATGGGCTTGCACTGTGCCCAGCACAAAGCCTTGATTTAAAAGACATTAAAAGCATATGCAAGTGTTTCATTAGAACTCAGTTTTATGAAAATTTACGTGCTTTTAGAGTTGAAAACATATCCTCCTAAAGAGAATTACTCTGCTATGGTATTTCTCACCTGATGGGGCCAACTACATGGAGAATCTTTTCCCCATCTAAAGGATAGTCCACGTCTGGAGGTGGTGAAGGACGCTAGGAACAACATACATCCATTATTTCAGAGGCCAAAAAAAGCTGCATCCACTTCAAAAGACTAGGACAAGCTCCATTCTCCACCCACCTCAGTGCTGCCATCAATGTTGAACTTAGCTGCTTGGATTTTCAGTCCACGTTGGAGATCACTCACAAAACAAGTGCGGACTTCATAAAAGAAAAGAAAGGGGCAGAAGAGAGACTTTGCTGGATCCTTTCATCACCAATAAAGACCACAATTTTGCTTAATTTAGAGAAGAACACACGCTTTAGGCCCTTGCTGGTCCAAGACATTATCAAATAAACACAAAGAAGAATGGTCTCTATACTTCAGCAGAGTTCAGATGCTATCTAGACCATAAGTTTAAATGAAGCTGACACCCAACCTATGCTAGCACAAGCAATTATTTCTTTTCTCAGACAAGCTATGTAAGATTTAAAGACAGAGGGACGTTAGTAATCGTGCCTTCGGTTACCACATAGTGCCAGGGGTTGTACTCTGCTGTCAAACACACCATTGTGGGTCTTGCACCATGGCTTCAAATGAGACATTGCTCATTTTCTAAACAAGCTGTAATCATGCAATATTTTTCCTACTGCAACTCTTCAGCACTCTAAGAATTCCAGTGGGTTCCCCCCCCCCCGCCTCCAAGCAACACTGACAGAGCACAATTTCATTTGTATCCCAGCTGTTAGTGTTATTACATACTTATTTATTTGCATCTGGCACAAATGAGTATCTTCTTCATAAAAGGCTGTCACAATGAAACAACCCTCCAACACATGGGCAATCATAATTTCAACCCTAGCATATTATATCTGGTTCCAAAAGACTGCTTAACACCCAGAACCGATCAGAAAATTGTGTTCAAGTCCAGGAATTAGAAAAGCAACTTCCATTTGACAAAGCACCAGCTGCATTTAAGTTATTTTGCATTTGACTGATGGATTTCTTCCTAATTTGGCCCAAGAGATATATATACTAGTTGCTATTTTCTATGACTATATATATTTTTATATCTGTTGCGCATGAAACATTACATAGGAATTCATCCAAGTTCTGCCCAAAGATAGAGTCTATTTTTTCTGGTGTAAATGTAGTCCTTGACTCATTTTGCCTACCTGATGAACACACCAAAATGTCTTTTATACATACTTTTTTTTTTTCAAAATTGACTTTAAGGCAAATTGAGCCTTCCTAGTGAATTTATAAACAAAATTAACTGAAAATACTCTCATGTCATGATGTTAAGACTGCTTAAATGCTGCATTTGCAACCAAAACACACCTATGATAACAGGCTTTGAACATTAGATCTGCTAACTCTTAAGTCCCATGTAGAGTACACACTGTACATATTCATACACAGCAAACAAAACGTCAGTAGTTAACAAACACAACACGAAGTTAACCTGACCTGCTGATCCTAGGATATATACGATAGCGTAATACCCGTCCTGCGCTAGTCTACCAAATGCATCTACGAGCTACGTCTTAACCACACATAGGCTAAACCTGAAAGAGGAATTCCACATAGTTTTGGTTTTGCTTTCAAAGAGGAAGAACACTGCAAGTTCTTCCAGTAGGTAAGAAATATGGTAAACAGAGAAAATAAAATAAATTCCTAAAGGTAAAGTATTGCACACTTGTTATTATCACACTCTACTGCATGATTTCATAAACTAGAGTGTCATGAAGCAGAGAACTTTACCTTTTATATCCTCTACTACTTCTTCTGGAACTGAGCCTGAAATAAAAAAAATAACTTAGAACAAACGCTTTTTAAGTAGAAAGGGAATTTAAGAATGAGACTAAGTTAGAATTACATTTAGTACATTAAAGTTTCATTTTGACGGCAGCTTTTAAAGATTTCTAAGGAAGAAAGAATATTAAGAACAGAAACAAAAAGCTTGTCTTCTCTCAAAACATACTGAAAAATTATTATAGAACTTTCATCTCAGCCTTCATTCAAACCTGCTGTTATGAGCGGCTTATCATAAAAATAACATACTTGTTAAATACGGAGAAAGAAATCATGAAAGTAGATCACATAAGATGCAGTGAATGCTAAACTCATTTTATTCACTGTTAGTATTAATCCACTTTCCCCAGCGCAAGTTCAGAGCACATATGCTACATCAAACAGCCCTTACCCATCACAGATGGAAGCCTCTGTCCTTTGGCTAATCCTGTATCAACTGTGCACTGCTCCAGCAACTGATATTCCAGCTCCCTAAAATATTGCACATTAAGTTAGTTAAAGACAGCTATTAACTCAGGCTGATTCTCTATATTATACTTAAGGGACGGTATTTCTTCCCTTCAGTTACATTCTTCTAAACATAAACTGAAGCAGATCTGATTTCCACAGCTTTTACTACGTCAACAAAAGCCAAACAGTGGTTAATTTTAAAAAATCAGATGTTGTCACAGCAACAGTTACGATTTAAGTCACGTTCAGAAGGAATCTTTGGTCATTAGTCAAAGATGAACATTCACAAATAAATCATCGGTAACCTGGAATGTCTAACTGTGAACTTACTTGTGGATAGCCTTCCCTCCCAGAGGAAGAGAACCCCAGCAGCTGAGAATCGGAATTCCCTCATATATCTACATGAAGATCAGGAAATTCTCCTTTTTTGTTGTGAGTTTTGAGTCTGCTGGAACTAAATACCTTTTCTCCTCAACATTCTCTTGCATTAGCTGTTGGAAACACTTTCTAACTGCTTTTCTCCAAAACTAGCATATAGTTTTATATATAGTTTATAATACAGTATATACTCCAGTATAGAAAGGCTGGAGTTATGAACCACCCTTCCCAAGTTTCGAGGGAACACAGATTTAGCATGTCAGCTGTGAAGATTCCCCAAGTCATGGTATCTTACAGTCAAAAGCTGGACTGGCTGATCTGTTCCTATCACTTTTTAGCACACTTGAAGCCTATAAAGATATCATCTTGTCGCAACAGCCTTACTGCTGAAAATTTTGTTTGTGTATTATTAAAGGATACAGGCAGCACCAAGCTTTCTGCATATCCACAGTCTAGCACCATGGCAGAATTGATCCCAAGCGTGAGGAGAGACATTAGATGACCTGGAGCAAACAAAACGGAAGGTACCTAGGTGGAAACCAAAAGGACAATTGACAGGAGGAGGGGAAAAGAAACAAACCACCCAAAGCACTGACACTTCCCCCGAACGTCATATTGAAAGCAAAACCCAAACAGCTGTATCTTGAGGTATCCCATTTTTAATTTAGTTTTTAAGGTAGTGTAGTAATGAACAAAATACAACAGGATTCTAAATTCTATGTTCATCTTACTTTGGTACATACCAGTGATTTCAGTAATAATGAATCTTGGAATGGGCTTGTAAGAAAAGCAAGTGTTAACTACAGAACTCATCTTAAGTCATAGATCAGGTTTGTTATTGTCATTGAAAAGAAACTGAACAAACTAAAAAGCGAGTGTTAACTACAGAACTCATCTTAAGTCATAGATCAGGTTTGTTATTGTCATTGAAAAGAAACTGAACAAACTAAAACACAGCTACTCAAAATGTTGTATAAAGACTTAAGATGTGAACAAAGGTGCCAGAAAACCCATAAAAGCGTGCCTTATGACAACACACTGTTGTGCACAACCTCACGGCAGAGGCTATTTAAAACACTCTTCGCAAAGCAATGTGGAAACTCAAGTCAAAATTACACAAGAATTACTTCCTTCTCCCAGAATTCCATAAATCAAGTTTCCTAGATAGTGACAGTTCCTTTAATGGAACACCTTGAAGTGTGAGTTGAATCAGCAATTTCAATAAATCCTGCATTTAAGGACAACATTACTGACACTTAGCCCAGAGACACAAGTTATAATACTGACCCTGTATTAATATGCCACTCTTAGTCTTTGCACCAAATGGAAATACTAGCCAGAGAGAACTACCAGTCTTAGCTGGCTTCTTAACAAGTTACAAAGTCTCTCCATTGAAATATGACTTTCCAAGTCACAAGTCATTTTTGACAACCAATTTTGCATGGGAGTGCTTTATCTGAGACATATATTTTTTCCTGTAAGGGGATTAGGACAAAAAACCCCAAATCACTCCAATCTTTCAGCAATTTCAAGTCACCAGAAAATTTTATCAATAGGAGGAAACAATTACGTGGAAGTTTAAGATTAGTTGGTAAATCGTGTTGTGGAAGCACGGTGAAGAAGTACTGCAGACAAACTAGTTTCACCACTTTTTATAGAAGAACCTTAACCTTTACTCTACCTGAATTGAAGTAGTATGGATTCACCTTCCAAAACATTTTCCATTAGAACTAAGCAAGTATTAGGTTCAAGCTTTTCTTCAAAAAGACTGATTAAGCAAAGAGAATAAATTTCAGGTAAGGTCTTATCTAAATGAAAAGAGCCAGAGGTTAGATCACATGCTAGGCAAAGATATTGACTCTGGTAGAAGTCATGAGATTTTCTGACAGAGCACTAACAAGTGTTTAAATATAAATTCTGACTTCAGGCAGTGCTCAATGGAGATTATTGGATCTGTCTGGAACACTGCGATGTGAGCTCTATTTTTGTACAAGCCAGAGAAACCTTTCAGATTCTTGTTAATAGCTCCTGTTTTGTGGCCCCATGAAGAGTCGGAATGGAACAAAAACGGCTGTTAGTCCAATCTCCAAAGCCCTACTTCCCCAGACAACGACCAGCTTTTTTTCATCTTCTTTCTACCTCTCTCATTCTTTTGGCATTATTTCCATTTCTTTGTCCATATCTGTTAGTGATTGTAAGTAAAATTTCTACCGGCAAGTGCTGCGCTGAGCACATACAATAGTTATGTAAAACACGTACCTCAAAATGCTTGAAAAGGACTCTTGTGAGAGTGTCTCTGAAGTGTGAAGGGCACAAGACAGATTCTATGATCACAACACGGCGGTCTCTGGGATTCACTAGCAGATGTCTAAAAAAGGCAAGACGTGTAAAACAAAACTGGTAAGTTTAAGCACATATTATGAGATTGACTTTATTTTCATATTCCATTCTCCTCAAAAATCCTAAAAATTTGCATTTGGATAGCATTTTCTATAGCAGATCCCAAAGTCTTTTTCCCCAAATTTAAAAAACCCAACAGTTTCCTAAAAGTAATTTAGGAAACTGAGTTACAGAAAACAAGTTATAGAGCTATCTGCCAGCAGGCTGCAGTTCTGAATATCTGATATACATCTTTAAATCAGTATAAAGAAATGCAAAAATTGGCATGCATAATAGCCATTAACGGCTTGTCCAGTGTTATACAGTGTGTCCGTAAGAGGAAGAATGACGATCCAGATGTCCTGATTTCAGTGGAAGAGGATGGAATTGTCCTGATTTCAATCACAAAGCGAAGATTGGGGGGGGGGGGTGGGGGGGTGGAACAATCCACACCAGAAGATCTGAGGCACAGAAATTAAGTACTCGCTTCCCTGTGTTGAGTGATGATTTTTACTGTGTAAAAATAAGGATTGGAAGTAAAGAGAAAAGCCTAAGACCACCTTCAGTATTCACTAATGAAATTCACTAAAAGTATTACTGAGGTGAATATATGACATGTTAAGATTCCTCCTTCCAAACCACTGTCACATGGAGAGAGTGCTGCAACAACGTAAGATGAGCTTCAGCACTACCAAAATCAGCACAACTCCTTAGGTAACGACTTTCCCCTATTGAGCCCTTTATAAGTGCCACAGTTAAAAGGCAACCTATCAAATACTTTTTATTTCTAGAGAGCAACTGATGCTGCAGGACACTAACTCTTTGTAATATAACCTGAATTTCAGCACTACAGAATTTCTCCTGCAAGAACACAGCCAGGCAGCCACCTGCACAATCTTGTTTCTGTTTTCTTGTTCAACTAGACAGAAGCCTCCAATCACACTTCTAGCACCCCAGTATACTCAGAAAAGAGCCACAGAAGGCTCAAGTAACTAACATCCAAGTATCTCTTACCTGAAATACAGCATATGGATAAATTCCTTCAGATACGAATACAGCTCTTCTGTATTAATATTATACTGAACAACTTTGACAGGCTGTAAAGTAAAAATATCCACAGTCAGCTTAAATACTAGGCAGTGATTATATATAAAGAAATATATATATGATATACATATGATATAATAAATTATATCTGGCATATATAATCTGACACATATAAAGAAATACTCACTCTTCCCTGATTTGCTCTATGTCCTTAACAATGGATCTCATGAACTCACCCTATAACTAAACTCCAGAGTTTATTAATGCTAATTTTTCGTACTGGTAACTTATCTCAGCATTAGTTTTCCAAAGCTGCCATCCTCTACTGAAGGAAGGAGAGGAGGGAAAAAAAAAAGAAAAAAGAAAAAAAAAAAAAAGCAAGCATAGCTAGCCAAAGAAATTTCTCAATAAATGCCCCAAACATAAGCTGCATGGCTGATGAGTACCAATTAATATCAGTGTTGGAATCACACTTACTTGTATATAGTTACAATCTTTTAATAGCAGCAGTCAGAAGATAATGAGAAATAGCTTATGATGAACAGAAAACGTATCTGCAAATTCTTTCTATACCATAACATACCAAACCAAAGGTAAAACAAGTCAGGTAAAACAGTTTACCTTTGCAACATCAGGTTTCTTTATTTCACTAGGAATAATGCATCTTGGTCCTGTTTCTCCTGCAAAACCACACCTAAAAAGAAAACGTTGAAAACCTTATCGTTTGAAGTCACTACTTAACATACTGGGCCGAAGAATCACCAAAGAGTAATTACTTAGGGATATTTCTGTGACTGCAAAGAGGGGGTTTGCATATAGCTTTTCTAGCTAGCCATTTTGAATGAGAAAGATTGTATATCTTTTTATTGACTCCCCCTCAGCTGCATTAAACAAAACCAGATTTCTTCACTTCTGTAGGGACTGTAATGCTTGACTCTGATATGCCTCCCACCTTCCACCACGTACACTTGTCTGTTTACAATCATCCACCTCCAACCTCCCTTACTGCCTTATCACATTTCCAAAGAAAGACCTTGCTGTGCCCTCCATACGGGCCCACAGTTTCCACTGAAGCGCTCAGTAAACACAGGCAAGATTAAGTTATTGTGTCCTCTTGAAATCCTCATTTTCTGTGATGTTTATTTAGAAGAAACAGAAGACAAAGACCATGACCACTATCACACAGGTCCTGTGGCCTGTTTCACTGCTGAGCAGCACCATTCCTTTGACGCTTTCTTCCTGTTTCCAGCATGTTTAATACTTTGAAATGCATCCCCTTCACAAGCATCCTGGGTGATTTAAGGCATTACTGCCTCAAGCTTACTGGTTATTACTCCAGGACTCCTGACAAAACACGAGAGTTCTCCATCCAACTTAGATGTGACATAATAAAAATAGTAGCAACTCCAAAACAAACTTGTTGGAAACCTGTCTGGTTTTCATAAAGAGCTTGCACCTTAAAAGACACAAGAACCATGGACTGAAGAAGGCAAATGAAAAACAGAAGAAATTAAAGATTTGATTTTAAGTAACTCAGTGCCACCCCCACTAAGTACAAACATCAGAAAAAACTATGGTAGAAAACACTAGTAGAAAACTATAAAGCTGCTGGAGTTCAAGCACTTTTAATGCAAAAGGTCAATTAATACCTTATTTTGGTATTTGGCAACTGTCAGCATGTTTCTTCAGATCACTTCAGAAAAATTCTAAAAATAGACATAATTCAGAATTTAATTTTTTTCTTTGGTCCCCCAAACAAAGACTTGTCTGGTTCCAGTGTGTATACGCAGCTGTCCTTGCCTGTCATCCTGACAACTTTTGAACTTTTGGTTCATTTCAGCCTTATTTGCAAAAGGACAGATCTCTCTCACATAATTAAGTTGCTATCTCTTCTACAAGAATGAAGGTTGGAAGGAGACCCTAAAACCACACTATTCAGGGGAAATGGTTTTGCATGAGAGCATTTTATTAGACAAAAAATGCCCATTGGACAAAACCTTACAAGCGCACAAATTTGGGAAAAGCTTGCAATCAGCGACACGACATGAATCCACAAGAAGCCACCCATGGAATCACTTGTTTCCATCCATGAAGGCTTTGTTAAATCCTCTCCATAGCCACACTGCTGCCATTTCCACGTAATGAAGCCTACCTGCTGGTCTGCAATTACACGGTCACTTGAGGGAAAAAAAAAAAAAAAAAAAAAAGCAAGTACAACTTAATACAAAACCAAGTTTGGACAAGAAACCCTGTTCCTGCGACTCCTGCCTCTCTGGACAAGCAGAGACACCCTCAAGGTTTCAAGCACGTAAATACATCCACACGGACACAGACACAGGCCTAGCCTAGTAAAAGGGACACATGTTTGAAGAGGTGCTTTTCTTGCAAAATAATCTTTTTTTCTGCATGCAGGCCACTGAAACCCGGGGGGCATTTCCACAGAGTATTTTAACCCGGGATGCGGGGCCAGATTGCTTAAATGGCCCCTTTCCTGCAAGCGCTACGCGGACCTGGGACACGAACACGGGGGGGAGCCGGGGGTTCTAACGCAGCGGGGGATTTTGACACGGGGCGGGCAGAGGCACCGCTGCATTTTTGGCCCACGACATTAGTACTAATACTGAGCATTTCTTCTTCCACCTCAACTATTGCTGTTATTTTACCTAAACCACCAAATTAAAAAAATAAGGCTGTTATTGTGGGCTTGGCACCCCTCAGATCACCACAGGAAGGGGATGAGGGAGAAATAAACCCCACGCAATTATTCACCCCGACGGCAGGCCCGCCCCGCAGCCGCGACACTGCCTCCACGGCGAAGCCTGTCGCGACAGAGAAGGGGGCAGGCGGGGCGGGGAGCGCGGCGCCACTCACTTGGTGAAGGCCTCGCCCAGGTCTATCACCACGGCGGTCTTCTCCCCGCCGCTGCCCAGGCCCTCGTAGAGCGGCATCGCGGCTTCCCGGCACCTCAGGCGGCGGCGCGGCGGGGCGGGGCCTTCCTCCTGCCCGGCGGGGCCCTTCCTCCTCCCCGGCGCGCTGCGGCGGGGCCCTTCCTCCTCCCCGGCGCGGGGGCTGCCCTCGGCGCCTGCCCGCACGCCCTCCCCGCAGCGCTCCGAGGGGCCGGGAGCGCCCGGGCGGCGTTGCGCGGCCTCCCCTCAGCTCCGCCCCGGCGGCGGGCAGGGCCGCTGCGAGGGCGGCTTGGTTGGGCTTTGATGATCCTCAAGGTCTTTTCCAGCCGAAAGGATTCTGTCCGAGGGGCGGCCGTCCCGCCCGGCGAGGCCCCTGAGGCGCAGGCGGGTGATGCGGGGCCGCGGCGGGCGGCCTCGCTCCCCTGAGGAGACCCAGCCCTGCGGCTTCGCCTACCCCAGCAAAATGGCGGCGGCGCCGGGGGCTGGGCAGGGGGCGCGGTGATTTGTACCCCAGGGCTGGCGGCTGCGGGGCCAGGCATCGCCCGCCGGCGCCATCCCAGCGTGCATCGAAGTGTCCCTGGTCTCCTTCCACAGCTGAGCCAAAGCCCTCGCGAAAGCTTAAACCCGCCGTGGGCCCTGCGGTGCGTGCTCTGGCTGCCGCGCATTTAACCTGAGAGCCATTTCACACGAGGCTGGATGCGTAGGTACCTTAGGGTACGGTGTCCTTCCTCTCAAAACAGGAATAAAATGTCTCGGGGGCGCAAAAAAGCCCGATCTCCTCATGGCTCCAAGAGAGTGCTGATTCGGAGTGAAGATCAGAGTTTGCAAATAGGGTGAGGATGGGAATAATAAATAAACCCCTCCATGGGCTCAAGCTGCGCCAGGGGAGGTTTAGATTGGATATTAGGAAAAATTTCTTCACTGAAAGAGTGGTCAAGCATTGGAACAGGCTGCCCAGAGAGGTGGTGGAGTCCCCATCCCTGGAGGGGTTCAAAAAACGGGCAGAGGTGGCACTTTGGGACATGGTTTAGTGGGCATGGGGGTGTTGGGTTGATGGTTGGACTGATGATCTTAGAGGTCCTTTCCAATGATTCCTAGTTTTTACTTTCATTAAAAAATAAGCCAGCCAGCAAGCCAGGAAACATGAAATGATTACTCTCCCCTTAATTGGTTTAGTGGTGGGCTTGGCAGTGTTAGGTTACTGGTTGGACTGGATGATCTTAAAGGTCTTTTCCAACCTAAACAATTCTATGATTCTGTGATTCTATGTGAAGTGTGTGATTATTATCGGCTGTTAATAATAACAGCTGGACTCTGTTCATAGTAAGAGCTTAGTCAATAAAAGGTGTTCTAATGAATATGACTTGATCCCCTAGCTGGGAAAAGGGAGTTTATAACAGGTGTTGGCTAGCGTAATGAAAATTTGGGATCACTTGAGAAAGAGATTCCTAAGGTAACGCTTATCCCACTCCCAACAACCACCTCCCTTCCCCTTCTCCTTTCCCCACCGTAACCACACCTGTAAATTCAGCTGCTCTTTAGGCATTTTTTATGCACACCCAGGAGTGTAACTACAGCCCTGATCATGTCCCCAAAAGATCTGTCATGGGGTATTTATATCAGCTCAGTGCGCAGCACCCATTTCTTCTTCAAGGAAGCAAAATAAATATTGAAAAAGCTCTTAACCGGTGAGTTGGTGTCGCGAACACAGATTTATGAATCCTGCTGACTGTGTTAATTTGTTGTGAATGAGTGACTTTACACAGTTTGATTTAGTAGCAGTTTAGAATTTACTTGTGGCAAATTGCAGGATTTGATTGTGATATTTTAATAGCACTCAATCATCAGTGATTACCAAAGTGATTAGACAAAATTAATCAAAACAGCAACTTAGTTAAAGATTTGAAGATGGCAAGGTTCACTCTATTACTACATGGAAGAAGGGCACAAAGGAAAATTAAGTTACACTTGAATAATGGATTTAAACTAAAGAACAATAGATTTAGAGTGGACATAAGGAAGAAATTTTTTACGCTGAGGGTGGTGAGGCACTGGCACAGGTTGCCCAGAGAGGCGGTCGATGCCCCATCCCTGGAAACATTCCCGGCCAGGTTGGACGGGGCTCTGAGCACCCTGGTCTGGTTGGAGATGTCCCTGCTCACTGCAGGGGTTGGGCTGGGTGGCCTCTGAAGGTCCCTTCCAACCCAAACTGCTCTGTGATTCTATGATTCAAGCTAGAATGATTCACAGAGAGATTGTGGATGCAGGGGATAAGGGGGACCTTCCCGTTGAGTCACGAGGTTCAGAATAGACCCCCTTGCTTTCTAAACTCGTTTTCAGAGAGGAGTCTAGGTGCGGCTGGGTCCAATCTTAGTCTCAGACTTGGTCAACGATTTATGTGAATAAGGATAATATGTATGTAAATATCTAGCAGCAGTATAAGACTCACTTTGTAATTACATCATACATCTACAGACTACTTAAATTGATTTACGCATGCATACACGCAGACATGAAAAAATATATATATTTATATACATATATATATATAAAAAAAAAGGTACACCTGTTAAAAATACCCCTCGAGTTCAGTGAAATATTCACATCGAATGTCTTGGAATTTCTCAATGGGCGAGGGTTGAGCCGCAAGGAGTGAAGGGTTTCAGCCCAGGCTCCGCTGTCGGTCTTTGGCGATGGACCTCCGATCTTAGCAAACTTCCAGAGTTCGCTAGCTCTGCGAGGCATCCCACGCAGAGGGAGATGCTGGTGCAGCCCGCTGCAGTCCAGGAGAGCTCAGAGGGCCTCACTTAGGACTGCTGTTTTATAGGATCGTGAGAGGATTGGCTTTAGTCATCATTAAATTTCCATCGGAGCCACAATCCGGGTCAGTAATTACTGGAATTCCAGTAAGGATGATAACCGCTCCAACTCAGTTATGTTTCAAGGCTGGCAGGGGATAACTGATTGCTCTCGCTCCCCACCTCAGCCATAACACGGAGTTTCTGACGAGGACAGGGCCGCTCTCCGCGTCAACCATGTAGGAGTTTCTGGTACAATTAAGGGGCGCCTGACTGACCAACTCACTGCACAAGGGCTGTGGTCTGGCAGGAATTCCTGAGGTCATAAAGCAGTCAAAGAGAGAAAAGGTGGTGGTGGTGGTGGTGGGATGCACCACCACAGCTGGCTCCAGACATTTGCCCATTGCCAGACAGGCGAGCCCAAGAGCCTGAGCGCAGACGTGCAGGAGGACAAGGGCGCTAACGAAGCAAGAGGATTTCAAGGCAGGCTGTCGTGACACTGATGCGCTGCTCTGTTGCCACTGTGCCCAGACTCCCTGAGCTGCGAGCCGCTGTAGCAGGTTGTAGGTGCTATGCTTTTCACGTACTCGGCGGCGGTGCTGTTTGTCCCACATCCACACTTTCTATTTAAGATCTGTGAAGGTGGAGGTGTGTGGGAGAGTCGGAGATGAGTGGGAGTGATGTGAGACACGGAAAGCTGTTGCTGCCGCCATCTGCTCTGTCACCTGAGCAAACCTCTGCACTAGCCCGTCGTTGGGACTAGCGGCTCTACGTAACCGCTTTCTCTTCTGCGTCTGGCACAGCCTTGTCCCCTTCCCCTCTTCTGGTCTCCCTAAAGTCACCTGGGTCACCAAGTGGGGTCAAGAGTGTAGAGCTGAGAAGAGAAGGTCCATGTGTGTGCGGAGCAGGAGTGCAGACCAGCGGAGCTGAAGCAGATGGGGCACGCTGGAAGGGCTCTGTGTATCTGGAGGACATGCGAGGGACCCAGGCAGAGTGAAGGGAATGCGAGAAAGGTGTGAAGAAGGGGAACTCTGCAGTGACAAACTCAGGGGAGGCTCCTCACAAAGCCCTTACATACCACATAAAGCCCTTATATCTCTCCTTCAGATACTATCCCACAACTCAATATGAATCATAGAATGGTTTAGGTTGGAAAAGACCTTTGAGATCATCCAGTCCAACCAGTAACCTAACATTACCAAGTAGTCCACCACTAAACCAATTAAGGGGAGAGTAGCAACCCCACGCCTCCTAGCTTGGTGGCTGGATCATTTATAATGAAAGTAAAAACTAGGAATCATTAAGATTGGAAAGGACCTCTAAGATCATCAGTCCAACCATCAACCCAACACCCCCATGCCCACTAAACCATGTCCCAAAGTGCCACGTCTGCCCGTTTTTTGAACGCCTCAAGGGATGGTGACTCCACCACCTCTCTGGGCAGCCTGTTCCAATGCTTGACTACCCTTTCCGTGAGGAAATTTTTCCTAATATTCAATCTAAATCTCCCCTGGCACAGCTTGAGTCCATTTCCTTTTGTCCTATCACTAGCTACTAGGGAGAAGAGCCCGACCCCCCGTCCCTGCCCCCTCCTGTCAGGAGCTGCAGAGAGCGATGAGGTCTCCCCTCAGCCTCCTCTTCTCCAGGCTGAACACCCCCAGCTCCCTCAGCCGCTCCCCACCAGCCCTGTGCTCCAGACCCTTCCCCAGCTCCGCTGCCCTTCTCTGGACACGAGCACTCTTCATATGACACTCCATACGACACTCTTCATTCTTCTATGAGCCCGTGCACTCTTCATACGACCCGTTGCCAGCTTCCCATCCTGCCAGCTATCTCTCCTTGGAGAGGAAAACTGAGGAGCAAGAGCAAGGCCGTAGCGGTGATGCGAGATGCAGAAACAGTGATGGGACCAGCACACAACCAGTGGGCTCTGAAGGAGGAGGAATCATTGCCAAGGCAGCAGCGGAGGATGCTGGCACATGAAAAAATAAACAAACAAAAGCCTGTAGCAATTAAATGCTCCGACACAGAGTTCAAATTGCCTTACGATTTTGTGTGGGTTTATGTTTTTAATTTTATTATTATTTTTTTAATGATTAGTATTTTATGCCCTTCCAGAATATGGAAATGCAGCTGAACTTTAAAGCATATGAAAACAACGATGCCCGAAAATATGCTTAAATGTCATTCTCACAACAGAGCCTTAACTCTGCTGTGTTTGAGCAATACCCCAGTGCACCAAGAATACGCGCTCAGTTAGAATTACACCTGACTGAGCTGGGAATTATATTGAAGAAGCTTTTCTCTGCTTGGGTTTTCTGTCGGGAAAATGATCCCAGAATTCCCCAAGTTACTACCTGGAGTACTGTCTGCCGTCGCTGGTTCTTTCAAGGACAGCAGGAGGAAAGCCACGTGGTTACTGTGCCCTGGTGAGAATATGCTCTTGCTGACTCGTGAATTTTCATTCTTTTAAATTCTGTAAAATGCTCCTAAATATCTCTGTGATAGGGGTCTTGTAAAGGCGTAATATAATATACTTGATCTTGTTGCTCTTGAAATACTTGAAGGCTAAAAATTGGAGTAAAAGTTTAGATAATATATGATTAATCTAAAGTCTAAGCATGATGTTTTCATCACCTGTTTCATCCCCAAATCTCACCTGTTTATGATATCTTACCGTGCCATAATTACATGTTTACAACACTATGCTTATGTTTTAAATTCAATGTTTTAGGTAAAAATAATTACTTAGACATGTTTTACAAAAATCACTGTCCCTACTTGAAATACATAGCCCATCGCTTCCTCCTAAACGTATTATCGCTGGGTTAGGAAAGATCAGAGTTTACTGCTAATCACATCACCGTCTTTATAGCCCATTGGAAATCTTTTCTTAAATTACATTAATCAATCACGGTTAACATGAGTTCTGAAATGCAAGCTGCAGCTTAAAAGTGGCTTAATTTAATGGATGGTCTTTCCAGCGCCTAGCAGTTATTGATAATAGAAGCCAGAGACTTAGAAATGTGCCAGGGTTTCATAACACAATCCATCCACGCCGTGCTGGTTTAATCAAGGAAGCTGCTTGCATAACGTGAAAAGCGCTCGCGCTCTCCCAAATATGTAACTGTTGAAGAAACAGATGGTGATGCTAACCCGTAAGACTCAGACTATAAATACATTTGAGATAACAATATAAATGAAGGGAATTATTCACAGTCTAAGGAGATGGTAGGACAATTAAACCAGCTACTAAGCAGAAGGTCGAAGGGAGTAAAAAGCAGGGTGTCCCTAAAACAATAAAAAATTAATCCCTGAATGCAGCCAGTTCCTGCAACTCTTGGAAGCGGTGCTATGCTCTGACAAGGAAGCAAGAGGTTGCATAAGTATTTAAAAGTATTTAAAAATACAAAAAATTAACAGCAGCCCATTGAAATCAGTGAAAACTCTCTGATTTAGATCAAATTTATAAGACAAATTTATATAGTTCCTTTTGGCTAATGCAGTCCTTTTTTTTTGTTTTGTTTTTTGTTTTTTTTTCCCCCAAGACCCTGTTGGTATTCAAGCCACTGGCAGCAAAAAATGCTTTCGAATCTCATGCAGGCGCGTTATTGTCCCAGAGCAGCACCGTGCGCTCGTCTGCAAGGAGCGGTGGCGAAAGCGATGCCGGTGCCTCGAAGTGGCAGCTACAGAACTATCCCGGAGGGTTAAAAGGGAACGTTTTTCATAAAGAAAATTACTTTTCTGTACAAGTCCTGAAATACGGCAGCTCTCAGTCGAATTAATCCCCGCAGTGCACTTGCAAACGTTGAAAACATAAAAGAATGTGTCCTGCAGCATAAACACTGCCGGCCCAAATGGGTACGGCGAGGAGGCGTCGTGCCCAGCTAATATTCCGTTCCCTTTAATGCCGAAATGCCTGTCTGGACCCCTGCAGAGACTTGGATTTCAGCTGAACCCTATGCATATTTCAACAGCAAAGCATTATTATTTTTTTCTTGGTCATAAAATAAACAGTCTTTTGTGTCCCTACATTGGATGGCTTTGTCTGTGTACGCGCTTTTAAGCCTCCCTAATCCCTGCATACAGGCTAACTGAGGCACGTACCCGTTTTTTCTCACAAAATCAGATAGTTGCCTACTTCGGGCCAGCTTTAGACGTAACAAAAGAGCAATTGCTCGGAGATCTGTTGTAGCTCCCGGAGTTCACAGAGTGTCTCCTCACCTTCTCCCAGCACACGGATTCAAGGGGATGCACTTACCAGCTCTCCAAAAGGAGAAAGAGAGCCCATAGTCTTTCTACTGCTTGGGGTTCTGTTGGCAGCTGGACCCGGTTCCTGCTGTAGGATTTCAGCTGAATTGATCTGAATATTTCCAACACAAAAACGTGTGTTTCTCTGCTCATAACCATCCAAAAAATTGTCCGTACTGCCCTAAAAATCCCCCCGAAGGGGAATAACGAAAACGCCGGTGGTGTCCGGATGGAGAGCGTTGCTGTTTCACGCTAAAACGCAGTCCGCTCCCACCCAGGTGTCCTGATACCGCGCGTTACCCCTGGCGAAGCCCCGCGCATTCCTTTGGGTGGGCACTTTCAGCCCCTCTGCGTTGGTTCGGTGAGGGCTGTAGTGTGAGCGCTGGAGCGGCGGTACCGAAACTGCACTTCTTTGAAACCTGTGGATTCAAGGGTTTGGTTTAACCTCAAGTGTTGAGAAAAAAAAGAAAGCTGAAGTTCTCAAAGTCCCTCTGGGTATTATCTGAACAACTATATTTAAGATGATGGGGAAGCAGAGGGTTTAATGTCAGAGCAGTGCTTAGGGTTCGCTTGCTTTGGGGTGGTGTGTCAAGTGCTTTTTTTATTGTCAGCCTAATTTTGTAGTGGAGTATGTAGGACGGGGGGAAAAAATATCCAAGCGCTACAGGGAATTGACAGATGGTTCACGTTTTAGCTGAGACTCCAATATGCATGGGGATGGCTTCCTCAGCACTTTATTTCTGGGAAAATCGTAATATGCCGTGTACTTTGATATTAACTGCATTGATTTTGTTAAAGGATATGAAGAAGAGCGAGGGCTGTACCGTGATTCAGTTACGGAGGTGAACATCGGTCCTCCTGGGCTGTATTCCCAGAGCAACTGCAACTCATTCCCGTGACCTTGGAGCAGTCAGCAAAAGCCTGGTTCTACTCTGAAAAGTGACTGTGTAAAAATGGCACTTTCCTACTCAGCAGATCTGGTCGCTGTGTGCTCTCCAAGTCACATCTGCTGACTTTAGTGACAAAAATAAGTTTTTACGGCTTTCCTGCTCTGTGAGCGCTGCAGAACCATGAGAGCTGGGGAAGCAGAAGCTGGATCCTGCACCTCCTTGTAGGACTAATTACTGTAAATCACAGCCAGCAGCGGGGCTGCACTTGGCCTTGCACAGCTTTTCTGTTCGTGCCAGTGGTGAGGAACATGGGAGAAAGGAATCCAGGTTGATTCTTTTGATTGAGGTTCGATTGCAGATGGCATTTATCGGGTTTGCAGTTGGAGGAAAAAGAAATCCGTTCATCTGTAAGATGATTACATTTGAAATAATTGATTGGCCATAAACTTCCTGATACCTTTTTCAAAGTGGACTCGTTTTAAACATAATTCCCTCCCTAGCAGGGGATACTGTTCTCACTTGCCCTGATTTAGGCTCTTTGCTACTCCATTCCAGTGACTGCTGTTTAATGGGAAGAGCAGGTCCCCTTAAAACAGATGCCACCAGCCGATGTAGAGGTGAATTTTGTGATGGAGATGTGCACTGATTTATGTGCCGGATGTCCCCAATATTCAATTTGGGAAAGTCATTCAGCAGCGAAATTAATGGTAACTATTTTAAAATTGCCTTTACCTTCTGTGGCGTGTCCTGACATACTTAGGATAGCTTATATCATGTCATCACCGATGCCAGGAGTAGTATCATCAGATGCAGTATTCTGATGTCAGGACAGTGATTTTTTAGCTCATTGTATACATACAAAATGCGTCTTTGTGTAAATTTTTAAGTGACCCAGTCTCTTAATTAGGACATGTTATTTATACTTTTTGGTTGGTGCAATAAGGCTGCAACAGGAATATCACCTTTTAAAGAAATCCACGGTATTATATTGTTACTTTATACAACAGAGTTATAATAACACACAGATCTTCTAAGGGACTCTTCCAAAAATTAGGCATTGTTATTTCTATTTTACAGCAAGGGGAAATGAAAGCAGAGAGCGGTGAAGTCCGGTTTTGAAAGTCATCTAACAAGCCAGAGCTGGGAACGGGACGTGAGTCCCACGCTCTTTACCAGCTACGCTACCCGCGTGGAAGAATAAACCAGCTGACATCTGAATTCAGTCTCTGAATTTCACCTGAGGGGGTGGGAATTCTTTGAGGGACAGGACTGGTAGAGGATTGCATGGAAATGTCTTGAACCAGAGCATTGGTAAGAAGGGAAAGGAATGGATTTTTCGTAACTTGCTGTGGAAGCGGGGCCGGTTTTGCGTGGTTACCTATATGCTCTGGCAGTGCACACTGAACTGAGTTAAAAATCAGTATTTCCAATTAATAAACCATAGAAATGAGGAACAAAACAGTGGAACAAAACAGTGCTCCCTGGTGATTTCTGATTTCTGCCTCTTTCATCATGCCTCCTCCTTTCAGTCTGCAGATTTTTTGTGTTGATAACGCAGAAGCCTGTGATTTTGGCAGGTTATGCCGGGTAGAGAAACTTGCAGTGTAGGGGGAATTTGCAATTTCAGACAGGGGAAAAAAACCATAGATAACCGGCTATTTTGGTTACAGTGATTATCAGTGAAATAGTTAACCTTGAGAGTATACAGTGCTGATCTGGGTTCAGAGTCAGGCAATGGCAGGGGGGAAGCGAAGACCTCTCCAATCTATTAAGCGCGCTGCGTGCCTTAGAGAACAGCAGGGCATCAGTTACACGTGCTTTACATTTCAAATAACTTTCCTGAGAATTTTCACGGTTAGATGGAAAAGGGGTTGAAAACAATACCCCTCATTCTGAATCCCAGGTCAAGTGTTAGGGGTGAATTTTGTAGCTACTGAGGCCAAGCCTCTGGCTTGAGCCTGGCCGACTCATCCCCGACAGCTCTGATTTCTGGCGGGGGGGGTCTCTGTTGTCCTGCCCCTCTCCCTGCACACGGATGACTGAGCGGCTTGGGAATCAATCCCTGACCCGCCGCAATGTGCAGTGCTGCGCTGGAAAATAAGCCCTCATTGATTTCGGTTTGCTGCAAAATCTGGCTACGCCGTTCACTTCAGAGGTGGCACCTCCTCCCTGGCTGAGCCATCCCCTTCTCAGTCAGAGCCCGCGGCCAAAATGAAACGGGCGGAACAGAAGATGAACCTGCGGAGAGTTTTGGGTC
Source organism: Pelecanus crispus (assembly GCF_030463565.1). Lineage (NCBI taxonomy): Eukaryota > Metazoa > Chordata > Aves > Pelecaniformes > Pelecanidae > Pelecanus > Pelecanus crispus. The sequence goes on from NC_134648.1 coordinate 69,141,585, forward strand.
CCTAATCTGGGAGTTAATGGTGTTTAAAATGGCCACTAAAATGCAGCTCACATCTCTTCCTTCCCCCCTGGCTCTTGTCTCCCTTACAGGAGAGAGTAAACATCCATTCTTTTCAGATATTTGTATTTTCTTTAGAAAGATGCTGCAGCACTAGAGATATTGATTCATGAATAATTTCCCAGATTTTACAATTCATAGATGCAAAGCCAGAAGACACTATTCCCGTTGTCTTGTCTGACCGTTTGCTCCGCCAAGCCTAACTCTGAAGTTCTTTCTGACATCTTTTGCCAATGACTGTCTTCATTGCTGATACAGGCATTTTTACACTTTATTTTCAACTTATGCAGAGGTTAGCAATATTACCCTGAAAGAAATTGCCCTGACCTACAACAAATCTGTCTTTTAAAAGTTTTAATATTGGATGCAGAATGCTCCCAAAATGAATTGGGTTGGTTCCAGTTTGGTTGAAATCCAGTAGAAAACACTCTATTTCTCTAAAATTAGATAGGTAAAACATTGGGGGTGAGTCTAGCAAAGAGAACAGGCCGCTAATGTAAACATTATTTCCAGCAGCACAACAAATAGGGGGAAGAAAAAAAAAAAAACAATTTATTGACGAGGAATATCGCGGTTTTCCTCAATCAGTTCTTTTATGTTCAGAGAATCATAGAATCATAGGATGGTTTGGGTTGGAAGGGACCTTCAGAGGCCACCCAGCCCAACCCCTGCAGTAACAGGGACATCTCCAACCAGCCCAGGGTGCTCAGAGCCCCGTCCAACCCGGCCGGGAATGTTTCCAGGGATGGGGCCTCCACTGCCTCTCTGGGCAACCTGTGCCAGTGCCTCACCACCCTCAGCGTAAAAAATATCTTCCTTGTATCTAGTCTGAATCTGCCCTCTTTTAGTTTAAAACCATTACCCCTTGTCCTGTCGAATGGATCTTGTTTATTTAGAGAGCCCAGTGTTTGACAGGTACGAGCAGGTTAAATCTTACTCTCTTATGTGGGAGGGGAAAAAAAAAAAAAGCCTCATTTTATAGATTATTATGACTGGAAGTAGAGAGGGATTCACCGATTTGCTTCATGTGGTAGAGCACATCCACAGCAAAGCCAAGATTTTGACTCTCCCCTCCCTCTCCTGTATCATTCCTCTGTTCCCTCCCAGCAATAACCTCCCAAACCTCTCCTCCCCAGCCAGTTCCTCCATTGAAAGAGCATTATTTTTGCTCTCTTCTCACCTGTCCCTGCTCACCACGAACGCTTCGCACCTGCTGCAGCCCCGCTCTGAACGGGGCATTGCCCGGGTCGGGTATAAAATCCTGCGTGCGCACCTGAGACCTTGTGCTGCCCCTGATGCTGGGCTGAGGGGGGGAGGCGAGAGGAAGGTAAGCTGCTCTCTTCTTTTGGTTTTGGAGGCAAGGTACGGGCTTCTGAGCTGCTAGTTGACAAGGTGAGGTGATAGGTACTCCAGGACTTGGTGGTGTAAATGTTTTCTATTTGTTAGGCTACCTGTAGGGTTCCTGGGGGGGGAAAAAAGAGAAAAAAAATAGGTGGGAGAAGGGAACCAGGAGTGAAACTGTTTACTTTCCTTTCTCCCTGGCCAAATAGGTGCTTAAAATGGAAGCAAGCTCTTCTAGGGCATGTGTGGGATGCTCTTGCAGAAGTCCTCCTTTGCAGAGCGAGTGCTATAGGGGAAGGTGACCTCCACAGCCGAAAATACTGGGGGGGGAACCTGTAAGAGCTGGAAAAGTCCTAGCGTAGGCCTTGCTTTATTTCTTTTTTTTTTTTTTTTTTTTTTTGCATCAGCCTGTTGGGTTAGCTTTTGAGGAAGAGTTGGGTGCGTGTGCTGGAGGCTCTTGGATGCTGAAACTTCATTTTGGAGAAGGGGCGGCGGAAGGGGGGGGGTGGGGGGGTAAAAACCCGGCTGCGGGGCACCTCTCCCCACGGATGCGGGGGGTGTTGAGTACAAAACCCACCACGGGAAGAAGGCGGGAGCGGGTGGAGAGGGCCGGCCCCCGACACCGCCCCGGTGGGGCGGTGTCGGGGGCCGGCCCACTCCACCCGTGGGGCGGTGGGGGCGAGCACGGCGCAGCGCAGAGGTACCGGGCGGAGGCAGGCAGGTGAGCCCGGGGAGGGGGGGCCCCCACAACCAGCACCCCATTCCCAATTGACCCCGCGTTTATTCATTTTTTTGGAAGGCGGGATGGGGGGGGGGGGGGGGGGGCCTGCTGATGTTTCGCTGCCCGCGGGGCAGCGCATCCTCGCCGCGGCTCTTTGTTCCGAGCGGGCTGCTCGATGCGCTGGGGTGGCCCCTTGCCAAATCCTGGGGGATATCTCCTCCCCCCCGGCGGCTTTTGGGAGGGGGAGGCACGCACCGCCGCTGTCCCTCCGTCCTGCTGCGGGCCTGGGCAGCCCCCGGCTGGTGGGTTGCACTTGATCCATCGGCGCGGTGGGCGGCTGGAGGGGAGGGATGCGCTCGTAGCGCTTTAAGCTCACCTGTAAATATGGCTAAAGGGGACGGGGGGGGATGCATCTGTGCCCCGCAAGCCGGTGTGCTGGGTGTAATCCAGCCTTGAGCCATCCCTAATCCCATCCCCTTGCCAACAAGCAGGTTCCACCCAAGCTAAAAGGGTGTATTTCAAATTATATCTCTCTTAAAACCTTCACCTGCAGAGACTCGCGATCCTCCAGGAGATCTGCTGCGCGGTGTCGCTGCCTGTGTTAGGTGAGGCGCTGAAATCTCTGAGTGTTTCTTTGCTGATTGGAATCTGAATGCTACCTCTCTGCTCCCAGTCAGCCTGGAGAGCAGCGTTTCCATCCGCCTGGTGTTTGAAAACTGCTGCACCCCTTAGCCTCACTCTTACCCCCACCCCCCCCACACTCCTCCCAATCTTTTTAATCCCTCAGGAATTTGGTAGACCTCTGACTTCTGTGGTGCCGGGTGGAAAAAAAAAAAAGCCAGGAAGAACTATACAGCTTTTACTTGCAAATCCGAGTAGGGATTTCCATAGGTGGTCTGTGCTGTTCTGAACAAAGCAAGCGGTCGCTTAACGGTTGGGGGAATAATGCCTAAAACATGTCATGTCTCTTGCTTCTCAAAGAACTACTGCTGGAACACCAGTGCTGGAAGTGGAGGTGATGTATTATGTATTAAGGTGCCTCGCTAGGACTGGTAGGAAGCTGTCCTTACAGAATATTAATACGTCTCATTTGTTTGGATCCGTCCTCAAAGGCGGAGGAAGGTGTGCCCCTCTGCGTGGTTGTGTCTGCGTAGTTTTGCTCATCCGACTTGGGCCGTATTGGCGGCTGGCGTGGAGTTGTGTCACTGTTGGGATTGCGCTGTGAGCTGTTGGAGATGGCTTCACTGGTTGAGGTCTGTTGATCTGAAGCGCGTGCTGTAAGAGCATCGGCTCTACAATTCACTTGATTGAACTGGGCAAGGACATAATGTAAGATGAAATGAAGGCATTTTTCTCAGCTTGTGTGCAAAAGTAGGAGTTGGAGCTCTGCGGTGTATTATCTGCTGGCTTTTGTATTCAGCATGAGTAATAAGGCTTGGACAGCACACATTAGCACTCCGGTAACACAGCATTTGATTGCTGGCAGTTGCTTGACTTGTATGTTTTGGCTAAATCTTCACATTAAAAGATTTGCAATGGTTTTGTCCATTTCCCTTATCCATCAGCAGATGAATTGCAGAGCTGAGCACATCCAGGACTGTTCAGCCAGTCAAAGCTGGCATAATCAAGCTTGTACTTGGAGGTGCAAAAACCTGTGCTCTGCAAAGGCTAGACAGTGATTTGTCTGAAGCTGACCTGTTAATCTCCTGTGTTCTCTGCTATATGATGCATGCAGCCACTTCAGCTTTGGAGTACAAGTGTCCTCTCTGTGTGGGAGAGGGATTGTTAGAGCAGTGAGTTAAAAGCTTGATGCTTTTTTCCCTTGCTTTTTCAATAGTTCAGGAAAAACACAGCCAGAACTTGCCAAAGGCAGAAAATAACAGCAAAGGGTTTTCTTGGGAGTTTTAGTTAAGTAAACTGGCTGGGTGAAACTCTAAAAAGCCATCCTAGGGAGTAGCTGCATACAACTGTGGCAGAGGGGGAATTTCATCCTTTGCAGCGTGTGTCCACAAACTGCTGACCCATGTAAGGAACAGCGACTGAAGGAGAGAAATCTGGTCTGCTCTGTGCTTGTCCCCTTCCTGCCTGCTCTGTTGGACTGACCGTAAAAGGATGGGATTCCTTCTGGGGTTCCTTTCGTCAGAGTTCCCGAGAGCTGACTCTTCAAACAGGCCTCTTGAATTCAGAGAGGGTTAATGGTTTAATTGCTAGTGCTAATTGTACGGAGCAAGGAAGCAGCCTGGTTCAGAAAGATCGAACTGGGTCTGCAAGACTGCTTCAGCTGGTGATCAGTTTGTCTGTATTGTCCCTCAGCTTGGTGACCTCCCCATGGGAGTAGATGGTTCTTACTCTCAATGGGCAGTTTCTGGAGGTGCCTGGGCTTGGCACCTGTTTTCAGCCTAGCAGTCCTTTGTGCTTCTTTCTGGCCTACCAGGTGTTAAAAGGGAACTTATGTTTTTTTTATGCTAAAGATAAAGCTCCTTGGCTGTCTGCAGTTGCGCTGCCTTTGCGGCTAGGGGAACTGCATCTCTTGGGATTTGTTGTTATTAAGTGCAGGGGAAGTAGCTGGTGTTGTCTCTTGCCCTCTGCGTGTGCGTCCTAGGCGAAGCAAGGATTAGTTTTCCCCCTGAGAGCCTGGCCAGTGCTTGGCAGCTCTCCTCCAGGGCTTCAGCTCGGAGAATGCCAGGTGAAATCTGGGGACAAGGAGTCCCTGTGGCATGAAATACTGAGTTATTCTACAGCTTCAAGCTAGTAACAAAAAAGCTTAAGCTTACTACAGAGGAGGTGCTTGGTCAGAGCAGTGTGCTCCAGCATGCTTTTATCGCTTGGCTAAGGCTGTAGAGCAGACTGACTATAAAAATAGCCAGATGGGAGGATAAATGTATAGCCCAATGCAGCTTGAGTAGCAAACTGCTCTGCAGCCAGCTACCTGCTAAAATCTGGATCACTTTTGCATTAAGTGGAAGTGCTACAGCAAGGTGTTAAACTCTGTTTAAGAAGATAGCCAGGTCACTGCTGTTCATACACTGTCTAATCCAGCCTCTTCCTAAAGCTAAATAGATCTTAAGCTCTGACTAATCTTCTTTGAAGCATGAACTTGTGCCATTATCCTGCAGCAAGCTCCATGCCACTATCTCCAGCGTTCATTGAATGTCGAGGTCTAGGTTAGCTTAGATCTAGTTGTTGTGGATTTCCTGAGCAAATAACCCAACATTATTTTCACCCTTTACCAATGCAGGACTATGGCCAACAGTGATTTTCAGGCTGGGGGCAATAGTATGAGGCTGCCCAAAGTACCCCAGGAACTCTTGTATCAGGCTAGTACTGACTGTTTGTGTTATCTCCTAGCCAGAAGGAGGAAAGGTTCTTAATACTCTTTTTAATGTTTTAATTAGCAGACCTCTAAAAGCCAGCCTTTTAGGGAGCAGCTTTCCCTCTTATTCACTGGCACTCCTGATCCTAGTAAAGGTGGAGTAAGCTTGTTGAGAAGAGAGAGATTAATGTTTCAGTACTTCTGCTAACCACCTCCTGAATGTCTTGGGCTATTTGAGAACCTAGAGCTAGAAACCTACAAAAGTATATACATACTGTATATTCATATGCATAATGTATATGACTGCAAGAGAAGTGATATGGCTGTCTTTTGAGTGCAGCTGGAGTTCTGGTTTTGGCTTAACTACTGCTAAAACTACTTGTGTAGCCTAAAAAGACTTCTGGCTTCTAAAGAAACTGTATTTAGATCCAAACTCTTCTTTATTTAAAAAAAAAAAACAACCAAACCCCACTCAATATATCTGATCTTAACTGGCACTTGCTAAAGGGGTGTGAGGTGAATGTAATTTATATTCATCAGCATGGCAAGGCAGATGCATGTCACTGGGCACTATCAATTTAACTTGCATAATATATTCTTAGTGCTTTTTAATTACAGAAGTGCATAAAGGATTAGCCTGGAAGAATAGCTGAATACTGTCAGTTTTCAACTGGGTTTTTTTGGTAGGGAGAGTAGAGGAGATTGGAGGATGGGTGGCCACCCATCCTCCAGAGAAAGGAGATGCTAAAAATAAAGTGGAAGGTATCTGTGCTGTTGCTGGTAAACAGTTTCTTGGTGGCTTCTGTTTTGTCCCTGAGCACCTGGTGCATGTGTGTGGCTTGTGACAGGGAATTATTCCAGCAGCTCAAACTGCTGAAGGCCAGGGCTGCAGGGAGAGTGGAAAAAGTGACTCGGTGTGCCCTGAAGGCTTGACCAGCTAATGGAGCCTGCAGTAGTTGACTCTGACCTGTGTCTCTCTGAGCTGGTAATGCTGAGGTTCTTCTGCGCTACGGACAGCCCTGCAGATCATAGGGGTCTTCAGCTGCAGAAGCCTTTCTCTCCTGTGTGAAATAAGGGGTATGTTTTACAATGGACATACAGATAGCTGTGTGTGACTAGACAGATACAAGCTTTCTGATGTCTTGGTTGTGTTTAGCTGACTGGACACCTACAATAATCCTTTCTAAAAGGAGACAAATGTGCATGAGCAGCAGGACACAGAGGGCCTTTGAGTTAGACGGACTAGCACAAATGGGGTGTTCCTGTGATCCCTCTGCCCACAGCAGCAGTTACCTGCACAGCATCGCATGGGTACCTGAGAAGTCACGGAAGAGTGATACACCCTTGTGTAACACAGCAGTGCTAGGTGGCTTGCTGCTGCACTGTGTATGTACAAATGCAAGTAATATTTATCTATATGCTGTTTGGGTGGGGAAATGAGTGGTCTAGGAAGCTGGGGGGACTCATCCTTGTGTCTGTGAGCAAGATGGTGGAGGGTGGTCTTTGCTCTTCAGAAGACTGAGGGGTGGTTCTGAGAACCCCAACCTCTTTCCTTACTAATATTCATTAGTCCTGTGGCTCAAAGGTAAGAGCAGCTCACTTGTGAAACTGAGAACATACCAGCCAAAGCAAGTGAAGCTGTTGATGGTTGGGGGGGTTCTAGTTGTAGGGCTTGACTCTGCCACTGACAAGCTGCCTCCTGGAACTGGGAGGGGAGGACCTTACCAAATCTGCTGGGTGATGGAGGGCTGTTTGCTGTGGGTATGAGACTTGTGTGACCAGTTGTCCTGCATGTGGTGACTGGGGCCTTGGATGGTCTTCTGCTGTTGAGTGATGGTGCAGCAAGCCCAGGACTGAGAGGTGGTGGCTGGGAGCAGGCAGTGGCTGCTGCTGCAAGGTCCTCCATCTGTCCGGCAGCCTGAGCTGTGTTACTGGAGGCAACAGAGCCTGCCAAGAGCAGGCTGTCAGCTGGCTGGATCACTGCTGGGCTACTGGTTCAGTGCTCTCTTGGAAACTCCTGAAGCACGCAGTGATTATACACATGAAACTTTCTGGAAGTGCCTCCATGGTGCAGTGCAGCATAAGCACTGTGCTAATGCAGCAGTGCTGCTGTCTGGGCTGTAGCCTTTCTCTGTGGGGTCAAGGAACTCATACAGGACATGACACTAATACAGCCTGAAAGCCTCCTGTTTTGGCTTTCATCCTGTGTTGTGCCCTACAGAGCTACCTTGTCTTCTCTGCAAGTTCCTTGGCTTCATTCTGTGTCAGTGCACAGAGCAGGGCTTGCCATAACAGGCCTGAGACTTCAGTCTGATGGGCCCCGAGAAGCGTCAGTCCTGGACTTGGTAAAGGACAAAAGGGTTCTTCCTCATCACATGCTTGCAAGTCTCATGCCTGCTGGGTAGAGCATAGCACTTTACCAGTGGGGTAAGAGCTTGGCAAGGTCTGTCTTGGGCTTCAGATCAAGATTTGGTTTTGTCTGGCATGAGACTTGAGGTTGGGTAGGTAAAATAGATGGAGGGATCCATTGCTTGGGATGTGTAGGAGGGGTGTGCTAAGAACTGGCAATAGACTACCATGCTTGGAACTTGTCACCCAGTTATTTAAGGCCCTGGGTCATAGGTGTTTATGGGTATTTGTAATCTTGGTTCCTTTTTCCCTTTCTAGGTCTTGCACTCTGGACTTGTCAGCCTTGCAGGCTTCTGGGCACATCTCAGCTATGAGTAGATCCATAGGACTTAACATCTGTGTGGTCACCTGCAGCATCCTGCTTTTGTCCTCCAGTCCACCATGCCTTGCATCTCAGCCACTGGAGGAGAGGGACACGACAAAGGTCCAGCATGGCCCCTGGGCAGGGAATGGGGTAGAAGATGAAAGGACGAGCATTCTGAACTTGAAAAATAACCTGGGCCCTTCTGAGCAGACTGTCTCTGAAGAGCCATGCGGAGCATCAGCAAAGCCATCTGGGACGCCCTTAAATGAAGCTTTCACTGCAGAAGGGGAAATGCTGTCTGTAAGCCTGAGCCGTGTCATCCCAGACAGCCAGGACCTGGGTGCTCGCACCTCTGCTGTGGCAGTGGCTGCCGTAGATGAGGAGGAGCTTCGTCCCACAAAGTCAGAGCTGGATGAGGATGGTGCATTCAAGGCCATGCTGACCACAGCTGTGACCACACTGAACCCTGCTGTCCAGGATGAGTCTGTCAGTGGCCCCATTAGTGAGACCACCACAGAGGGTCATGTTGAAGCAGAGCACAGCTCTGCTGGCTTCTTGGCAAACCCCCTTTCTGGGACAGCTGTGGAGGAGAAGGCAGAGAGCCGCTCGCACCCCTCAGCTGCACCCCAGCCCACACTGTACCCCAGCTCTCCCAGCTGGGAAACAGCAAGTGACCACCCTGTCATCCCAACCCCCCAGGCTCATGGCACCACCTCTGAGGTGGGAATGCCAAGAGCCCGCACAGGGAGCCCTCTGAAGTCCCTGGCTGTGCAAGCATCTGTGGCTGCAAAACGTCCCCTCATGGTGACTGAGGCCTCCCTGCACCTGGAAGCAGGGATGGGTGTTGGGCAAGGAGAGCTGCCTGCCACAGCTGGCCCTGTCACCGTCCGCCCTACGGACACTGTGCCACCTGACTGGGATGATACAAAACTGGGGGACATAAGTCAAGGGGGAAGCATGTCTCATGAGGAGGTGACGGAGAACCTGGGGGCAACAGAACCATCCCAGACCCTGCAGGGAGGTGTGGGGGAGGAAGAGGATGCAACAAGAGTGCTGCCATCCCCAGCGTCCCCTCCACCAACTCCTGAGCTTGCTGAGGAGACCAACTGCACAGTGCCGGTGCAGGGGGAGGACTTGCCAGCAGCTTCCACAGGCAGTGGTGATGCTCTCCACACTGTGAATCTGACGGGTGTAGACATGGCTGATCTCAGCTCACTGGAAAACACAAACGCAGTCACAGCAGAGGAGGGGAAGAGCATCCCACCATCACAGCCGGAGGCTGCTGTGGTGACAGCTACACAGTCTGATCTCTCTCCTACTCTCGAAAGCTCATGGAAAGGTAAAACTTGCCTGTTAAGACACTTGCCTCTAAGTGTAGGCTTAGGAGGGATGCTCTTGGGAATCTGTGCTTCCTTTCAGGGAGATAAAGTGGAGAAAGGTGTGATCTTGATACCTGCAATGGAGGTAGGACACCTTTTTCCCCCCAGGAAAGGCTATGGACCTTTGTAGAGGGGTGACAGCCTAAACAGGTAATTAGCATCTGTAAAGTACTGCCTAGCCTTAGCTGTTCCTAGACACAATGTCCCTGTGTGCAGGTAGGCACAGTCTGTTGGGTGGTACCCTGTCCTGGCTTATGTGAAGCAACTGTATTGAGTTGCCTCTTCTACTCCTCAAGCTGAGGGAGGGTGGCTGTAGTAGCAAACAGGAAAGCTGAGACCAGAAAGGTGGTGGCAGCTGAACCTGGGCTTGAAGGGTGTACTTGAGTATGGAGGTCTCTGCAGAGAATTGGAGTCTCATCAGCAGAGACTTGGTGCTAGTTAGAAAGCTTCCTTTGTTACCATTCTGTGTGTGAGATGTACTACCAAAGCAGGGGCTTCAGTTTTGGTGCTCACATAGCAGTTGAGGGGAACAGCTGTAGTCTGGCTGTAGGCATCTTGCCTTGACCAGAAATATGTAAATTTGCTTTGAATAACCCTCTGGTATGCCTCTCCTGTGGCTAGGGAGGCAGCCCAGCCTCTGACCTGCGGTTAAACACTTTATTTCAAGGAGGATAATGTTCCCCAAGTATCCCTTTGACATGACAAGTGCAAGGACACAAAGGTGGTCCTTGCACTAGCTCTGAAGCCCTGCAAAACAGTGAGGGGGTTAAATTAGTTAGCATCTGGGGTCACCTGGCTCTCAGCTGCTAGCTATAGATAGTTGCAGTCAGTGCAGAAGATGCAGAGACAATGGATGGCTGTAAATGGTTGCTATATCCAGGAGCAGGTGAGCTGTCCTGGTAGTCTGTGAGTAGCTGATGTCTTCCATGACTTTACAAAGATGATCAGATCAAAAGATCTGTCCAGATCTCTGTGTTGTCCTCTAAAAAAGCTCCTGGTGTTGTCTTCCCCACCCTAGAGTGAAACTGTGGCCAGGCTCTGCCTGTCCAGTGCCTGTGCCAGCTCTGTTACCAGCAGGCAGAAGTCTTCCTCCTAGGCAGCCTGCCACAGGCTGGTGGTGTCACCCTGTACTGTACTTGCCTGCAGAGGTGGCACCTTCAGCCCACTGACAATGTTTCCACTCAGTATTTAAAAAAAAAAGGTAGAAATGGGGTGGGGGGAGTTCTGTTCAGGTGTTGGGCAATGACATGTTCCTAGGCTGATGAGGAACATGAGCTGGGGTTTAGGACTTTGTTTTAATTGCTGGGCATCTGTAGTCTTCCCCTTAGGCTGCAGGGGCAAAAGGATGGCTTCCCCTCAGTGCATCCAAAAGACCTAGCTCTTTCTGTAAAAGAAGGAAAGCTAATAGCATGCTGGTCCTGAAACCTGACTGATTATAAATTAATTTAGAAATTAAGTACTTGACTTGTCAGCAGGTTCCCTCTCTGCTGTTTCCCAGATGTTGGGGAAACAATGCTATCAGTAAGACTTGTGCAACAAAAATAGACTTCTATGAAGCTGAAGTCTCGTAACCATGAGAGCCGGTCACTAAAAGCACTGTGCTGGCACCATCGCTTGCTTTTAATGGTATTTCATACCACAGGCCTGCAGTGCTGTGCTCCCATGGCATGGCTCCCATATGGGTCTGCTTGTCCCTAAGAGACAATTAAGAAAACGAGGACTGATTTTCTGCTGCTTTCACTCCTGTTATGCACAGTCTTACATCTCTCTCTTTGCTGGACTGCCCTGATGATACTTGGCTGGACCTGCTGCTTGCACTGTAGCTCTGGAAATGCTAATGCATGGGGTTATGTTACTTCAAATGTCTGCTCTGTGGCTGTCCTGCAAGTTGGTACTGACACGTGTTCCTGCTGTAGGTGTTACTCAGGAGGTGACAACGGTTGCCCAGGAGGCTGATGCTGCTGCGCCAGTTGTGACACTGGTGCCTGGTGCTACCCGGGGAACAGGAGCTGCAAGCCTGCTGCAGGAAAACAGCGGGGAGGACACCCAGATGCTGACTGCTCCTGGTGCCACCCAGGTGCTGGTGGCAGCTGGTACTTCCTCTGCAGCGAACGCTCCAGATGTAGAAGGTAGGGTTCTGCTTCAAGGACTGCAGGTTCATGTCCACACCAGATGAGATGGTACATCTGAAGCAAATATCAATGCTTGAATGCTGAAGTCTCAACACACAGCATCTGTATTTGAAGTGACTTTTTTTCTAGCCTTCTGCAGGCTGCCTCTAGCCCTGGGCTGCCACTGCTTTCTGCCTGTGCTGCCAGGTACTCCACATTGAAATATGCCAGCATATGGGGTTTTTTGCCCCATATAACAGTGAAGTAGAGATTTAAAAAAAAAAACCAAACCAACCCAAAAAACCAAACCACCCCAAACCAAACAAAACCCCCATGTCCATCCTTGCTAGCAAGTTGACTTTTAGCCTTAGATGTTTAAGCCAGTTCCTGTTCATGGAGGGAGAGCTCTTACTGCTGGAGCCAAAGGCAGTCACAGGTTGCTGGTGCTTAGTGTGAAGGACTGAAAAGTTTCATTGGGGTGATGTGGGAGCAGTGTGAGGTGGGGGGATTGTGTAGGGGGTGTGTGACCCTCTTGCAAGACTCTGGGAATCCCTTGGGTGTGGAAGCCTGTATTGATAGTCGCTTCTATTGAGGAATGGTGAGTTCTTGCTTCTTGGGTTGATGTAACTCATACAGAAATGCTGTAAGCAGTTGTGTTCATCCAGCTGCTGCCTACTGGCTCAATGTCACCTTGGCAGGTACATGTAGGAGCCTGTTGTATTGACAGGAGTGTAGCAAGGGTTCCCTTAGCACAAAGCTGACTCTGAGGTGGAGTGTATTTCTGTAGTAGTAGGTTCCACTGTAATGAAACTGCTGGGCAGCTTTTTTAGTCTTATATTGCAGGGCATCAAAAGAAAAAAAAAAACCAAACTATTTGCATTGTGTCCCTTAATTTCAGGTCCCTTTGTAGGGGAGAGAAGTCTCTTCTGGCAGTTTCCACTAATTAATTTGCTTCTGGGATTTAATTATAAATTCAACTCATTTTTATCTTTGCAATAAACAATTAGATTTGTGAGTTCAGATCTCAACCAGTGTCTCAGTGCTCTGATCTTGCTATGGAGTAGTGACTAGCAGTCCTCAAAGCAATGGAAGTAAAACCTACCTGAGTTCTCATTAAGGGGAACCTTCTGTGCTGGCTGTCCTGGAAGAGAAGCATTCATTACAGCAGAGTCACACATCTTCAAAGAGGCAAGAGTTTAATAACTTGGAGTGGAAGAAGTTAAGTTTTCATTAAGGAGTTAGTTCTTAAATGGTGGGTTTTTTAATATTGTGCCAAACTTCTGCTGCTTCCTGTCTTGTGTAGATCTCACAGATGTGGTCCTGGTCACCAGTGAGAAGGCTGTTCCAGCTCCTGGTGGATTGTCTGCTACCCAGTCTGAACAGACAGAGGAGCCATCCAGCAAAACTGTGGCTGTGGTAACTCCAGCATCTATGGCGTCTTCTGTCAGGAGGACAGCTCTTCCACCTGTGAGGAAGATCAGTACAGCTGTGACCTATGGGCTGGACCGTCTGGAGTCAGAAGGTACCACTGATGCCAAGGCTAAGAGGCAGGCAGTTTCATGTGTAGTGGCACGCTGGCCTTGACACTGAGCTCCTCAATTTGTCTGTTTGGCATGCGGCTATGTGCATATGTTATTGTTGCTAATAAAGTTGTTGAACAACCTGTCCCCTTCTAGGAGGTACAGGAAGCAAGCAGTGAACAGTGTCATAGAGGATGCTTGAAATTCAGGTGGCTGTGGTGGGAGGGATGAGGTTTTCCCTTGGAGAGGGAGCAGCAGTGGTATTGCTGTTGCAATAGAGTCTGGCTCTATGCACCTGTAACCGCTGGTGTGTGCATTGATTGCAGACCCTCTGTACCAGGTGACACTCATGGGAACATGTTCAGACAGCTGGAGAGCCCTTGCCACCCTACTGCTGAAATTCTCACCATGTGCAATGCAGGGGGATGTTCAGTATGAGATGGATACCTCAGTGTCCAGCTGGCTGAAACCTTGCCAGGACAAGTGATGCCCTATTTACACTCCCTGTGTGACACTGCTGGGAGAGGCAAAGGATGCATCTCTTCTGAGATGGCCTTCTGACTCAATGCTACCTGCTAAGCTGTTCTCCCATCACTGGCTCCTCCAGCCTTGCCTCACCCCCTGGGCTCCCTTCTCTTAAACTTCTTCTGCCTGCTGCCAGTCTTGGAGTCTGTTCCCTGGCTGCCTTCAGACAGTTGAAACCCAGTGGTGCAAATTCTGTCTGGGCAAACACCTGTTGAGAGGTTTAGGTGAAGTGGATCCTGTTCTGGAGTTGGCCTGCAGCTCAGATTGGATATCTCTTCAGCTTGCCCATGATCTTTCTGCAGAGAATTGTTTCACTTCTTCCTCTTTCTCCTACTCTGCTCGCTCATCCATCCAGTTTTGTACTCCAGTGTCTGGACTGACACCACCTGGCAGGGATTAATCTTTCTATGTGTTTTGCTCCCTTCCTTTATCTTGACCTTCTCTTGCCTTCGTATTTTACTGCAAAGGTTGGCAGCCCTCCAGGGGTGGCATGCCAGATGGTATTTTTCTTCTGATTAGAGGTGGGGTGCCATAGACAACAGCTAATCAGCATCTTTTCTCTGCATGAAGCAATAACTCTCACTCCTGTTAAGTTTAGAGGGCGGCAGAAGCTGGGAGCCCTCCCCACTGCATGTGCGAGGTGCTGCAGCTCCTGCCCTCTGTCAGGCTTGCTGCTTGCTTTGAAGCCTGCCATGAGCTCTCTGGGCCTCCAGCTACAGCCCTCAACCCTTTGCCAGGATGAATCTTGCATGTGTCTGGCCATGCAAGGATGTAGTGCTGATGATGGGAGAGCGGCAGCAGGGGAAGAAGGGCATGTGTTGGGGGAAAACCTGGTCTTTTAGGCTGGGAAATAAGGTCTCTGCTTAGCAAGAGTAGTATGATTCAGGAGGCTAAACTGTTTCTGAGCCTTCTGGGATCTCCTTTTATCTTCCTGTGCAGAAAGCCAGGCTTCTAGAGGGATTTCTGTTTCAGCTGAGCATGGGTCTCTTGCTATTTAATGAGACTTTCTGCATAGGCATTTAAAAAACATCTTTCTGCTCTGACGTAGGCCTGCTGCAACTTTCTTGGGTTCCTACTGAGCTTTCGTGCAACAACAGGCCTGTTTTCTCTGCTCTTGAATATGCTCTGAGCTCCTCTAAGGGCAAATGTGGGCTGTAGCTAGGACCAGCTTTCCTAAATGATGATGACTCAAGTAGAAGGCTGTAGGTTTCTTGGCTCTGGTGTATGGCTCTGCGGGTGCCTGTCATCCAAGGGATGTGGTGCTCTGTGGTGTGCTTCTGTGGCTTTGACAACTGGCACAGCTTTTGTGGTCTAAATCCCTTCTGATCAACCTAGACCTTAGCGCAGAGAGCCAGACTTTCCCTTGGTGTTAGGGATCACCAATCCATGCCTTGTAAAATGGAACAAATACCACTTGGGGATAGGCTTTCTGCCTGGGGATGCTACTGCCCCAGTTAAGCACAAAGGAAGCTTTTGAGCTGCAGCTCTGCTTTTAATATCTTTTTCTCTGTGTAATGGCAGTTAGGGGGTACCACATCCTCATGGTGGAGTGCCATTTGTAAGCTTGGTTTCTGTTCCCCCAAAACTACAGTTCCTAGTGCTTACTCCAGGATATCTAGATGGTGCCAGATCCAAATGTTTGGGAGTGCTTTGCTATAAAAGCCACACTGAGCTCCAGCCCAGGGTGCTCAAGCTCTTGGGGGGATACAAGGTCAGACATGACTGCTGTTGCAGGCATATGCTGGAGTCCCTAATAAGGGATCCTGGCCCCTTGAGCAAGGCACAGCCTCCCCACACCAGTGCAAGGAGCCGAGTGAGCTCTGCTGCCTTCAGTGGGGTCTTGCTGACTTGCCTCACTGGGGGCCTGGCTCATCATTAAATATAAACCCCTGCTGTTCAGCTAGCTCTGTTTCTTGGGGACCATCTGTGCCAAACTGCCTGCAGTTAATTGCATAGTATAATCACCTACCTGGCTTGGATGCAAAGCTGTTTTAAAAATCAAATTGCACAGGCAAACATGAGGTGCTTTGAATATGTCTCCAGATGAGCTTATCCTCCTCTGTAGTGGACTCTGGAGAGATTAGCTGGGTAATGAATGTCTTCCTACCTTGACTCTGTGGTGATACTTGGTTCTACTTGCCCTTCCTAGTCAGAAAAATCCTATAAAGGGATTATAGGATATGGGGACAGGACACAGCAGAGGATGAGGCCTACTTGTCTGGGAGAATTAATTATGTATTTTGTTCCTGTGACCAGAATTTAGGTGCCTCTAGCAAGCTAAATGCTGCAGCTTTCTCTGTAGGGCTTCTAGGGTCTGAAGAGATATAATCTAGTTCAGCTTTCCTACTCAGGACCACTGTGTAAGCCTTGCAGCACACTTTGAAAAGTGGCTCTTTTAAAAGAAACCATGTTCCTTTTGGCTCTTTTAAAAGAAACCATGTTCCTTTTGGACTAGATTCCTCTGCTGTACCATCTGCCATGGTAGGCATGGGTAGAGATGGCTGCACTCCTTCAGCATGGCAGCATTTGGCAGGTATAACTTCCCAAAGGGCAGGTAGCCTTCACCTTTCCTCTTCTGCAAGAGCCTTGTAGTGTTTAGTTGAAACCTGGTAGACAGCACAACAGCAGCTGGCTCTTCTTGGCTGCTCCTCAAGCAGCTCCTCTTACTGTTCCATATGGGATGTGATCCAGGAATGCACTGTGGCTAAGCAGAAGGTAGGTTAGTGCACTTCCTAAGAAGACCTTGAAGGTCATGTCATCCTTGCATGCTAATACTAAACCAGTAGTTAGTACAGAACTAGCCTGCTGCCAGGAGTGATGCCTCACCCATCACAGCCTGGGTCACAGGCCAGTTCAGTGTGGACAGCTTACAGCACCATTGCCTGTGGCTGTTGGCAAGGGTGGGTCTGTATCTGTCAATGTAGACTCAAGGTTTGGTTTTCTTGTGTGCCACCACCCTGCCTGGACAGCAAAAATTCAGCTGGAATCACAGAGCAGTTTGGGTTGGAAGGGACCTTTAGAGGCCACCCAGCCCAACCCCCTGCAGCAAGCAGGGACATCTCCAACCAGACCAGGGTGCTCAGAGCCCCGTCCAACCTGACCGGGAATGTTTCCAGGGATGGGGCATCGACCACCTCTCTGGGCAACCTGTGCCAGTGCCTCACCACCCTCATTGTAAAAAAAAAAAAAAAAAAATCTTCCTTATATCCAGTCTAAATCTGCCCTCTTTTTAGTTTAAAACCATCACCCCTTGTCCTGTGACAACAGGCCTTGCTAAAAAGCTTGCCCCCACCCTTCCTATGGCCCCCTCTCAGCACTGCCAGGCTGCACTCAGGTCTCCCCGCAGCCCCCTCCTCTCCAGGCTGAGCACCCCCAGCTCCCCCAGCCTGGCCCTGCAGCAGAGGGGCTCCAGCCCTCGGATCATTTTTGTGGCCTCCTCTGGACCCGCTCCAACAGCTCCATGTCTGTCCTGTGCTGAGGGCTCCAGAGCTGGATGCCATGCTCCATGTTGTACTAAATGGCTGGAGATGGTGATTGTGGAGCAAGGCACATGGGGTAGAGAATGGGAAGATGTCTCAGCATTCACCAAACCGTGCTAAGATTAACCTTCTCTGACATGTAGGGCAGATGCTGTTGTGTTAACCTTCCAAGGCTGCCCAGATGCAGCCATAACAGCTGCCTCTTGATGTACCTGTGTTTTGACCTGCAAATCTGTAGAAGCCCTTCAGTGATCGGACCCCCATATGCTGCCCTTGCTGCATCCAAACTCATCAGGAAAACAGTTTAAGCTCAGTGCTACCCACTCGCCGCAGCTGAGTAAGCTCCAACTTGACCCACTTCAGCATTAACTTGAGATTTAGAGACTGTTTACTTGTGGTGGTGATTTTTTGGGGTGGAGGGAAGAACAAATCTGGATCTTGCTACTCTAGTATAGGGTTTTTGAAGATAACTAAAAAGGATATTATTTGGTGTTTCTGATTTGCCTATCCTATGTTTTTGTGTATGCCCCTTCCACTGCCCTGAAAAAAAAAATCCCAAACTGCTCTGCAACAGTGTGTAAGCCCTAAGGCTGGTTCCTGTTCAGTCATCTAGGCTTGCTTCAAGCTATTGCTGGGGGTGAGCTGCTTACACGGTTCAGCTGTCATGTAGGCTGCTGGATGTGGAGGGTGCTTAGAGCTTTATAAAAGCAGGGGATGCTCTACATGTTGTATGGTGTCAGGAACAGTCAATAGCTCTATGAAAATGGGCAACTTAAATTCAGCTGCTCTAGAGGGAGGAGATCTGAGCTGTGTAGCTCTTGAATGTGAAGTGCTCCTCGTTAATCAGGATGGGTCTCAACCTGCAGCTGGCAGAATCCTGCTCTTTAGGGTGGGGGGGTTGGAAAGGCAGGGTCAGATGTCTGCTGCCTAGGACAGCCTGTTGCTGTTTCCAGTACTGTGCCTGGTGAGCTGGTGTGTCCCCACCTAATGCACCATTTGGCTGTGGAGAGGCCCCTCAATGATGCTGAAATGTGGCTGGCACTGTCCTTGGGATCAGCAGATCCAGTGTCCTGTAGTCATGGGCCACCTCCCTTCTGAACCTTTGTTGCAGGCTTTGCTGCATTTGCTTTGCCTACTGCATTAAAATCTGTTCCAGAACAGTGCCAGTATGAAGCTTTAGGCTTTCTGTCCTTAACCTATTAGTGATATTTTAATACCTACTTGTGTCTGGGTTTAAACAGTTCCTATTGTTCTTTGCTGACCTGCATACTCGTTTACCCTTCCAAGGAAACTGTAGCTTAACTAATTTCTGCAAGAAGAGCTCTCCTAGTCATCTTCACCATTCTCTGCCTGTTTCCTGTGCTTCATCTTGTTGTTCTTGTGCACAGTCATCTAAGCTGTATTTCATACTTCAGAAGTGAAGGCAGTGGTTGCCTTTTTTCAGAAAATACTTTAGAACTTGTAGCCATTTACATAACTTTATAAAAGACCCTTCAAATAGTCCTTTCTTCTGAGCTGTGTCATGGTACAAGGAGCCTTCTTTTTTTGGATGTGGAGACTGTTTTTGCTGGAAATCAAGTCTCTGGGATTGCTATTTGGACCCTGACTGTATGGATTAAGACCAGCCTCATTAAATCTCTGCAACCCCATTAAAAATTTAAATGAGGTTGCAGGGGTGTAAATAAGACAGACACTTAGCCCAGCATGGTTAATTAGCCGGATACTATAATTCCTCACCAGCTCTTTGGATATCAGCTAAATTGGCAAGGAACAGAAGATTTAAAACAAAGCACAAGCAAAATTAATTATTAAATGTTCTTGGTACACACTTTTGTCTTGCTTTCAGTTTATTGCTACCACTGAAATGGGAACTGCTGTCCCTCTGGTGCAGGTTGACCTCCATGTTCTTCACAGTAGATGGTAGTTCATCCCCGATTCTCCTCCTTTGTAGCAGAAAACTGTAAGAAGAAAAAAATGACAGGATTTTTCATAAAAAAAAAAAGTTGTTTTTCTTTCTTTTCCTGAACATGTTTGACCAAAGACAACATCTCTGCTGCTAAATCTGGTGGTGACTTGTTCTGTTTCATGAAAGCCATCTGAGTTGTGGAAAGAGGGGTGTGGAGGGTGATCGAGCCCTTAATGAGTTGGGAGCTTGTGGGTGAACAGCTAAGAGGGTGTTAGTGAGTTCAAGGCTCCCTGAGAAGAGGTGCGAGGAAATTGTTGTCAGGTTAATGGTTGGACTGGATGATCCTAAAGGTCTTTTCCAACCTAAATGATTCTATGAAATTCCTGCTGCGTGCAGCCAGTGTGCTGAGCTCAGCCTTGTGGGTGCTTCCCTGCAAAGGGAGGCAGAACGTGGTCTGGCCACCCTGCTCCACTACAGATGCGCTGGCAGCTCTGATGAAACTAAAACCACATGATCTCTCAAGGGGCAGAGTATGCCGAATGAGAGCTGTATCTTAAATACCGTATCTGTTGTGCTTTGTGATCTCCATCAGCAACTGCTGCAAGAATCTCTAGGAGTGGTTTAAAGCATCATTGCTTTGTCTTTCCCAGCTTTCCCAGATGTCTGGGCAGCTGCTTTCTGGGCAGAGGTGAGCTGCACAGCTGGTTTACACTTGGTTTTTGGGAGGGGAAGGAATCCTCTCTAAGTAACCTCGTTCTTTTTGATGTTCTGGCACTGTTCTGCCTCCAGCAGGTTAGATGATATTTCCTAGTCTGACTCGCTGGTTGCTGTTCTAGCCAGGCTGTGCTTGAATTTTTAACTGTATCCAACTTCTCATTTGTCCAAAAAAATTAGAGTTCACTTTAATATTACTTTAATGTTGTAGCTTTCCTATGCTTATCTTCAAGCTTGAGCAAAACCAACAGAAGCCCCCTACAGTTGCTATTGAAAGGTAATTGGACTGCATGGGTGAAAGTTTTTAATGAGTTTTTGTTTGTTTTAATCTGCGGATTAAGCAGTTCACCCTTGCGGCTCTAGGGAGGTGGATTTAGATAAGCAGGTATGCGGCAGTTTCTTCTGAAGGCTCTGCAAGGAGCATTTTTGTCTGGAGCTGCTGATGGCTGGGGCCCATGTGGGGGATAGTGTTGCTCATGGGTCTTCTCTGGGGAGCTTTGGGCATCAGGGCGAACCACCCTGCAAATTAGTTTAGCATTTTCATTTCTGCTTTTCTGCTTCCTGCCCTGTGCGGGTGGGATGCTGTCCCTCTTGCTGATCTGACACAGGGTGCAGTGACTAGACCACTGGCTTTTTACCTCCTCTTCTGGGAAGAGTCATAGGCTTTTTTTTCCCCTTTTTGTGTTGTTTTTTTTTTCCTTAATAACAAGTTGTCTTTAAATGGGGGGAGATCTTGTGGTGTATATCCTCCTGGCTGACATCGACACTTCAGGCCATGTGGGTGCAAGGACATGCCAGCAGTGTCGTTCTGAACCTCTTCATGAAGATACCCTGGGGAGAAGTGCTGCCCTTGACTGAAGGACGGTGAAGGCTGTGGAAGGGTGATCAAGGACTTAGAAGCATGAGCTCTGACTAGAAGTGAGCTGAGTGGGCTTGCAGTCATCCTCCCTTCTGGCACCTGATAGGACTTGAGCTGAAACCTTGGTACCTTGGAGACTGTTGCCCATCATAACAGATCCACCTCCTAATCTACGCCATCTGTGATGGATCCATATTGGGTTTGTCTAGAAAATAAAGCTTAAATCAAATATTTCCCTAACTCTTGGGCTGTTGGTTGTTCCTTTCCCAGGCAGTGTGATTGAATTGGATACTTCTGAAGAGACACCATCAAACAACTTTTTGCAAGACAAAATGGAATTAACAGCTCTGCTGGGGCTTATTTTTTTTGTGATTGGAAAAAAGTACCATGCCTGCAGCCCTTTTCATGTGACAGCATTTTGTTGAGAGAAGTAAACTCTGTATCTGCCTTCATCTGTCTTGTTCTGCCCTGTCCACTTACAGGTCATGGTCGTTAAATCTGGACTGATTTGAATACCCTCACTTGATAAATCACCTCTTTCTTGTTTTTTTTACATGGGTTAGTTCAACAACTGCATACCTCGTGTCAGAAGAGCTGTTCTGCAGCAAACTAGGGAGCCAACTTGTTATAGTCTGTACTGTGTATTTTGCAGCATTCTGGTTTTTTTTTCCCTGTTAAAATAGCCTTGTGTTGCTAAACCTACTCTCTAGCCTGGCTCAGTGTGAAAGCAATTTTGTGGTGAATGCTGCTGGAAACGCAGCTCTTGAATGATTGTTTCTGATCTTAATGCAGAAGCAGACCTGTGGTCCCTGCTGGAATATCTTTTTTGGATCCCCTGTGACAAGCAATGAGCCAGGACTAAGAAGCAAGTGTGAATCCCCTCAGATTTGTGGGGAGGTAGGTTAGGATCAGAATCCAAATTTCTCCTTGTACTGTCTTTGCAATGTCGAAGAGCCCTCTGCTGGGAAGTGGCTTCTGCAGCACTTGGGCTTTGGCAAGCAGAGGCTGAAGACTTTCTGCAGCTCAAACATCACCTCAGCTCTGCTGCCAGGGTACGTTCCCTCTCCTAGATGGGGCAAGGATTTTCCTCTGTTCCAGAGAAGCTTTGGACATCTCATTTCTCTTCTCTTAAAACTTATATGGGTTATCTTCCTTTGCGTGGTAGGATCTCACCCAATGGATGTGTTCTTCCCAGTAGTCCCTTTCCTTGGCTCTACACAATAGGCCAGATGCTGATACTTCCCATGAGAGGCCATGCTTGATTTGGCTCCCCTTCCAGAGTAAAGCATTTAAGACTATGTTCATGCAACACAGTCTGCAAACACCCCAGGTAGCTTCGCAGTGAACGTGGCTGGGCTTAGCTCAACTCATCAGTATGGGGGTTTTACCCTGATGATTTTGCATAGCTTCTGCGCCCACTGCTTGCTTGGGTATCTCGACCCACCATGGTACAGCACTCTGTCTGGAAAGCTGTCTGCACATGATGAGAGCCCATCTACATTCCTACCAGCTGTCTCCTTCCAAGCTGTCACAAGCAATTGTTCTTGGCAGCATTTTGGAGATGTCGGATGGTGACATTATTACTGATCATGTGAAAGCAACAGATTAATAGTATGAGAGTTGTCCTAGAAAGGCCTTCCTGCCTTGATAGCTGTGATTGTAAAAGCAATGCAGAAAATGAACCTCACTGCCTCTTCTTCCTGTTCTCGCAAGAGAAGGTAGTTGCGGATCCCCATCCCTAATCCTGTCATTATTTACACTCCTCTACTTCCTATGCTGTATGTGCACATGGGTGACCGAGGCCCAGTGCTGCTGTATGGGTGTGAAGTGGAAAAAGATAAGCTGTGGGGTGTGTGGTGGACAAGACATGTCAGTCTGCCCCGCTGCCTTTTTCCACTGTGAGTGGCTCCAGTACACACAGGAGGAAAAGAAATTGCCTCCTTAGTTAGATGCACGGCCCATCTGTGAAATGGGTGTTATTCTTCTCACCCTGGTGCAGCTTCCCTGGGAGAGGTTGGGACTGATTTCACATCATTCCTGATTTCATACTGCAGAAGAGTTATAGCAGGGGGCACAAATTAATACATGACTGCTCCTGTAGCTTGCCCTGTCCAGCTTTTTGAGGTCTGTAATTTAACACTTATGAATCCCCTTGCTCTGTTTCACGTAGCTTTGACCAAAACATTGCCTTAAGAGGCACCATCGTGATACTTCTTAGGTAGCTAGGTTGGTGTCTGTGGGGCTGTTGCAGGGATCAAAGCAGACCCTGAGTCTTCTGCCATGTTTTGGCCAGCCAAAACTTCTTGAAAAGTAGAATTTTGCTCAACAGCATGTGAACCCAAGCTTTCCCAGTCACAGTGCAGTTGGGTGTCATCGTGCTCTATAGAGCTCTCCTTTCCTTCATGGGCACGTTATTATGCAGGTAGGTTCTAGATCTGCACTCTCTGCAGCCGTCGCTCAGCTTGTACAGGAGAGGTCTTGGCGTACTGCATCTCCCTGAAGTCAAGTGAAGAGTGGGCTCACCACTGGAAACCAATTAGCTGGTTAATCACAGCTGGGCACTCATCAGGTGCTCCAAGGCATTCAGACCTTACAGTGCTGGGTACCGTATAAAATGACAGCTTAGACCATCATGAAGCACAACGTTCCTGTCTAGACATCACTGTCTTCTGAGTTTGGTGTGAGGGAGCCTGGGAAGGGAAAGGACAGAGCAAATGAGAACTCTGGGTTTTGTCCTGCAACCTCCTTTTTATTTTTTTTTTTTTCAGTTTGTGACTGTGAGTGAATCTATCACCTTCTAATGAGAGACTCTTGCAGCTCAGGGCACAGCACGCTATTTCTCTCGTGTGCTAAACCTGACAAATGATGGTTTCTTGAATCTTGTGAGGAATAAAATGTGTTTGCAAATGTTAATGGAAAATATCTAAAGACGTGAAACATCCCACATCAGTGAAGGTTTCTTTGACTGAAAACAGAGGCCCCCATCTAACTCCGCTGCCTTCAGCAAGGTTATGACAACAGTGGCTCCAGCTCGTTACATGCCATTATACCAAAACAACTTTCTTCATTGCTGTCGCAGCCCATCTGTAGCACGTTCCTGATGGCGGCGTTTGCACCGAGCACTGCACCAAGTGCCTTGCTGGTGCTGCTTGCCCATGGCGTGGGCTTACAGTCTCTGCCCCATGCTAATAGCAGCGCTGCAAGTAATTCGGATTTCCTCCTGCTCAGGCGGAGTGTGGGTTTCTGCAGCTGTGTGAAGTCCGGAGAGAAGCGTGAAGCCTGACGGAAGCCATCTATGAGGAATGGGTTGTCGGTACTTTGAGCTGCCAGGAGGAAGAGCTGGTCCTGTGATCCCTTTCCCCGCAGCGCGGGATGGTCCGGAGGGGCCAAGGTCCCTCTTTGCAGCTGATTTGCGAGGGCCCTGCTGCCATCGTGGGCTGAGGCTTTTACTTGCGGGATGCTGGCTGCTGTCCAGCTGCTTTGGAACCTACTGACTGTGGGTTTGTGCTGGGTCAGGGAGATGCCTCTCGAAGGAGGGGTGAGGTGGTCTTATCTCTCTCTGCTGGCCACAAAAGTCATCACGTGTATGTACGTTTTTGTGGTGAAAAACCTTTTTCTGAAAAAAGCATAGGGAGCTTTTGCCACCCTGAAATAGCAAATCCCATCCTACCGATATGGCTAATGGATCAGTCCAGAGCTCCATGGTAAAGCCCAACCCTTGCCATCTCTGGTTACTATTAATAAACCTGGGAACCCCCCCAAACTCTGCTAAAAATCTGTTATTTTGTCTCAGACTTGTTTTCTTGGTGCTCTCCTATAGCTTCTCCAAACCTGAAAATTTGAATGCCTGTTACAAGGTTGTCAGGTCCTTCAAAACTAAGATCTTTGACATGTGAACTAGGAATCTCATTTTCCAGGGGATTCCTGCTGCTCGTGTCTGTCTTAGGTTGTACCATTGTCACAGCAGGGAGCTGTTAAGTATCTTGATTTTTTTTTTCTTTCCTGTTTCAATGCAGGCAAAGCAGAGCCTACTTTGCAGAATACAGTGCTTATTTAGTTTGTCAGACAGTGGCAGATTTTGGATTTCCTCACTCTTAGAGATGAGTCTTTAACTCTGCCCTAGACTGTTGCATTACCCTAACTGCAGTAGAAAATACGAACGTCTGCTTGGACTGTAAGTGTTTCAGTGCTGAAGTCTCCTGGTGTCACCAGGAGAGGAGACAGGATACCATCGCTCCTTGATAGGTCCACGTGGCATGTCACAAGCAAGAGCTAGGATTCGGTGTGTGCAAACAGAATAACAGGATCAGCTTATATATAACACAGGAAGACGTATAGAGCAAGGATGGCTGACAGCAGAAACTGCTGTAGGTGCTGTGTACCTGCCTGCTTCAGTGAGCGAGAGGCGCTCAGAATCGTTTAGGTTGGAAAAGACCTTTAAGATCATCCAGTCCACTCTCAGATGTTCAGAAATGCTCCTACAGCTGGGCTCTAGGTGAATGCCTGATTTGGGTAGACTCATGTCTGTGGCTAAGAAAACTTAATACTTGCAATTTTTTTGGTTGGAGACTAGTGCGTTGACCATGAGAGACTAGCATTTCATTATATGTTTATCTTGCTTCTTTTGTACGATGAATCTTAGCCAAAACTGAAGAGTATATACAAAGCATGATACACAAAATAATTCACAGTGGGCAGCAAATGCACATGAAAATCCAAATGCTTTCTGAATCTGCTGAGCTTTGCACTTTCTGTCCTTGCTACTTTCAGTCTCTTCTGCTTCTTTTCTTTCAACCTGCTGCTGAGGCCTCTGAGAGGCCAAAAAGTGCTGATTTATGATAATAAATGTGAGTTTTGTAAAAGGCTCATGTGAAGCGCAAACCTCCAGCTTGAGGTTCGGCTGTGTGATGCTTGCTTCTATTTTCCATCTTATGAGACCACCAACTGTTATGTGCATCTTGCCCACAGCTGCCAGGCTCCTGTTGTACCTGTGCTCCTGAAATACAACATTTGTGAAGTTTGTAATTTTTTCTGAAGTGTAGCTTCCTCCTTGTGACCACCAAGTGGTGCTCTGCACTGCACCTTGCAGCAAGGCAGGCTGTTGGTATTTTGGGATGAGGGGATAAAAAGCTGTTTTCAGAAGTAGGAATGAGCTATAGAGGAGGAGGAAACAAGTTAAGAGCCCTTTCTTTTCCCCTTACAGTGGCTGTGCTACAAGGACTACATTATTCACATCTTTATGCTGTGGCTGCGTGATGATTGATGTAGCTTGGTGATGATCAGACGTGATAAGTAGTGTTGGCACTTTCAATTTGGGTATTCAGCTTGGCTGCCTGCTAGACTTTGGAGGTACAGAGATGGCTATCTGCTGCTTCAAAACTAGATCCTGGCAGGTGTCTCTGATTTGGCTTGCTAAAATCGCAAGAAGCTTCTAAAAACCTTGTCCCAAACTAGTTTTTCAGAGATAAATATCTGATCTCTGTTTTTTCTTGGCTGCTTTTTCACCCAGTCCATCTAGGGAAAACCTCTGGTCATGTTCCTTCTCTCCAGTGTGCTAGCTCTTTAGTGTCTTTGCTATTAAAGTTTGTAAATGTTTATAGCTGTGTTGCTCTCAGCAGAGGTAAAAGACCTACATTAACTTGTGTTTGCAGGTGCTGTGGTTTAAATTTAATTTCCTGCAAGCACTCTCTAGGTGCCATTCTCAGGTTTACAGAAGCTGTGTGTTTTGTATGAAAACATGCGGTTTGATAGAGAAAATTCTTATGTTGATTTGAAATGACGGGCACATTATAAGACAGAAACTGCCTATAAAATGTAATGGGAATTTAAGGGGCTAACTACATCCCCGTAAGCTCCATTAGATGCTCTGTGTGGTATAATTGTTTGCAGGAGCGATCATTCCTTTCCAGGTACCGAAAGCCACGCTATAGCAGGATGATGCAGCTAAATTCAAACAGCGGCTCATTTGTATGAAATGCAGGGCTAGAACTGAAAGGTGGCAAGCAAGATTGTCTTGTCTGGTGAGCTGGAAAAAACATGTAGTGTTTTAAAGCAAATCCTTGAATTAGAAGGAAAGGAGATGCCATGTAACAGCACAGTGAATGCCGTGGTTTTATAATGTGCACTGATTTCTCTAGGTATTCCAAGCTGTGAAGTAGAGGCCAAAGGAAGGAGGCCAGCTCCCCCCAGTTAATTCAGGTTAGATAGCCACCAACTAAGTAACTTCCCCAAAGTTCCGCAGTTTGTTTCTTGGGTGTTTTGTGGAACAGCTGTGCGGGAGTGCCATTGCACCCCACAGCAGAAAGGAGAAGAGCGAAGCATCACCTGCTTTACTTACAGCAGGTAGGATATGTGAAGCCCTCAGGTGTGCTACCTCACCTGCTCCGTCTTATTGCAGTGTCTGCAATAAGAGGTACAACTCCAACAGAAATAAAGGGGTATCTAGATAACAAATGTTGATTTTGCTGGATCATTAGTTTTTAACATGGTCTTAGACCCTCGGCTGAACCAGCTGCTCAGATGCAGGGTGATGGGCTCTCCCAGTCTGAGTGCATCAGGAGGAAGTTTTTCTACAAGGCTGAGCAGAGCTGCATGTAAATTAGATAAAGTGCATAAATATTATGTTTTAGCTTCTGTCTTTGAAAAAACTAACCATCGGAAATTCAAAGCGTGTCATTATTCCAGATACTAGCTTTTCATGGTGGGTAGCTCCATTAGTAGCTATTAAATAGCTCAGATGAAATTTCTGGCTCAGGAAGTCCTTGAGTCTTTGATAACTAAGAGCTGGGAAGAGAGACTGTGGGAAGGCGGGCTCTGTGTGTGCCCTGCTCTAGTCTCTCTTCAGCATCTGCGGCTAGTTGGGGTCAGGAATAGGGTGTGGGCAGAAAGGGCCTTTGGTTTGATCCAGTATGGTCATTCTTGTGTTGCCATTTTAGATTCTAGCAACGAAATATGGCTTGAATATTTATCTCTCCATATGTTAACAATACAGTCAGCTTTGGAATAAGAAGGTGTCGTGGTTTAGCCCCAGCCAGCAACTAAGCACCACGCAGCCGCTCGCTCACTCCCCCTGCCCCGATGGGATGGGAGAGAGAATCGGAGGAGTAAGAGTGAGAAACACTCCTGGCTTGAGATAAGAACAGTTTAATAATTATAATAAAGTAAAAAACCAGGACAGAAGGGTATCTGCTCTAGTGGAGAATCCACAGGGATTTCCTCAGCGTCACATTTATCTGCTCTCACGTGAAGTGCTGGCTGCGCTGCCTTCTTTCCAATACTGAGTTAAGTCTTCCTTGGTCATACCTTTGTCTGGTGTAAATCTGTTGTGACAGGAGTGCCGGTATAAACCTGCTGAGGATCACTACCATCACCACTGTTCTCCCGCACCCAAGAGCCAATCTGCCAGCACGCATCAAAGCGAGATGCTTTTTATGGAGGAGGAGCCACATCAGACTAATTGGGCTGGAAAAAAGTGTTCTTTCCAGAGCTGGGAAAGGCCTAATAAAAGTTAAGAATAGAACCAACCTATTGCTGCCTCCAAGATTGGAAATCAGGGAAATAGTTCTCACTTGAGCTGAAATTAATTGAGCAGAGCGCGCTCTAGTTATATATACTCAGGTATTTGTACACATGCACATGCTTGTTTGTACTCGCCTATTAGGAAGCAAAATAACAGTATTTCCCACTAATGCATTTGACAGTCTAAGGCAACATCTCGTCGTTACTTAGCAACTTCAAACTGTGGTGAGTTCTTCCAAATTAACCCCTTTGGGTGTCTTTCCTGTTAGAAAAGAGGCACAAATTCATTCAGCTGGTCTGCCGCTAGAGAAGTGGTATCAGCTGGCTGTCTTGGTGCTCACCTATAGAGATGTATGAACCTTCTGTCTTGTGGGATCTTTCCTGATGTTGCTTTTCTGTCTCCCTGGCTAGAGGGTGAGGAAGAGGAAGAGGATGAAGAGGAGGAGGAAGAAGAAGAGGAGGAGGAGGAAGATGAGGAGGACAAAGACCTAGATTCAATGGATGAAAGCATGGAGGGTGACACGGAGCTACCAGGTTTCACACTTCCAGGCGAGACCTCGCAGGAGCCTATAGCTGGCCTGGAAAACCCTGTGGCCCAGCTGGCTGGGGTGTCCTACCAGGTTCCCGACACCATCGAGTGGGAGCAGCAGAACCAGGGTCTGGGTAAGAGAAAAAGCACCTTCTTCCTTTACCCCTACAGAGGACACGTCTCCTGCTCTTCACTTTGCATGGGACAGCCCCTCGTGCCAGGGAGTCTCACGGGTTGGCTCTCAAGCTAAACACAGAGCAGGTTCATTTCTGAGGAAACCCCATCCCTCAGTGACGACTGGTTGAACTGGGATGGGTCCCAGGCAGCGTGACCTGAGTTTTCATTTTGGGAAAAGCTGCTCTGAATACTCCAGACGTGCTCCTTCTTTCCCAGAGCTCAGTGTCGCCTTACTCTGAGGGTGGGCAAATAAATACTTCTCAGGTGAGGGGAAATTTCAGTGTCCTTTGCCTGCAGCGGGTTGGTGCAGGGATATACATCCTGGGGCGACAATGCGAGTAGGGTGGTTGGGCAGTTGCTCATCAGCCCATTTGCTGCTTCAGCAGCGTTCCTGTAAGTGCCGCTTTTCTGGCATTTTTAAGGGGTGTATGGTCTAGCCATGGGACCCTATGGTGGCAGTGTTAAGCAAAGCAAAACTTCAAGGCCTCTATAAAGCTTTATACAGTTTATTTCCCCTGTACGTATAGGTCCCCCTGTATGTATAGGTCCTGTGTTTTATGACTGGACTAATTTATTCCACCTAGGAATAGCTTACCAGTGTTTATATGTGTGATGTCCATCTGATGCAAGTCAAAGCTGATGTGGGACAAGGTGGAGTTTAGAAGGGAACTGGCCCAGCTTGGCTCAGGGCACTGGGATCTTTTCCCAGCATACTCAGTTTCCAAGCCAAGCCCCACCAAAAGCAGTAGGAACCTTTCAGGTGAATTGGTGGGAGCTGAACCATGTCTGTACACGTCTATACTCTGTCTGACTATTAGGGAACTAGCTGTTTGGAGAAGCTCATCAAATAAAGAAACCCCGAAACTCTTTTATATGTTGTGTTATAAGAACTATCACTTCCCCTGGATGTTTAATTTTGATTTAACCTGGCAGTTCTCCCCCTGTAATGCTGTTTCTAGCCTGCTTTAGCATTGTTAGCTTCCTTTGAATTGAATCAAAAAGCGTATTTCAAGAACTCCGTGGCAGTTCTTGAGGGAATCTTTGAGGGCAGATTGAGTTTGCATCGGGTCTGATATCTCCCTGTCCCACTAGCTCTTGCTTGAAAATCATTGTATTGGATAGTTGCCATATCAGATCTGTTTCACATGTCCTGTTATCCCACCAGGCTGGACAGGAGCTGTGTGAGGGGAATAATTCTAAGTCTTTAAGGCTTTCTAGTTGGCTTTGGTAAGCCGGATTAAAAAGGTACGTGACAGTGCTCAGAGGAAAAGTGTGTGAGAAACATAGGGTTACGATGGGAGTCACATCAGCAGCTTTGTGTTCTCATCTTACTCATTTCCTTGGTGCAGGATCTTTGTGGTATCTTGAGAGAAAATGCGAGAGGAGCAGCATATTTTCTGCACTCGGGTGCAGTGGGCTGGCTTGGTGAGCTCTGTGCGACTGCTAGCAATAGTGAGAAGGCAGCATTAAGCTGTTAACCTTCTAAAGTTATTTGCCTGGTTCAGGACCATAAGTACCAGGATGGATGGCTCGCCTCTGAATCAGTCAATCCTGGCTAAGGGTGCCAGTGCTTTATAATGTGTTCAAGAGAGGCAGTGTTGTCCAAACTCCAAGGTGCGTACCCACACACCAGACATCATGTTGTGCAGTGTGGAGGAAGATGGCACTGGTATCTCTTCAGGGATCTTGGTACATTTAACCATCCCAGCTAGGGTGGCTGATGCAATGTCATCCGGCTTGGGTCCCCAGAGGGCTCTGACGGGAGTCCTGTTCCCAGAACAGGGTGCAGGGCAACGGCTACTTTGTCTGGAAGGATGTCTAGAGACTGCTGAAGATGCTGTTGTATATGACATAGGCTGTTGCCATGAACTTTGGGGCTACGGAGGAGGTTGTTCTGCATAAGTCGTCAGGCACAGCTCTGTTCATAACTGATGCAGGTCTGAACTACAGTCATAGTAGTACATTCATGTTTCCAAGCCAGGAAACATGAAATTGCTACTCTCCCCTTAATTGGTTTAGTGGTGGACTTGGTAATGTTAGGTTAATAGTTGGACTGGATGATCTTAAAGGTCTTTTCCAACCTAAACGATTCTATTCTATGATTCTATAGCTGGAAGGAAGCGAAGGAGGAAGAGGATCAGGGTAGGAGATGCCTATCAGATGTGTTGGTAAATGAGGCAGGTGAGAAAACAATGACCGGAGGCTGAAGCTGTCCCTGGTGTGCAGTAAACCTCTCTGGCCGGAGAGACCGTAATAACTGTGCACAAAAAATAAACAGGCCTGTGCTATGAAGCAATATGTAGCTTTAACACTCCTTGCGTAATAGCATCTGTTATGAGGGGTCCTTGCTCTAGTGCAGAGCCGTGCTGGAGGATGTGTTTTGCAGTATCTCTTCTGGAGATCTGCTTCTGGACGTATGGGTCCGGTTCAGTTTCTGATGTTTAATATTGCATTGTCCTGCAGCCTTGATCCTCCACCGCTTTCTCTCTTTCTTAGACCTTGGAAAGGCCATCTTTCCAAAAATTTCAGACATGGAATAAATTGACGGTGTGGCAAAAGGGAGGATATTTCTCCCTAACTTACATCTTATCCACCCTCATGCAAATTGGAGGAGCCCTTGTGAAGTTTGTCAAGTTGGGTCAGCTGCAGAGTGCTGAGTCCGGGCACCTGAAGGACTGGGCAGATGTGAATTCCTGCCTTCTCTGGAAGTGCCTGGCTGGGTTATGTGTCACCAGATCTAAGTGGTTTGGATTGTCTTTTATTTTTAAGCTACTGCAGTCTGTGGAAGCAGCTGTGAGGGAGAGGATGAGGCTGTGGCTGTGCTGACTTCATCTTTAGGAGTTAGATGGGACTTGTGTGCGGTGGTGTTGTAGGCGAGAAATGAGGGGACGCAGTGGGATCAGTCTCTCTGCTTGTGACTCACCCCTCTTATTCCACCAGGTAAATGCTTATGTAAAGAGCCATTTATTCTTTTTCTGTCTGGACGACCTTAATAGCTCTTTGATATTGCTTCCTTCCCCATCTACAATGTGCTGATGCCCACAGTGCTCCTAAGAGGAAGGGAAATTATTTATGCTTTAGAGGCACAAAGAAAACCAAGGACTTGCATGAGCTCACTCTGAAAATCTGAGGCCAAGCAAGGAGCTGAACCCAGGTGTTTGGAGGGCTTGTTTGCTGGGAGTACATGGGGAATGGGAGATGCCGTCGTGTCTCTGTGGCGGTGCTAGGCTCCTTTTCCCTGAGATGCTGCTGCAGCAGTGCAGCCCTCCTCCTCCTCCCAGGCTGTGCCAGGTGGGAGTTTCTGCCCTGGTTCCCTGGCCCTGGGTGCGTGGGCACATCCTGGGCTACTGCTGTGTCTGTACCTGTGTCCATACCTGGTCCTAGTTATGTATTTCTTTATGGGCTGTATTAGGGAGAACAGGAAGGGTGGAAAAAACATATCGCTCGTGTCAGCAGAAGGTGGATTGTTAAGAACAGAAGAATTCCCCCCAACCTGGCAGGAGGCCAGAAGAGCTGCCCGCGTTGTTCTGCTGGAGCACCTGGAGAGACCAGACTCACCGTGAAGGGCTTGTAAAGCTTTAGATCTGCTGGACATGCGCATGGACTATTTCTTTTTGAAACACTTTTTCTTTAAGTGCTTTTCATCTAAAGCGACCTCTTTGAAATCCGTTTCCTTTAAGTGCTTTTCTTCTAAAGCTAAAATTAACTTGACTTTAATTTTAAGATGGCTTCCTAACCACTGGACATCCCCAGGCGCCGTCCCTGGAGCGGGGAGCTGCCGTTCTGAATGCAGCGGGGTCAGGGGCACTGTGCTCCTGCCTGCCTCAGCCCACGGCGTGTGTCTTCGTGCATCCAGGGGAAGAACCCTGCACTTCCCTTCCTTTGCCAAATAGTGCTGAGATGTGAAGAATTACCTATCTTGTGCAAGTGAAATATGGTTTAGAGGGGGAGGTTGTTCTGCTTGACCTGGGGTATGGCATAGGAAAGGAAGACCTGAAGAAAGGTAACAGTACCCAACGCAGTACAAAATGAGGGTACACCATCTAAGCACCAAACTTTTACACTTGGCATTTTCCATCTTTCAAATACCTTGCACAATAGGTCCTTCTCCTCGGGATGCGTCTGTCCTCTGGCCTTCCGAATTTTGACATTTAACGCTAAAATCTGTAGTACAGAAGAGCCCAGAAGTATTTGAGTAGCTATTCTCAGGTCAGTTATTATTGAGTTTGCTTGGTCTGATGGCTGACACACTGCAAATCCCTAGAGATCAAGTAACTTGATCCACAAACAGCTTGGCAGAGCAAGAGACAGTTTGGATTTTTGTAGTGGTCAGTGAGAAAGTGCTGGAGAAACAGAATCATTAAAAATGTCAATTCTGGGAAGTCAGATGATCCTATATGAACTCCAGCTGAGCAAAAGCAATTTATAAGCATGGGTAACAAGGCTGTCAGTTTTACAGTCCATCAGCTGATTCTCTAACCAGCTGTTGCGAATGGGTGATTTAGACCGCTTAAAGAATCACTGTCAAAGGTATTAGCAAAAGGAGTTTTAATGTGGTGTTGTAAAAGTGCAACTTAACAAAGTTCAATGGCAAGTTTCACTCTATTAATTACTGCATGGAAGAAACATACGTAGGAAAATTGAGTTATGCTTGAGTTAGAATGATTCACAGAGAGACCGGGGACGCAAAAGGGTGCGGAGGACCTTCCCGTTGAGTCATGAGGTTCAGAGAGGACTCACTTACTTTCTAAACCCCTTCCTCAGAGAGGAGTCTAGGTGAAGCTAGGTTCAAACCTCATCTCAGACTTGGTCAACTGTTTATGTCTAAGGGATTCTATATGCAAAATTTATGTAATGTTTCATTAGCATCAGTTCAGCATGCAATCAAAGTTACCAAGACAAAATCAAAGTTACCATACTACAAGGTTATGTGTGATACCAGTCGCTTACCAAAGGTCTGCTGTTGGTAAAAGGTCTCTCTGCTTCGAGGAGCAACCTTGAGAGGTGTCTCAGCTCAAGGGGAGGTCACCACCATGCAGCCACGCTGCCTAGCAGGGAAAGCACAAAGAAGGCTCACTTCTTAGGCTGTCGTATTTATGGGGTGAAGTGTTTGGCTTGTGTTCAGATTACATGCGATGGAAAAGGTATGCAGGAGGCTCCTTGTATCCACAACTTTCTTTGTTCATTGATAAATAAGTCTTGGAAAAGCCACCCCCTATTCATGTGTTAATCGCACGGTTGGTGTTCCAAGCTCATATGCATCGATGCTCACTGTGTCACTCTGCTCCTTTGTGGGTTTTCAGAGAACAGATTGAAACATGAGGAGTTCATGGCCCGGCTATGGCTCAGGCCTTTACCTCTTCCAGAGCCTACACCAAACCACCGCCAGTCCGGTCAAGGGGTCGAGCACACCCGTCACACCAACAATATTTAGACAAAAAGTAAAGCAGAAGATTACATCATCGGTGCCTTTATAAAATAGAAATTGATCCTCCAAAAACAGTTCTGATGGCCTGCAGCTCTGGAAAAGGAAAGTCTGAATATGCTTTGGGATGTCTTTTGCTGTCCCGTTCAAATGCTTTGTCTTCAGAGGTTGCCAGCAAAGGACACGGCAGTACTTTGGGACCTCTCTGCGATGTGTGCAAGATGTCTTTGACCTTTCTCTGCTTGTTCCTTGGTTGTATGTGGGTGGTGTGTGGGAGGTGAACACTAACTGTTTGGAGAGCATGAGTGGGGCAAGAAACTTGGGCTTTCTGGGACAATAAAAATACATCATTTTTCCCTCCTACCTCTTTTGTGATTAAGTATTACAAGGAGGACTGCAGTTGTTTTAGATGGTTCAAACTTAGTGAACAGTTTCTGGGTCCTCCTTTACGTATTCCTCATGATGGTCTTTGCTGTACAGCTCCATGGAGATAAAGGCCCTCTACTTTAGTGTTGGTGGTGGCTACTGTGACTGTGTTGTTCTCCTACTTCTTAAGAGTACTTATTCTCCCAGTGTCTGGGAGTCTCCTTATTTTACAGAGCATGAGCCAAGTCATAGCAACTTAGCTTGAACTGGTATGGGAACGTTGTGGTAGAGCATGAAAATGTCCCCAGGCTCCCAAGCTATTTATTAATGCCATAGTGCTTGCCTATCATCCATGTTCCAAGATGAAGTGCTTAACTGGAACCTCCTGCTATCCATAGTAAAGTAGCAGCTGGAGGTCCAGGACAGTTTAGTAAGCCTTTCATTTTTCTGCTTTGGGTCATGCAGTAGTTAGCTTCGTGCATTCAAACTGTATGGAGTTGTTTGGAGTGACAATGGCATTGGCTTCTTGAGGCATGTAGGGTTGTGACATTTTGAATGTATGGCTCAAATTGTCTAAGCAGAGCTTGTTATGGTGGACTTTGGTTGTTTAAGATGTTGCCTGAAACCAGTTGCTATCCTAGGCTACCATTAATATGAGATAACAGCAGTAAAGAGAGGAGAGACTGATTTGAACCAGAAACCTTAACAGAGGAAACTCCATTGTTATGCTTAAAATCTTGTTTTATGGGCAAAGAGGAGGCACACCTCATAGACACATAAACCCAAGAATTTATTGCTAATATAGCTGAAAACTTAACAGTCTAATCATTATTAGTCCAGATCTAATTATTACAGGAAAAGAATTAATAATGCAGTTAGGATTGTTACACACACACTTCTTAGTTTCTGTGCTTTATCCTGGTGTTATGCTTGTCCTTCCCTTGCTTCCTAAGATTGGTGGTTTCATTCAGGGTTTGTGATGAATTTATTAGGGTGGGTCATCAACATCTGGAGACCTTTGCCAGGAGGAGGACAGTGTTTACGTTGATGGTTTCTTCTTCCTCACTTGAAGTCATTTTTGTATGTTTGCTAGCACGCTTTTGCACCTTGCTTGTTCTTCATTGATCTGCAGTTCTGTATTGCGTCTGAATTTACTATATATGGTGGCTCTTATGTATGTTAGATACTGGTTTTTGTTCTCTTGTTTACCCTAAACCCATTTTTGTCCAGGTCTACATTTCTTCTACTGACCATTGGTGTGTTGTGTATATCCACCTGCTTATGGCAATGGCAATACCATATTACAGGGCTACGTGATTATGCTGTAGCTTGTAAGAAGTCACCTGAGTTGCCTGGTTCCCCAGCATCCATTATTGGTTTCCATCTACCCATGGAGATATTGTACACTGTGGATTTTGGCCCATCCCTGTTGATGGGACTTAAAGATATAAAAAAATAAAATGGCAGCTTAGAAAGAAGTTATGAAGCGTGACAAGGTAATTCTCAATATGTAGTTTCCAAGATATATACTGTGTCTGTGTTTCATGTATTTTTGCGTGTAGGATCTTAGTTCTTACAATAATGGAAGGTCATACAACTCTCTCACTTAGCTAATGACAAGGCACTTGTATAATAAACACACTTTTGGAATGTGTGGTTTTTTTTTTTTTTAAATGGATAAAAAAATATTTGCAGCTCTGAGTAGTTACAGAGAAAATAGCTCTAGCTGTACTGCAGATCTGTGGTTGCAAATTATACTGCATAAACCATATAACGGATGCCACTGGTTAATGATGGTAAGGCAGAGTAGCAGAGGCAGAGTAGTGGAAGATGATGAATATTTGAAATGTCATTTTTACAGGAAGCTAGGATTAATGCTTTTATGGGCAGAAATAACCAGCATTAGGAAGACAGAAGCTGAGAGGCAGAAGTTAGTAGTATGTTCTTTAATTGCTGCCCAGAATGGATCTATTTTAAGTAGTCTTACAGCTCATGTTATTGGAACATCAGAGTGCCTTTTAATCTTTAATGCATTTATCTTCTTAATTACCCTGGAAAGGGTATCCATGTTTTACAGGTGGCAAGCAAAAACACAGAGAGGCCAAGTGACCCCACCGGTTTCATGAGGGAGCCTTTAGCAGAGTAGAATCATAGAATCATAGAGTGGTTTGGGTGGGAAGGGACCTTTAGAGGCCACCCAGCCCAACCCCTGCAGTGAGCAGGGACATCTCCAACCAGACCAGGGTGCTCAGAGCCCCGTCCAACCTGGCCGGGAATGTTTCCAGGGATGGGGCCTCCACTGCCTCTCTGGGCAACCTGTGCCAGTGCTTCACCACCCTCAGCGTAAAAAATTTCTTCCTTATATCCAGTCTAAATCTCCCCTCCTTTAGTTTAAATCCATCACCCCTTGTCCTGTCACAAGAGGCCTTGCTAAAAAGCTGGCCCCCACCCTCCCTATGGCCCCCTTTCAGCACTGCCAGGCCGCACTCAGGCCTCCCCGCAGCCCCCTCCTCTCCAGGCTGAGCACCCCCAGCTCCCCCAGCCTGGCCCCGCAGCAGAGGGGCTCCAGCCCTCGGATCATTTTTGGGGCCTCCTCTGGCCCCGCTCCAGCAGCTCCATGTCCTCCTTGTGCCGAGGGCCCCAGAGCTGGGCGCAGGGCTGCAGGTGGGGTCTCACCGGAGCGGAGCAGAGGGGCAGAATCCCCTCCCTCGCCCCGCTGCCCACGCTGCTGGGGATGCAGCCCGGGATGGGGTTGGCCTTCTGGGCTGCCAGCACGCATTACTAGGGGCATGAACGAGGTGAATTAAATTAGTGCTTGGGCATTTCCTTTCTCTTGCTGGCGGAAGGATGTGCACACCTGCATTTCTCCCTGGAAAAGGTGCAAGGGATCACACAAGAAGTCACCATCCCAGTGGAAGGGACTAAGTCCATACAAATCCCAGGTGAGAGAGGCTGGCAGGAGCCAGGATCAGGAGCAGAGCCAGCAAATTTTTTCCCCGACGTGTTTGAAGTGCGGCTGCCTGCAGCAGTCCTGCCCTCTGTAGCTTTGCCCCGTACGTGTTTATGGGAGTTTTGTTGCACAAAGCGTTGGCCACGTGAGGTCTGCGTTCCAGACGGCTGCAGACTGAAATGAGCAGTCTCAGAAATATAGATGGTTATTTTTCCTGTCTTTCCGGGTGCTCCAAATAATTTATATGGTTCCATATGTTCCTTGCTAGCTCCCCTTCCCTCTCCCAAGCAGTAATAAAGCTCCCATCATCAATCTGTGCCTAAATCAAGTTTCTGTTCCTCGTGAGGGATGTGTACTCTGTTTGGAATGACTTCTTCTTAAGAGATTGTTCATGGTTGTGTCTTAGTCCTGGAGCAGACTCATATTTAATCAGGTTTGCCTTGTCAAAGGAAATTTTGCATCCACATACCTGTAAACAATAACAACCCTCTCTGCCAGCTCGGTGTGACACACGCTACTGTAATGACAGAGCGGCTCCCAGGAGGGAACAATTCACATCGGAGATGGCTTTTTCTTTTCATCAAATTTTATCCCAAGGCAGTTTGGGGACTGTGTCTCTTTCCCCTCTTTGATATTGCTTCTTTCTTTGACCTGACTTGCTCCTCCTTCTGCTCTGAAGCTAGCTGAGATAACGAGCCTTGCAGACCCGTCCTGCACACGCTCTGCAGCGTGGTGAGCAGCAGCCCTGTGCCTCGCGCTGGGACCTTGGACAACGGGACCTTCCAGGAGACGCAAAGCTTGGACAAGCCTGAGCCCCATGGTCCTGACCTACCACCCTGCTCATCC
Source organism: Pelecanus crispus (assembly GCF_030463565.1). Classification (NCBI taxonomy): domain Eukaryota; kingdom Metazoa; phylum Chordata; class Aves; order Pelecaniformes; family Pelecanidae; genus Pelecanus; species Pelecanus crispus. Next base: position 69,180,034 of record NC_134648.1, read on the forward strand.
TTTTTTCCATCCAGCACAAGACTGCTGTGCCCTTGTGAATGAAGCCTGTGTGTTTTAAATGGGAGAAGCTGACAGCCTGTCTGTTCTGCTGGGAACTGGGATGAGGAGCTTCCAGCCATGGAGCGTGAACCACTAATGGGTTGGAGCCATGTCCTCAACTCTTGTCCTCAAAGCAGAAATCAAGACATAGAGAAGGGAATAGAGATGAGTAAAACAGAAGATGGGAGGGTGTTTTGGTGATTTCCAGCTCTGAAAGCAAGCAGCTATCAGAAATAGGTGAAATAAAGCTATTGCTTGTGATAAAAAAATGGAAACCTCCAGCAGGAAACCTGAGCTGATATTTTAGCCTGACATTTTTGGTGGAGTATATAGAGAAACAGCAGCACTATAACATCCTCAGATACATTACTTTGAAATAGCAGCCCTTCCACAAGGTTTATGCATCTAGTTAAACCTGTGTCAGAGGAAGACTGGCTAAGCCCATTTGTTACGAGCCCGTAAGTGCTGTCTCCAGGAGCTGGGGGTGGATTTAGAGGCATTTGCTTGGGTTTGGCTCTGCCTTCCCTCTCCCTGCCCACAAAGAAGATCGGATCCCATCAGACAAGGTGTTAAACTGGAGTTACTGGCTATTGCTGGTGGGAATGAAGAGGTCCTGTCCATCCGCAGCATTTCTGCCTCTCTTTCTTCAGTTTGGAGTGAGGCGGTGTGAAGCCACGGAGAAATCGTCTGCTGGTTCATGGGAGGAAAGAGGGGACGTTGGTCACCATGGCTGACATGGTATGAGAGGTCCCAGCTGAGCTCTGGCCGACTGGGGAACGTTTCTAATGGATGGTGGGAGGCATGGATGAACCCAAGCCTGAGGGCTGCTGTCACTCCTGCATGCCCTAGTCCTCGCTACCCTGCCATGCAAAAATCTCCTGAAATACCCACAAGGAGGGAGCAATGGCTTCTGTGGTGGAAACTGCTGTCTTTCCAGCTTGGGGCAGGGGAGCCGTGGGTGATGTTTGTGTGCAGAGAGTGTTAGGGAAGCTTTGCTGAAGGGAAATGAAGTCTGGGCCACCAGTCGCCTACAATTTGCCTGGCAGACCATAGCTAAGCAAATTCACCCTTGTCGGCTTGCTGGGGAGCACGGAAAGGCAGCCTGCATCAGCACCAAGCTCCTGGGCTTTCCCAGCACAGGAGGACTCCTTCTAACAGGCTTTCTGCCTGCACCTCCGGTTGCTTTTGTTGGCCCAAGAAAGCAAAGTTGGAAAACTCAAGCACATGGCTGAGCGTTCTTGACCTTCTCCAGCTGTCTGGCTCTATCCATCCCTTTGCTACAGCCTTTAGAGTTAGGACGTGTCTACCTTGGAGCACGGCTTGGCATTTGCGGCTCCAAGTAATTTATCTGGGTTTTTTTTTCTCCTGCATTAAAGGATAGGGTCCATTAGCCTGCGCAGAGCTCCATGCTGCGAAGGCTGGACTGCATCTGCTAACCAAGCACCAGCTGGGTTTCTGCACAGCGTGGTGAGGCAGGCATCCTTCTAAACTGCCAGCTGCCTTGGCGCTGTCTGTCTGTCCATTGCCTTGTCTGTCAGCCCTACTGTAATATAATCATAGCGTCTTCACTGTCTTTTTAATCTGCAGTAATCCTTTTTTTTCCTCATGTCTGCAGTTTCAGTGTATGCGTGTATCACATCTCAGGGTGCTTTGCCTCTTCTTCTATCCTTCAGTTTATACGTGTCAGAAGACTTGGCTCCATTTAGACAGAGGAGATGGTTTTCAGCCCTCTTTCCCTTTGGATTTTAGTAATCACTTAGCTGATTGAAGAACACAGGCAGGGCAGTACCTTTCCCTGGGTGAGAGTTATTAATTTTTCCTTTGTGTGCTAGGCTGGGTGGCTTTTGCCCTGTAAAAAGAGACTTGTCCTTATGTTGATAAAATCACATTTATTTTCTAATAGCGATGTATACTATGGTGCAAAAGATCTGTCTGTTTTTGTGGCATTTCAGCCCTCAAAAAAAAAAAAAAAGGGGGGAGAGAGGGAATGCAAAGGTTCATCGGCCTTCAATTGCCTCTGTCCTTCTGGGGATTTGCGTCAGAGGCCGCTCTTCTGGGTTAAAATGTTGGCTCCATTGCAGAGCTGATAAGAGAAAAATAGAGGAAAAGAGCTCATTGCGACAAGAAGCAGGGAGAGAGAGGGTAATTTATTGAGGAGATGGTTTTAAAATATTCCTTTCTAATGAGACTGTAGATACGTTTTGTCTCTGCTTGGGCAGTGCAAACCACAAATGACTGATGCTAAACCTACCTCCCCTCTGGTGTTTGCTCAAATTAAGACCACTTGAGGATCAAAGGAGATCCAGGTTCCTTCCTGGAAGGATGCTCTGTTGATACACGTATAAATCCTGCCCTGCCTGAGAGTGAGTTAGGAACATGTATTGGAAATAAGTAAATTGTTTAGATTTTGACTGACAATAAAATAATTACCTCGAGCCTCAAGCAATTGTTGTTTTGCAAAAATGCTGGGTATCAGCATTAATCACAGGGAGGGGTTGATACGATGAGAATTACTAGAGGCTTTTGCTTGCTTTTTTTTTTTTTCCTTGTTTTTGAATAACTCTAATCACAGCCTCATCCAAGCCTGGGATATAATAAAGGGTTTCAGCAAGGCTGTTCCCCAGTAGACTATCATTTATTTTAATATACCGGCAACGCCATCTGCGCTTGAGGCTTTATTAATGTGAAGCGAGGCCAAGGGTTTCTCCAGTTTTATTCCTGTTCTAGGTTGCTTTCCCCACATCCTCCCCTGTTTCCCTCTGACCGCTCAGGCTGACTTGCTCACTCAGGCTTTTGCACAGTCTGGTTTTGCAGTAGTGGGTGCTGAGGCTTGTGATTGTTTTTAGCAAGGGGCTTGATGCAATCACTGGGGCTGAGCTCTGTCCTCCCGGCCACCCGTTCTGCAGCCACAATGTGTGTTCCCGAGGGACCCCCTGTTTTGTTTAGCAGTGTCATGTGCTGCAGTCCTGTCGCTATCCCCTTAAGTTGGATAGGCTGCTGCATCCGTCATACCAGCTTATGGATGCGCATGCCGAGGCGATCTGGATGCTGCTCCGAGGTCCCCGTCAGGAACCCAGCCCTGGCACACGTGGCATCGTGATGCCCCTTCTGCACTTTTGCTGCATGTGCAAGTTGAGCTCGCATTTCTCTTTGCACGCTTGAGGACAGGTCTAACACCAGTGGAGGATTTCAAAGGGCCCTCAACGGCCTTTCTCTCCGCATACCACCCTGTCCACCTGCCATGGGATTGCCCCCCTTGAGTTGCCCTGATTTTGTTTCCTTTCCACACAGCTGTCCCAAAACCCAGACTTGAGTGCGTGCTTTGGTTCAGGATTGAGGACAGATCTTGGTTTCTGCCCTTCCAGTCCAGGCAGAAGCCATTTCTTCCTGTGAGTAAGCCTTGGGGGGTGGTTGCTTTGCCCTGCTCAGTTCTGGCTTTCCTTGCAACTGTCTATAAGCGAGTTTTGGACAATTATAAGATAGGATTGAGTATAAATATCCTGTCAGGAAAATATCTTCTTCTTGGGTTTTGTTGTTTTCTGTATTTATAAGAACTGGTTAAATACAGTCTCTTTCTATTTTTCAGTTGTAGGCAGTGTTGGGTAGAGGGTTGGGTACATTATTAGACTGAATGAATAGCGTCGACAAAGCAATGCTTTCTGGCTATATGTGCTCTCCTGTAGCCAGAACATGTTCCTGTGAGTGCTGTTTATGAAGGCTAGATTTTATTAAGTGCAAATAGTATGCTATTGATTTACAAGATGGTTTGGGGTTTAGCGGGCAAGGATATAGTCTTCAGTAGACATCTACTGCCTGTAAGCATGTACAGCTGTGTAATATCTAGGCTGGAGGTGGGTTTCTTTGCCAGACAAAATGCAGCTGCATATTTCTGTACCCTTTGCCGTCTTTATTGTAGCCAGCAAATGTGTTCCTGATTGCAGCCCTCCTGGGAGACTTGTGAGGTCTTGTGCCTCAGGCTTATGTCAAGTTACGGACCGTCAGCTGAAGCACGGTAGCTGCTTGTGCATGTGGGCTAGGTCTGCAGCGACCTCAAGGTGACGTGCCATCACCCGGCCACAGATTGACGAACTGAGCTAGGTCAGAGTACCTTATGTTTCCTGTTGATTGGGAATGTGCCTGCGGCTGGTCTATGTGGCTCAGGTATTTTGCGATGACCTCTTAAGTCACAGTTTGCAGTGACTCCATGGTGAGTCAACCCTGTTCAGCCACACGTTGCATGCTCTGGTACAATTGTAGCGTGGAGTAGGAGAGGCAGAGAGTTAATTTAACTTCTACTAGACAGAGACAAGCCAGGAGCATTTTTTGCAAAGGTGCATATCTTAATGGAGTAGATAAAGTCAGAATCCCAGCTAGCAAAAATGAGCATCATTCCTGTGAATGCTCCGGTGGAGGCTTTTGTCCCACAGCCTCGGAGCTGCTATGGCCGTGAAGACCCTTCTCTGGGACTCTGGACCATTTTGCTTCATGCTTAGCAGGGCTGCGTCACTGGCCCCTCGTGTTCTGCTTCAGAGTTTGCATCCTGGCAAGCTCAGAGAAAAAGCCACAGTGGTTAAATGTGGCCCAGGTTTAATGTCTCAAACCATGCCAGATCACCTTTGTGCAAGAGGAGGTACCGGCCTGATGGCAGATGGGCTCTGACAGTGCCAAGCACACAGAAATGCCTTCAGGGGCAGAGTGGGGTTTGGGATGCGTCGCATGGCTCCTTCCCAGGGTGCTGCAGGGGATCTTGCCCCCAGGGATGTCTCCTGGAGCCATCACTGCAGCCGGTGGGAGCTCCTGGGACAGTGCATGACCATGGACCGGCACAGGCGCTGCGACGACATCCCTCCAAATGAGAGCTGGCATCCCTGAATCCGAGTCATCTTCTGTAGGGAAAGCACGCTTCAACGGTACTAACTGATGGCAGCAATGGTTACTTATTAAGGTTTGATTAGTCACTACTGTGTGGGCCCTGAAGATGAATATGAGGGTTTAAAAAACAGCGGGACTCTTAATTCTGAGTATATTCTGAATCTGCTTCAAGTTCCTGCTAACAGTGACACTGGATATATCACACAGCACAGGTGGGCAGGAGAGTCCCCTCGTCCTCACCCCCCTGGGATGAGCCAGGAGAGGTCTTGCAGGTACCCGGAGTGCTGCTGAGGGTGTTGGCATCCCTCCTCGTGACCTGCTGGCTCAGTTGCTTTCCCTCCTCTGTTCTGCTCTGCTTGAAACCAGATTTTACTAATAGGGTTCCCAGGTGAGTACTGGACCCATCCTACCCTGTCCCAGGCCCTGGGTAGTGATGTAGAGGTTTTCTCTACAGTCACCCTGAGCTTGGGATGGGTGGGTGTTAACACTCACAGTAAATAACCCTGCTGAGTCATGGAAGAAAATAGGATTTATTCATGCCTGGGTGAGTTGGAAAGTGTAGGCAATGTTTCTGAAAGAGATCCTGGAGAAAATCCTAGGGACAGTCAAGTTCCAGGGGGAAATTTAGGCTGCGAGTTATTTTTATTGTTAGTCCTATCATCATAATAGAGTGAGTTTGGATGGTGATCTGGGGAGTTGGTTGGCAAAGAGTAGAAATTAAAGAAAATCCTCTGCTCCAAATCCTTCTGGGAGGAAGGGGAGGATGATATGTTAGGAACAGTGGTCTGGTGGGATGTGGGGGAACAAAGGAACAGAGGGAAAAATAATAACCATCATTTTGACCCTAAACACTCAGTGCCGTTCTGCCCATGTGGAAAAAGATACAGCAGAGCTGGAAAAAGTATGTGGAAGAAGGATAACCAAAGAATAACCAAAAGGATAAAATAACAAGAATAACCAGAGAATAAATGGGATGCTGCGCAAGGAATGACTACATAGACCTTGACCGTGGCAGGTAAAATCAGAAGGGGTGTTGAGCAGGGGAACAGTGAGCGACTGTCCCCTGATACCAGACCTGGGGAGCATCACGTGAAGCAGGCAGGAGGAAGCAGGTTCATAGCAAATTACGGGAGACGTCGCTCGGTGCATCGCTAACCGTGGAAGAACGCCTATCCACGGGATGCTGAGGATGGCCAGGGTTTGCCCGTTTGTTTTTCCATTTGGGTAGGCAATTTCACAGAGGAAAAACCCATTCCAGCCTTTCAAATGCAGAAACCCTGCATCTGGCTCTGCGGGTCTCTGAGCCACAGAGCACCGGGTGCCCGGAGGGTGCGTAAGGGGAGCGTCGTCGTGTGATCATCCCATCCATAAGCTTTTCCTAGACGGATGCTGTTGGCTACTGTCAGCCTTACTAAGCCAGCCAGACCTTTGGTCTGAGCTAGACTGGCTGTAAGCGGAGCCTGGTCTCCTCATCTGTTTAATTACTGGCAGTGCTGCTTTTTTCTCGTGTGTCCTTGAGCAAATCACTTACCCATCCCGTGCCTGAGTCCTGGTGTTCATAGATGGGCAACATCGATGCTTTTGCGGTGGTTTATTCGTTTAGGTTCTTTTGGGCAGATACTGTCTCTCTTTACATGTTTGTAGAGCATTTATCACATGAGTGTGTCAGCTCAGATGGGCTTTCAGCTCTTGCAGCAATACAAATAATTAACAAGAAATTCCTTCTCTTCTTCCCTGTATTATATTTTGCTCATAAACAAAATGTTGACAGTTGCTGAGACAAAAATACCTATTGAAGCCTGCTAAAGAGGAAAGCTGTGACCCCTGGATCAGCAGTAAATTGCCACAGGCTGGAGAGTGAGGCAGGGAAATATCAGCTGTGTGTTTGCCCTGCATTTAGGCTTTTCTGGGAGCATCTGCCTTCAGAGATGGGACGCGGGGCTGAGCTGATGCAGTACAGCCATTCTTACATTGTCTTCCTTCAGCACAAGCTTTTCCCTGCAGCCCTTAACCATATGCTAGGGACAGAAACCCCAGAAACCGTCCGGTTTTGCACACCAGCAGGGAGATGCGACTCCGTAAGTCAAGGTACGTTCCGAGGTGCTTATCTGAGCAGTGTCTTTTGGGTTCACCAGGTTCCACATAAAACATTTTTATGCTGAAATCAGAGGTGTGACCCTGTTGATAATTTAGCTCAGGGACCACAGACATGCAGCTGAGTACAGACATGAGTGTAAGTCTGTGTCATCCCCTTCCCTTGCTGAGGACTCTGCACATTTTCTTTTGCAGCCGGTCTGCCCTGCAGTTGTTGTCGCTGTTGGGCTGAGTTAATTTCCCGCTTGCAGCACAGGCAGGATCTTATCTCAAGTTCTCAATGCAGAAAAGCTGGTGCAATAGCATAGAAGGTAATGGCATTTTCAGCAAGGCACCAGATAGTTTTGCTCTGCTCTGTTTCGCAGGGTCTTGTTTGCTATTTACAGATACTGGAATGGAAATTTTCTTGTATGCACAAATTGGTTGTGGATTCCCAAAGCCGCCTGGGCTATGGGTCCAACAGCTCATATGGAAATGCGTGGTTTGTTGCTGCTTTGGCTTTGGTAGATCTGTTTGTTATCTCTTAGAAATGGGCTTTGAAAATGAAACTTAAGCTCCTGTATCCCTTCGAGTTCAAGTAAAGGTGGACAAATAGCATTTCTCAGTCAAGGGACAGATGTATAAATCAGGATATTGGGATGGACTGGTTTGAGTCAACAGTTCATCTGGTCCCTCCATCAAACTGCTAACTAGGCTTGATCAGTAATTACCTAAATCTGTCAACTGATTCACAACAGTATAGGATAAGGCCAGTAATTTATCTTTCATGTTTAGGACTAAAACTCTGCAGTTTTACTGTTTTCTGTACCTACAAAGAATTGGAGATTTTAGGTGGCCCATAGAGGTTTTGTTTGTGCTGTGGAAAAGGCAGCCTTTCCCCACAGAATTCCCTGGGCAGAATATTTGCAGTTATTAAAAAAAAAAAAAAATGCAGCTTATTCAGGCACAGCGCTTTCCTGACCGATGGACTGTGATAGTTTTGAAACAGCCAAAAGAAACTCTGGTTCCCAATCTTTTCTTGGCTTTGTGTATTTCTGAAATATGCCGTTGGATAACAATTTCCTTCTCAAGGAAGGCTATTAACATTGCCTTTGAGATTAGAGCTTGCTCACTGACTTGTTTGCAGGATTTTGCAAGACCTGTTGGAAGATAAGCAACCAGCCCCCTGCTTGAAGTCTGATGAAATGCCTGTGTCTTTCTCCAGGCTGATTACTTTTAGCATGTAATGTGGAGATTTATCTGCACGCCGGGAGATATAAAATCCTGGCAAAGGTCTCTAAATATTTCATTGTGCCTTCTCCTGCTGCTGCTTCTTGTCTTTTTTGACCTTTATTGTATCCCCTTACCTTGGGCATGACGCCGTGTCCTACAGACCTTCCAGACCGGAGGTGAGAGTTGGCTGCGGTGAGTCTGGACAAAGATCTCCCATCTCCCCAGTTGCCTGGGGTGCAAACGAGTCTCTTGCGTGATGGAGTACATAGCCTGATGCATCCCATCATCTGACAAGAACCTGGAGGTCTCAGGAGGAGTGGCTGCCCCACAGCTGGACGTGGGCCTTGAGGGAGGCTCCCTTTGAGCGCTGACCCCCTTGCAGGTCTCACCTGCTGGGCGTGAAGCAGCTGGTCAGGACGGGGTGAATGACTCCTGCCTGGTGCATGGGGCCATGGAGCAGAGGGCCTGTAGCATTGATCTGCTGACATGTAAGGGTCAGTCATGCTGGGGACGTGGTGGTCATCAAGAAGAAATCAGGCTGGGTATGGCTGGAAAGCCTTTACGTGTTGTTGTAACATGTTGACCATGGCTGGGCACCAGGTGCCCACCCAAGCCACTCTATCACTCCCCTCCTCAGCTGGACAGGGGAGAGAGAATATAACGAAAGGCTCATGAGTCGAGATAAGGACAGGGAGGTCACTCAGCAATTACTGTCACAGGCAAAACAGACTCGACTTGGGGAAATTAGTTTATTACCAATCAAAATCAGAGCAGGATAATAAGAAATAAAACCAAATCTTAAAACACCTTCCCCCCACCCCTCCCTTCTTCCCGGGCTCAACTTCATTCCTGATTTTCTCTACCTTCCCCTCCTGAGCAGCGCAGGGGGACGGGGAATGGGGGTTGCGGTCAGTTCATCACACGTTGTCTGTGCCGATCCTTCCTCCTCAGGGGAGGACTCCTCACACTCCTCCCCTGCTCCAGCGTGGGGTGCAGCCCTTCAGGAGCAGCCTGCTCCAGCGTGGGTCCCCCATGGGGTCACAAGCCCTGACACCAAACCTGCTCCAGCCTGGGCTCCTCTCTCCACGGGGCCACAGCTCCTGCCAGGAGCCTGCTCCAGCGTGGGCTCCCCACGGGGTCACAGCCTCCTTTGGGCACATCCCCCTGCTCCGGCGTGGGCTCCTCCCCGGGTGCAGGGGGATCTCTGCTCCCCGTGGGCCTCCATGGGTGCAGGGGCACAGCTGTCTCCCCATGGGCTGCACCAGGGGTGCAGGGGAATCTCTGCTCCGGCGCCTGGAGCCCCTCCTGCCCTCCTCCTGCACTGACCTGGGTGTCTGCACAGTCCTTCCTCTCACATGTTCTCACTCCTCACCCCAGCTGCAGTTGCGCAGGGTTTTTTTTCACCCTTCTTAACCATGTTATCCCAGAGGTGCTACCACTGTCGCTGATGGGCTCAGCCTTGGCTAGCGGCGGGTCCGTCCTGGAGCCGGCTGGCATTGGCTCTATGGGACATGGGGAAAGCTTCCGGCATCTTCTCACAGAAGCCACCCCTGTAGCCCCCTAACACTACCAAAACCTTGCCACGCAAACCCAATACAAATGTGAATTAATTCATTCAGTGTATCTAATCTCCTTTAAAAGCACGGTGCAATCAGGCCACTACAAAAATAAGCTTAAAAAGTGTCCTCTGTTTATTCCTTCCTTGGGGCTTGTCAGTGCCTTCTTTATATGTCTGTCTCTGCAGAGTTTGTCTTCCTAGCGGGCCTGATACAACACTTGTCAAGTCAACAGAAAACTTTCTGGCCCATTTTGTGGGCTTTGGAAGCTAAGCAGTAGAGAGTGGCCATCAGCATTTAGATAATCAACATTTGCTGCTACTTTGAAAGCGGATTAAGCTCTGAAGCTCTATCCAGATAATTTAGTGAAGGTTCTCACACATCAAATCGTTTCTTCATTATTTGAACAGATGATGGCAGCAAAGCCAGGAGTTCGTTCAGAGGCATTCATATTCCAAAACGTCTCAGACTCACATCCTATCACTATCCTAATCAGAGAGTGGTCTCTGACCAGTTCCAATCAGGGTAATGCCCTTTCAGTGTAAGTACATTGTTACAGATTATCTTAATCTACTTGGAGAACCACCAGATCCATTCATTTCTGAGCGGAAGGATTGGGATGGAGAATGCCACGGCACCGGGTGGGGGTGCTTGGGGGCAGCAGCAAACCCCATGGAGACCGAAGTCCCGCAGACATTAATCTAGCAGGAACAGCGCTTTGTGAAATAAATGGAAAATGCAGATAACAGATGATCTGAGGATAAATTAACCCTTTCACTTGCAGTACCATGCAGACCTATCTGGGAGGTAATGATGATTTTACAAGGTTCAGCGAGTGGCAGCCAAGTTCAATGAGATTCTGGGATATCCATTTGTCTGCAAAGTCTCACCCATAACTGTTAATAGGCGCTGCAGAGGAAAGAGAGGTTTTGCTTCTCTGCAGCCCCTGGAGTAGCCACTCCACAGCAATTAAACTTAATACATGAGGGCGTAGGTTGAAGGTACAAGGCCAGAGGGACGTGGAGGTAGGGCTGGTGCTTGGTTTGGAGTTTACTCTCTCAAGCCAGGGCGCCTCTCCAGGGTGTAGGTGAAATCTGAGGGGGAACCAGGAGTTGCAGGGTCCAAGTGATGGCCAGGCACTGTACCAGTTTGCTGCGCAGTGCTGAGTCCCCCCCAGTACGGTTTTACACCATCAGCTCCCTGTAATCAGGTCTGCTTGTCGGAGGGTTGAATTTGGCCTCATGCAGAAAAAAAAGCCAGGTCCTACCACGGCACATATGCTGAAGTTGCCAGTCTGGCCAGTGACCAAAATTTCTCCGCTCCTTGAAAGCATTTCCCTTCAGAGACTTTTCAGTATTAAAGTGTTTGAGATCAGCCATTTCCCCCTATGCAAGCTAAAAAGGGAGCTGCCTCCTCCACCGTTCATCTACCAAATATGTTTGCGGCTCCTTCATTTGGATTGTCCAGCATCAGACTGTCACGTTCTGCCTTCTGGGAGAGTTTTTGTCTGTCAAACTCTTTCTCCTCAGCCAGTACAGACTCAGTGAAACCATTTTGGTTTGATTGCCATTGGGTGTCTGAGTCATTATTACTGAGAAGTACCCACTGGCTTTGAATGCTCATTGCCTCATGGCCCAACTTTCAATAAGAAGCTTTGCTATTAACTGAGTGGGGAGTGTCATCTAGATAATTTTTGTTATGACAGTAATATAGGACTTTGGGTGAGATCGGCAGAAGAACTCAGTGCTGGCCTGAACCTCTTTACAATGAAATGCAAATCCCTTTTCTCAACTGGAACAGAATCATATCTGTGCTGAAGATATTTGCAGATTTTGCCCCTGCTTTCTCCACTGACTTTGGGTCTTCCTGCCTCCATTTGGCAGTAAATACATCCCATCGATGGTTTCAGGTTTGGATTCCCAGTCAATAGATGAAGATAGCACTGCTTGCTTATATTAGAGAACTGTTGTGAATGCAATTAATAAAGCTGCAAAGCTGAAAAGTAGTGGAAGAGCTAAATATCATTACATAATTAGACCTCATTCACAGTAAATGATGTGAAAAATGATTTCTTGCAAAGAATAATAAATTGCCGTGGCTTTTTAGCCTAATTGTGGATGCTTGATTCTAATTTGTTATTTGTCATTTCCATGTTAATGAAGAGTTTTAGATATAATTACCGCATTTATGGCAAACAACATATTATCATTTTCCAATGCTTGCAAAGCACTGGCTTCTTTAGAAATAGAAGAGCTGAATAATTATCCTTGTTGTGCAGCTCCAGGGTAGGCTCTACAAATAATAGTGTCCAGCTCCCTCTGCAGAACAGGTCTTGTGCAAGACGGTTCTCAAAGGCAGCTGATCTCATTAACCCTCTTCTGCATTTGCAGAGCTGAGACTCAGAGACATGGAGTAACTTCCCCAGAGCACTCGGCAGGGCTTCTGGTACGCGGATCCCTTCTGGACAGCATAGAATCATAGAATCGTTTAGGTTGGAAAAGACCTTTAAGATCATCCAGTCCAACCATTAACCTAACACTACCAAGTCCACCACTAAACCAATTAAGGGGAGAGTAATATTTAATTTAATGTTTCCTGGCTTGGTGTCTGGATTATTTTTTAATGAGTAAAACTAGGAATCATTAAGGTTGGAAAGGATCTCTAAGATCATCAGTCCAACCATCAACCCAACACCCCCATGCCTACTAAACCATGTCCCAAAGTGCCACGTCTACACATTTTTTGAACATCTCCAGGGATGGTGACTCCACCACCTCTCTGGGCAGCCTGTTCCAATGCTTGCATCTTCTCTTCATCACTCTCACAACGCAAAAGACAGATTGTCTAGTTATCATAGTCAGGGAGATGATCCCTAAGCCCCATTCACTGGTATATTGCAGAGCTTTTGCTTGATCAAGGCAGGGTTTGACTCCCATTGGTGGTGGTGGGAGAGTTTCGTGGGTTTCTGAGAGCATCTCATCAAGGGCCTGGAAAGTCCTGGTATGATAGGAAGCCCATAACTGCTGTTTTGGAACAAAGCAGTGTAATATTAGGGAGTTCCTCTGCCCACTGTGATTGTGGATTTCCATTGCATTGATAGATGTTATAGTTCCTGGTGCTGTGTTTTAGCTACATCCTTTCTTGTTGTCTTGCCCCATCCAACAACAGGGGCAGCCCAACCTGGCTTTCTCTCCGTGAGGTGGCAAAAGGCAATTCTGAGAAGCTCTGATGCATAGCAGTAGAAGGGAGAGCTCGTAGCGCACTGACTTGAGATGCTGGTGAGCGCGTCACTTCTCTGTGATGGGCAGCTGTACCATACCATCCTTTTCCACTGGCAAGCTCCATCTCAGGGCTACTTGGAGGTTTGGCCAATGTTACGAGACAAGCCTGGTTGCTCTGATAATGAGAAGCCTTTGACCTTCCAGTCTCAGGTGTCCGTGGTCCCTTTGTCCCGGGAGCAACATGGTTATTTAGTGCTCACAGAGTGCAATGCTGCACCCTTTCAGCCTTTGCTATAATTGAATGAGCCAAGTGTCTTTTGTTTGTCCTTTTAAGATAGTTTCTGGGTTTGCATCCTACCACTGAGACAGTCTGAGCATGTCTGTTACGAACATCTCCTACATGTGGCTTTTCATTACCTGTTAGGGAAGGTGGATGCAACTCAGAGAAAGATGTTGGGACACCAGCAACAGGGAGGTACTTTACAAATATCTTACGGGTCTGGTAGGTAGTGTGGGCCAGAGGCATGGGCTAAGCTTTGGGGACAGACAGATGTCCCAGTGCTCAGTATGAGACCATGATCCTCTGTGTTAGGATATATCAAGAATTAGAGATTCACCTCCCTCCAGCCCCTCAAAATGGGGAAGACTGTTTCTTTTTCGCTCCTTTCCATACTCTGAGTTCCTCCCTTTCATAGCCCAGGCTCAGGGCCAGGAGATGGCATGTAATATATTTGAAGTGGAATAAATCAGTGGGCACCACTTTCAGTTATCCCAACCCAAGCTTGTTTACTGCACAAGGCAGCCTGTGAAATATGGCAGGACTGACAAGGTGTGAGCGCTGCCAGAGCATTAACACTAATCTGCAGACAGACATCAGCACCGTGCCTGCCATAAGCAGCAATCCCTGCCTGCACTGCCTGTGACAGCTCCAGCTACCCTGATCTGGGGAGGCTGAGTGCAGAGGAGGGAGCTGGAGGAGAGCGCTGACGTGTACTTCTGCCGACACGCCGTTGCTGAAATCCTCAAGCAGCTTCTGCAGCTATTGCTTCAAGCCATTTCAGCCTTTTCAGTCAAACACGAGATGTCCTGGGCTGCTAGTTTCAAGCTGGCAAAATTGAAAGCATTGCTACTCATCTCACTGTGGTGAGAAAAACACTGCCCCACGGTAGTAATGCCATTACTGAGGCTCACGAACACAAAACGGGATAGAGGAGCTCGCTCCTGCCCACATCCTATTGTTGGTGGCTCTGAGTTAGTCACATCTCCATGGCATCCATGGGTTTCCCTGTCTTGCAGACCTAGATACCCCAGGTAGGACTGAACAAGGCGACATGGGTATAGGGTGGGCCAGTGGGAAGCGATGCACGAAGCAGTTGGGACCGGCCAAATCTTAGGCAGAGTTGTCGTTTGTTAACACATGCAAGCTCCTAGAGAAAGAGGGCTGAGAACAGACTTCTGTACTATGAAAGGGTCCCTAAGAGCTCGGCATGAGCTTCAGTGCAACTTTGTGACAGCAATAGCGAAGAAAGTGCTCCCTGTTTTGTTCCTACAGAGGCGTTCTCCTGTCACCCAGTTGTAAGTCTCCAGCTTCTTGTAATGAAATCATCAGGAGGGAATGGCCCACAGAGGTGAAGCACTGAGGTGGGAGGGACTTGGTTAACTTGAGCCTGGCTCAGCTGTTTCTTTCAGTATGAGATGGGAATAAATCACTACCATTCAAATGATGCAGTGATTTCTGCTCAGCTTATATCGGTATAAGTGCGCATTTGCAGTGCCAGAACAATTGCAACTTGTCTCAGAAATGAGCTTAGAAAGACTGTATTTAGGGCTTATCTCCTTTTTCAGCTTTTCTGGGACCAGATCTTTCCTTACATCCACCTAGTGTTGGGTGGGGACATCCCTAAGCGCCTCAGTAGACTTGACTGCTGAGGAGTCCTATCCTATGGCCAGCCCAGCCTGGAGGAGAACAGGAAGAAGTCTTTTCCTTTTTTACTCTTTGACAGTGTGGTAGCACCTAGGAGCCAGCTGAGAGTGGGACCTCACCATACGAGTGCTTGGGGACAACCAGAACAGCCTCTTCCCTCCCCTCACCATGCCCCCATAGTCCCCCGCGCTGTCACTGACAGCCTTTTCTCCCCATTGCAGGTTCTTTTCCCTTACTGCATCATCCTCTGGCTATGGTTGTGAGTTTCCATTCACCAGCAAACCACAGCATGGTCAAGAGCCTTGATGGAGAAGTGCTGCCTGCTTTTCCTTGCGCTCGCTCCACTGCTGGCCACAGCTCGTGTGGGCCTGAGAAACAGGAGGGAAGCGCAGATTCCTAAACCTCTAGCAATGCAGGCACGTCAGTATTATGTTTTCAAGCACTCTGCCAAAGGGCAACAATAAAAATACAGTGTGGAAGAAGCAAAGCTAGACACTGCCATGTCTGAACCACCACCCCACAGCATGCCATTGCTTCACCGTTCCCGGACTGTCTGGCTGGTGGCATCAGCCAGTTTGCAAGCTTACTGCTGAGGAGTGGGAGGTGTACCTGCTGCTCGTTCGAGCTTGTAGATCTCAGGGGAAAGTGGGTGATGGATCAAATCAGGATTTGCTATCACTTCACTACAAGTACCTTATATTTAACTCCAGCCTTACGATGCGGATGACAAATGTGGTCCATCATAACTGACCGGGTGTCTTGAACTAAGATTTGGATCAGGGTGCTGGGAAACACCGCTGCTTTAGTTGCAGTGGATGACCTATACTGGGGGCGTGTTGGGGCTCACTGAATATGTGCACCCCCAGAGGGACTGTCCATCCGGTGGCTGGCTGAGTGGTGGGGTGGACCAGCCAGCCGGCGGGACGTGCATCTCCCCAAGCACACCGTGGTGTGCCCAGGGTGGCTCTTCGAGAGTGTGGTGTCTGCAGCTCTCTTCCAGCCCAAAGGCAGCATCTAAAGGGGAGGCGATGATATGATGTGAATGATTCATGCATTTTTGGCCTGAATGAGGCTGCTAAAGTTGGCTCTAATGAAATCTCAGCCAGCCTTCGGCATCCTCCCATGATACTGTTCTGTGCCTTGGCCTGTTGGAGCAGCAATGTGATTTCTGTTATAATGTGGTGGCACTTTATAAATGTATCTCACTGCTGCCAAGCACTGACTCTCCAAACAAGTCAGGCCTCTGCTGTCCCAAGAGCTGCCTTTTCCCTTGCACAATTTCCAAGGCCTGGAGTTATAAATCAGGAGACAGAGGTTTCTGACCAGGGGAGGCTGCACAGCATCTAATCTGACACCACACCACTGGCATGGGATGAGCCCACGTTCATGTAAAGGCCATGTTGTGATGTGTGAGCATAGCATCCCATGGAGACAGCAGTCCCCAGTCAGAAAAGAGCCACAATGTCAAAAAAAAAAAGGGACTTGTGCTGACCTTCATCCCTTCCCAGGTACTCTGCTCCTCTGGCATTCAGGCTGCTGCATTCTTGGGCGCAGCATACAATGAGACACAAAACCTTCACCTGGGAGGGGACCGTTCAGCTCTGAAGTTGCCTCAAAATGTTCCTTAACCTGAGCCCCTTCCCCTGGGAAATCATTTTCAGACAGCTGCCAGACTCCGTGTGGGGCTTGCCAGCAGTGGGGAGCGGAGCACGTTCCCCTGGAGGGGCTGATTCCTGCTGCGGGTGGATCCATCACCCTGGTGCCTGCGGCTGGGTGATTGCCCACGGTCGCTCTGGTTCCTGTAGGCACCCAAGCAGCCCGGTACGACGAGCATCACGTTTCTGATTTATATTTTGGTTTAGTCAGTGCTGTAGTAACACTTCCTGACGCATCAGATCCTGTCGCTTGGCTTCTGGTTTAGCCTGGTCTTACATGACTTCATGGGACGTACACAGAGGGCTTCCCTCCCCCACTTCATATCCTGTAAATTTAGTGTGGCGGTGTTCTTTCAAAATGCATTACAGCAAGTAGAAGGCATCATTCACGCTGCCTTGGCGTGATGCTGCGTGTCATTACCTCCCTGTCTGCCTCACTTCCAGGCATGAAGTATTTTTGTGCCATCGCTTTCCTGGAGCTCAGAGTCTAATCAGCAGTCTCCTGGTACCCGGCTCTCCCGCAACCTTCTCAGCGACCTGCCCTCTAAACAGTGCTGTAATTTCTGGAGTTTTTCTGGTATTTAGGGGATAAAATCTGCCAGTGACAGCGGCTATTTGTAGACAGCAGGAATAAATCACTGGGAGGTGTAAGCACAGTGGAAAATCACCGTACTACTAGTCAGATCTTAGCATTTCCATGTTCTCTCCCCACTGGTTTGCCCTTTGCTCATTCCCTGTCCCCTCTCTGTGATTTCCCTGGGGCCCATCCCCATAGGTCTACTGTGAACGTTACAGGTGGCCGGGAGACTTTTGGGGAAAATCCATTTACTTCCTTCACCTGCCTAATGAAACTAGCACAGTCTTCCCTTCTCTCCCGGCCGTATAAGGACGCTTTGCTCCACAGATTTTTCAGCCTTCACAGTTGTGAATTTTACCTTAGGTGGAGATGGGTATTGGCCATTATGGGCTTAACATGTACAGTTTTTGAGCCTTTGGTCAGGTTCATGCTGTCCTTAGTGGGCAGTTGGTAAGGCACTACGTGAATTAAATGAAACCGCATCATTTCATGGGCCCTTCGTTAGCACCGAGTACGAAGTCCAGGCAGGCCCAGGTTTATGAGTAGCAGCTGGGTAGCACCTCCTCCCTGGAGCTGGGCTTCTCCTGGCAGCGTGCCTCCTTTTCCTTATGTTATTGAAGGCATCAGTGGACACTGCAGGCGTACAATGTGGCAGCGTACCTGGGCAGGGCACGTCCTCTGGTGGAAATGGTGCAACTCTGCTGAAGTTCGTGGAGTTTCCCCACGTAGGGAAAGGCTGACTTTGGTCTGTTGTCCCACGTTTCGCGTTCCTTCCTGGAGCAGGAGTAAGATCAGGTTCAATTTCTGTCACAAATACCAGCTCAGAGCAGTTTTCTGAGCGGCAGAGTTCTTCCCTCTTTGGTCCTATATTTATTTGACAATCTGCTTCTCCCTACAAACGTTTGTTAAAAACTCTGCGTGTCCTGTCTTCAAGAACAGGTAATACAGTCTGAGTGGATGCTAATGAGGGTAGGGAAAGGAGAATGTATTTGTTTTTCCTTAGCACCCTAGATACTTCGATACTTAAAATAATGGCTTCCTAAAGAGCATTTGTTTCTGAATAAGACCATTTTACTGTGATTTAATATATGTACTGTATCAGCTTCTAGAATATCACATCCAGATGGAGATGTTACAGTAGGGGCTATTAAAATATGTAGGAAGAGGCTCTGCCACAAGCAACTCACAAGAGAAACAGAAAAGACAGACTAAATATTATGTATTATACCCTTAATATTCCCATGGTAAGGACGGGAAATGGAATAACAGAGATTAATTTACTTGCCCGTGGTTACACAAGAAGTCAATTGCAAGGCTATCGAACCAGCGTCAGGAACTTTAAGTCCCCATTTGGTGTTTCATCACCAGAGCATTGAATCGCAGTGGGAATCGATGTTCAGTTCTTGATGCAAGAGGAATGTGGGATCAGACTTTTTCTGTTAGCAAATATAAGCAAGTGCATTTTCCTTTTGCGACTAACACTGGACAGTGCTCCGTCTGCTCATGTTCCTAAGTATTTGCATGAAAATGAGACTCTGAGATAATCAGATTTTATTTCTAGCATCTAATCGATGCTGAGGGCTTTGTGGTTTAATTACTAGAATAATTGTTTGCTGAAAACACAGTTCAATATCTATTTTTTCCTTTAAAGGTCAACTCCGTCATTTTCATTTCCAGCCATTTAGTACTTTATTGATCTTTATGTCATTTCATGATGAGTGCTGCATCTTGCCAGCTGAAATAAAGGCCAAAACTTGAAATAAGAAAAATACATTCTTTTTCTTAAATACAGAAAATGGAAAATACCCTATTTCAGCCTTGCTTGCTGTAAGCAAATCCTTCATACAGTGTCCCCAGGAAGAATGATTCTGAAAATTACATTTGCTCTTTATGGAAGGAAAAAGGCAAACCAAGAATCTTTTCAGAGCCTGATTAATATCAGCCATAAACTGAAGTTCAGGAAGAAATTCTGCAGTTTAGCTGCTGATCCTTTAAAGTAGATAGAGATGCGGGTTCTGTCAGCAGGACGTGAAGGTCTATGTGGCTCGCCTTTAGAGAGGGCTGAATGAGGGTGTTGAGTAGCTGCATGGAGAAATGCCCTCTCCTCTCTGTAGAGGGGAAAATCACGTGGCTTCAGCTGGAGATTTGGAAGGTGTTTAGCCAAATAACAGCGACCGTTGTTTTGCTGCCGTCCTGCAGCAGAAACGAGATGCTGTTAGAGCAGAGGGATGCGTGAGGCGCTGTCCATCTGCAGCCTTTCCGGCTCTTTCACTCTCCCCATCACAGCGACTTGACATTTAGCTTTAGTTTGCAAAAATGTATCTGTCTTTCCCAGATTATGGGAAAGGGTGCTGGGTTATGCAGCAGAAAATAGGCTTGTTGAAAAATGGGCATTAAAAAGTAGCATGGGACCCATTTCCATTTCATGTTCTTTTTCTACAAATATACGGGGTCAAATCCTACAGTTGTAGCTCAGGCAAAACCACTGGCGATTTCAGGGGGACTTGGTGCCAGTAAGAGCTAAAAGGTTGGCTTAATGTACGTACAAAGATCCCCCAACCATTTCTGCAGTTCGGCTCTCAGCGTCGGTGGCATCAGATGGCACGGCTTCCCAACCACCGCAGCGCGGCTCCACGCCGTTATTTATCGCGCTTTCTTTTCTCTGATCCCCAAGATGATTTGGGCAGATTGCAAACACAACACAGTGCCCGCTGACAGTAGGAAGAATTTATGTTCTAGGGCCATGTCCTCAGCTGTAAATCAGGAAACAGCCAGCTAAGGATCTCAACGTACATTAAAGCTTTTTAAAAAATCTGTCACTGAGGTTGAGATCCGCTTACTATGAAAGGGTAATGCTTCCCCCATAAGGTGTTGCCCTGTAAATCTGCACATGCACAGGCTTTTTCAGTGCGTTTTTCAGGGCACTAATATATCTCTTCCAGAGTTTGTGCTAATCCCTGCACTCCAAATTCTTGTAAAATTTTTCCATACAGATGTTTTATTCTGCCACCCAGCTGAAGTCCCTCTGAGGCTCCCTGTCCCCCAGCCCAAATCACGCTGGGCTGGGACGGACTTGTGCAAGTGCCTCATTGCTCGCTGCAGGGACCAGGTGAGTGGTATTAACCCAGACTCCTATAACCCAGAGAATGGATTAAAAATCTCCAAAGAGCAACAAGAAGAACCCAAAACTGCTGTGAAAGCACTACCTTGCTTCCTGCATGCTGCTTCCCTTGGAGAGGAGCTGAAGAAGAAATGCAGCGTGAAGACCTTCTGGCAGGCTTGGAGGTCCTTGAGACCCAAATGCGGGTGTGCTGTCTGTTGTGCTGCAGCCAAGGGAACCCAGGCGTTGGAGTTTTGAATGGAAATTTTCACCATTGCCTGTGAGACCACGCTGTGTTTGCTTTTAGCCTCAGGATATTAGATCTTGCAGTCGTGGCACATTTATGTTGTAGAGCGGCTGTTGCATTTTAGGTCTTTTTAGGAATTTTTAAGGTATTTCTCTCCTTGGTTCAGTAAAACTAATGGTATGGAGGCTGGACTACAGAGGGAAGGACAGAAGAGAATATCACAGTCAGAGCAGGAATCGGGCAGCTTCTGTGAGCAATAAATCACAATACGTGTCAATAGTAGTATTGTGTGTGCTCCATTCCAGGTCCCCAGGCTTCACCGCCTTTGTGCTTCTTCCTTCACCCTCACCCATCTTGTCTCTATGCTTTGCACTTCTCCCGAGTGAAACTTTCTATTTGAAAACGTCCAGGTAATGTAGTGCAGTAGCCTGACCTCTAAGTGAAGCATCAGAGTTGCTCATATGTCTGTATCCAGCAGAAGAGAAGGGCTTCTTCAGAGGAAAAATCAGACCTGGAGTGGATGACATTGTGCAGGTGCCGGTCTCTTCCTCGGTAACTCTGGGAGTTGAAGGTCATAGAATCATCGAATCGTTTAGGTTGGAAGAGACCTTTAAGATCAGGTCGATAGACTTTTAATTTGGGCATCTCAGATAAGTGTCTGAAGTTTGATGGGATACACCTTGAGTCTTGAAAACATTTTTCCCCATTCAGGTAGGCAGTGGTGATGTGCATCGTACGGAGGAGGAGGGCTGGCTACAAGCGGCAGAGTTGGTGAGCAGCTGAGGCACCCTAGTTCAATTTTTAGGACTGCTTTATATTCCCACTGTGGGCACTGTGACTATGTGATGAATGAAAGCCGGTGAATATGAACATTTTCAGCACACAAGAGTACCCATTAGCTAAAGCAGGGTGGACTCTTGCTGCTGGTAAGTACGTGTGTGGCTCTAGGAGCTGTGCCAGGGCAGAATGGTGGAGAACCTGGTCCGGCGTGTGCTGCAGCAGAGGCGTTGCCATTTCCGTGAGCAAGGTTTGCATTTCCTCTCCCAGAATGCACACAGCTTTTGGACACAGTGCAATCCAGTAAATGTTTAATCATACAACAAATTAGGACAGCCAGTTCACAGCAATGTCCTGCTGATGCCTTTTACTCTTAGGATACCAAGAGGTTTTCTACCTTGGCTTTGTTTTAACATCTTGCGCCTCTCTGGGATCACTTGGGGAGAAACAAATAGTTTGTCTATGCCAGCAAGTGTTTTCAAGGCACTGCCGAAGAACTGAGTTTATGGAGAAATGCAAAGGCAGAAGCTCAGCAAGTGGCTGCTCGGTGTGGGCAGATCAGAGTGGAAAACAGCTTAAAAAGTGCAAAGGAAAAGGAAAAGGAGAAACCTGAGCTAATGCCATGGGGAAGGCATTGTCAAAAGGATTGATAAGGTCAGGGGAGGAGCTAGGAAGCCCATTTTAGCTTCTGCTTTCTGGGTGGGCGTGGTGAGTTGTCCTCCCCACCTCCCTTCCTCTCTGAAGAGGTTTGGGTAGGTCGTGGCAGGCAGCAGTGTGCAGCCAGGCTTGGCTTGTAGCTGGGCGGACAGGGAAAAGGATGTAGTCGGTACAGTTAATAAACCAAACAGTTACGTGGTAACTATTAAAGTTCACTTTGTTAATTCAAAGTTTACCCAACCAAAATTTTTTTCTGAAAACTAAATGGGCTAATTGTTAGTTTGACGTTTGTTTGATTATCCAGCCATTCAAGTCTTCTTGAGTTGGGCACGGGGGGGAAATGCATTCATCAAAATTCCCATCAAGTAGGTATAGTTTTTCTTCTGGAATTAAAAATAAGCTGCCTTCCAGCCAAATGCCATTTTCTGCATTATTATTTGTGCTAGTAAGTAAATTGGCAATTGTGTTTTTTTAAGGAAAAGGAGCCGATGCAGCCTTGTGCCATTAACTTGTCAGAGCTGAACAGATGAAGCACGGAGCATTTTTGCAAAATTGTTCTCACTAAAAGAAAAGTCTCATTTAAAAGAAAGTCTTACCTGCAAGAGAAAGGGATGAAATCTGTAATGTAATAGGGCAGATTGGTTGGCGTAGATAGACTGATTTAAAGTAATCGATCTTTTTTTTATTTTTTACACTTCAACCAGCTCTCCTTCGCTGGAATGAGGAATACAGCTTGGAAATTGTGCATGTAAGTGAGGGAAGAGGAGAACCAACTGTAGCAAATCTCTTGCTCTAATGTATGTAACGGAGATTGAACGGGCGCTTTAGGGGACAGTAACGTCCCGTTTTCTCACTGCGGAGGCTTTCACAGGTAACTGCTCTGGCAGCGGGGTCTCCAGCAAAGTCTAACCATCAAGGACAAAGTTTACTCCTCCTGACTACCACCAGTTGTTAGCCCCAACCAGAAGCAACGCCAAACCCCAGCCATTTCATGACAGGCAATGGGAAGAGCAGGGTAGCGGCCAGGCCTGGAAGAGGTGGATGAATTTGTCCTAGGGAAAAAGGGGATGGCAGAGCTGTGCTGAGCTGCATCGGCTGCAAGGTGCAGTTACGTTTCACTGTACCATGACCTACATAAAGCCTCCTTACTACTTATTTACAATTTGCACACTCCTGCAAATATGCCAAGCTGGCCTTTTCCTGCCTTACAACTGTAGCTGTGGGTGGGACGAAGACCTTGTCCTGGTCGGGGGAAGGCAGAGCAAGCCCAACATCCACGGCAGGCATTGCCAGTGCTCAAAAATTGCTGCTCTCTTTGCTCCTTGGCTCCGTCCGTCTTTGCCTCCTGCATCTTGTCAGACGCACAGCTCACTTGCGGTGGGGACTGTCATCTGCTGCAGTGGGGGCCGTGTCCTTAAACAGCTTCTCTGGTTCCTGAGATAGGGATGTGTCTGATTTCAGTCAGAGGCGAAAGCAATTAACAGTAGCTGTTAGATCAAAATCTTTTCATGCCCCGAGCATATTGGGGTGACTGATATTTTCTGATTTCCCAGAATGAAGCTCGGTGCAGCTCTGTCAGCCTATTGCATTTAAGGAATTACAGATGTAATGGTGGGGTCAGGTCACCTGAGCTCCAGCTTAACCATAAAACCGTCCTTCAGCCCTTTTCTCTGCCCTTTGGGGAGTGTATAGGAGCTTGGGTGCCACATTTTCACCACCGGTCTGGTGGTTGTGGTGGTGAATTATTAAAAGACAAGGTGCTGGATGCACCTTCATCAGCATCAAGATGAAGTTCTGGAATGAAGATGTAAATGCTGGATTTGAAAATACAGCAAGATGCACAGGGCAGAGGAATAATGTGCCAGTTTTGCCATGGAAAACCCGAATTGCTTTAGGTGATGATTAAAAAAGTGAATATGATTAAAACAAGCTGATAAGATGAAACTAAAGTGACAAGGTAACGCAGCAGAGCATCCAAGAGGGGAAGGGGGAGATGGAACTGATGGCAGGAGGGCATGAATTATTGATTGAAATCTCCACCAGAAGGTAAAATCTTTGTATTTTCTTATCTGGGAAGGGAGAGAATGAATGAGAAGTGAACAGAATTATTAAGCAGCTTTATCATTGCATTGGAGTGGATAATTAGGCAATTACGATTACTAGAAGTTGGCAAAGCATGAAGCCCAGGGGACTCGTACTCCTGATTTCAGAGTTGGGATGGTGAGGGAAGTGGGGAAAAGCCTTTGGCGAGGGATTTGATGGTGCATTGTGGTGAGACTTAACGGCAGAGCCTGGCTCTGGCACCCAGTACCCTGCAGCTTCCAGAACAAAAGGGGGTACAAGAGACCTGACTAATAAAAAAGAACTTATTTGAAGATGGACAGGCCTCGGAACAGCAACAAGAAATGAAATCACGAGTGAAGGCCACCAACAAGGGTTCAGGGAAGAGGAGCACAGGGAATTGGACTCAATGATCCTTACGGGTCCCTTCCAACTCGAGATATTCTGTGTTTTATGATTCTGATAACGGTACATGTGGACCCATTTTTTTCCGTAGTGGGGATGCACAGTAGCCATGGGAGTTACTGTGCAGTAAATGTTTTGTGTGCTTTTTCCAGATCTTTGTCCTCAGTTAATATCCCTTTTCCTTTCAGGTGAGTTGTTTGTAGCGAGACTTTGCAGGGCCGTAAGCTGAGGGTGCTGCGAGATCCCTGAGCAGAGCACCAAGAGGTCAGACTCTTCCCTAGGGGGAAAGTGTCAGACTGTGGTTTAGGCTTGCAGTGCATACAGTCTGTCATGCTACCTTAATTTCATTTTCTTTGGTCAGAAGTGACAAATACTGGATTTTCCCCTGATGTAAATCGTGGAAACGCTTCATTATCAGAGGATCTTTCCAGCTGAACTTGGAGGCAGTTTCCAAACCTCTTCCACTTTGATTCTCTGTTGTAAATTATATCCAATACCCGCTTTGTAAAGAGGAGCTCCTCAAAAAACAAATGAGCGGCTTGGGTAAGCTGGCTGAATCTGTTCTTGTAGGGGATGCAAAGCTGTAGGATGCAGTGGAGAGGAGAGGGACGGGAACACAAGAGCCGTCTCCCACGAGGGTTTGTTTGGATTTATAGCACTGAAGAGTTCAGTGGTGAAAGGAGATGTTGGGCCACCCAGTGCCATATACCGCAGGCCCTCAAATGTCACCTGTTGCCCCTCTTCTGAGCCTTCAGCCTGCATCTGGCAAACCCCAAACTTGAGAAGGTTTTTGCTCATGGGGTGTTTTGACTGTCCCTTTGGACCAGGTTCCTCCATGCAAGCGCCAGGCAGGCACCGCAGGCTGCTGCTTACCTCTGCAAATTAGCCTAACTTCTTTAGTTGGCACTGTGGCTTCTTAATAGCTGGCTGCACGTTTTCAAGGCGAAAGCTGGGTAAAAATGACTAAAAATAGCATGGTGCATCTGTTGCTGTCTGAATTCATCCTGGGCTGCTCTGAGGCCAATGCCAGATAACTGTGCTCCTCCTCCGTGCTCCCACCTGCTTAATCTTAAGCTATATGTTATTTAAAATTAATTTGCAGAGATGCAGACATTATATAAATCACTGAGGAAATGGCAGATTATGTATGTAATTTTCAGAAGTGCTCCACACTCATCTAACTCAGCTCCCCATGAAACCAAGGGATCAAAATTAAGCCGAAGCAGGCAGTTTGGACTAGTCACCATCCTTAAAATGCCACAGAAGAGGAGCCAGCACTGCAGACACTTGTTAGTCATTTCACACCCAGAGACTGTTGCCGTTTGTTCAGGACATTCAGTGATCAGGGAAGAAAAAAAAAAAGGGGGGGGGGGAGGTTGATGAAAAATACACAGACTAGAGTATCTGTTACTAATTATTTGCTTGGCCTCATTGGCCAGTCACCTAGTGTTCTCGGAGAGCGTTGCATTTTTATGAGAAGGTGCCATCCACGATGTTCCTCTTCCAAGACCAAGCTCAGAATATTAATTATGGGTAATGATGTGTAATGATGATGAATTTGGGACCATTATTTTCCTCTAGCACAGGTCAGAGGCTTTCACCCAGCCAGGCAGCTTGTGGCTACGTTAGAGCATCTCATGGAGAGGCGCCCAGTCTGGGAGAAATCACATTGTGTTGTTTTTCCTGTGGCTTGGGCTGATTCACAAAGGTGTCTGATGTGCTCTACATGGCTGAAAACAAGGTCGGGTTTAATAATAAGCAACTGTATAAATAGCAAATAAAGATTTGTACTGGAGTGTTTGGGGTCCCAACAGGCGTGCTGCTGTTGTTTTGTGGAGCAGAAGGGAACGAAGCCAGAATTTGTGTTTGTTGGAAGTAGGTAGTAGAATATTATTAGATCAGCTCCTGCTTATGACTTGTCATAAATACTCTGGAGTTAATTGCTGCTTTAGAGGCACCATTGGTGTTCAGCTGCAAGAAAGTGGGTTGACTATTGACGAGATCACCGATCCCATATAATTATTGTGAAAGACGTGTAAAAATAGCCTTTGTGCTTAGCTTGAGTTGGGGCCAACAGAGCATTGCGGCGGCTTTAACCACCTGTGTGCACGCACTGTGTGTACGCCTGTAGCTGTCTGGACCTGCCCGGAGGACATCGGTCCAAAGCTTCAAAATGTGCGCTGTAGTTTTGAAGCTGTGGCTGTTACTGTGTGACTGTGAGTCACCATCACCACTCCTCCTGGCAGCCTGGAATAAAACATGATAGCACTGTTAAACGTGAGAGTCGTGAGAAGGCTCTTGGGCAAGAATTTGGGGATTAATTCCTTTGGTTCACAATATCTGTGGTTTTAAGCAGGATTTTCTGGGTGTTTGGTCTCTCCCATGCCTGTCAGCAAGGCGATGGTGTAGGGGCTCTCCTTGAAAGTCTATGTTTACACCCAGTGTTTTCGTGTTACACCTAGAAACCCAGCTGAGAAACCTAGCCCAGGGGAACCATGCATTTTTATCCTCTCTGGTATTCCCCTGGGAGTGAAATACCAGAAATTCAAGGCATGCAGGCTTGGACTGGTAGAGCGTGATGGTGATGGCACCTTCATCGACTGAGTTTACTACAGCTTAGTCCATGCAGCTCAGGAGTAATAGTGGGAAGAGTTGATAAAAGTAAACATCTTGTCCTCGTCTAGTGCTGTGGGTGTCTGAGTGTGTCTCCTGGAAAACTAATCTTTTTTTCTTAGCTACCTGTCAGAGATAGGTAAGTTTGCATGTACGCTCCTGTGCCTGTTGCACACTTTTTTCACCTCTAGGTAATTTGGGATCCTTCTGTTTGGAAAGTGTTATATGACAAATAGTTAAAAAGAGTATTCAAATCACTTTGAACTTGTTAAAATGATGCTGTTTAATTCAGTGATGCTGACATCTGGGCCGAGCGTTATTACTTCCTAGCTGCTGTGCTTCTCCGTATTATATCTGAGACATGGAAAGGCCATTTACTGATGGCCCTACTGCTGCACCCTCCCCACTCCCAGTAAGGCTCTCATTTCAGTAGGATGGTTACCCTGAGTGGTGTATGTGCCAACAGGCAGGCTCTAATACTGCTAATGCAAGCTTTGAAGGGAGCTTCTGTAAGAAAACAGGCTTGGAAATAGGGTCTCACTCCGTAAACGGTGTGTTACGTTTGGGATCTAATGCATCCTGGGAGAAATATCCCTCAGAAGGACGCTGGTGCAGCCAAGAGTCCCCTTGTGCCTGTAGCATTGTCCTCTTGCAGAAATGGGGATCCTTGACCACGGCTTAAAACACTGTTGCAGAACCCTGAGAAAAACCAACATTTAACTGTTTCTTGCCCCTTACCTATGAATAGGAATTCGTTAAAACATTAGCAGATGTCTCAAAGGCAGAGTATTTTGTCTTCAGTGCAGTGCAGACGAATCCAGTCGCCTGTGGAGTTAATGAGTCGTGCACCCACTGCTAAGTGCTTGCAGTTCTTTGAGATTAGCTGAGTATTTCAACCCAAAGTACATGCCATTAAAGGCTTTTAATTCTTGAGTATCATATTTCATGGGACTTATATTAACTGTTAGGAAATGAAAGTCTCTGTGATGGCAGTATAAATTTACTTGGTTTAGTAATTTAGCACCTCCAGTGCTATCCCAGTCCTCAGATACTATCTGGTCACTTCCCAGAGCAGACAGTGCCTGCTTCCAGAAAAGCAGGGGAATAGAAGACAGGGAATAATACTTTTTTAGGCATTGTTACAGACTATGCCAAATAGAGGGAAGAATATCGATGTGGAGGAGACCAGCAGAAGGGCATAGCAATGCTGTAAGGTTTTCATCCCACCATGTGTATGAGAAGAACTGGTTAAAACCCCACAACCTGAAATACTGTTTTTCATCTTCCTTTTTTAATCACTCTGAAGATGCAAATTGCACAGGCAAAAACGAGCTTCTTGCCTGCCAACTCGCTTGAAGAGTTTCTTGTGTTGATTTGTTGCATTTGCTCTTGTTCACTAATGAGAAGAGAGGAAATCTAATGAAAAGTGTTATCAGCTTGTCAAGTTAATTAGTGTCTATTTTAATACTTTCATTATCATTCGTTACTAATTAATATAACATAAATAACATGATTATAGCTTTTTTGTCTTATTTTTCAGTGAGAAGCTGGATGGAGAAGCTGAAAGATAAGGTAGGAGGCTCAGTGTTTCAATTACTTTAAAAGGAAAAACATTTTTACTTGCAGGAAAAAATAAACTCTTGTCAGTGCAGTTTGTTATCTCTACAAAGACAATTGAGAACGGGCTTAAAATTTTCTCTGGGAGGCAAATGAACCAGATGCTGCTGTTGTATATAGTGGTGTAAATCCACAGTACATCCCTGATGAGTAGTAACTAAGAGGAGAAGGAAGGACAGGGGTATTTGATAGACTTATCTGCACTAGAAAATCACTTCTCTTCAGACTACCTGAGTTACTTTTTTTATTGTCCTCTGCCTTACCTCCACCCCTTTTCTCTATGTCCTAAGCTTGGTTCTAGATTCAAGTCAAGAGGATCTGGTGATCCTCTCTGGTGAGAGGCTGCATGCCACATCACCACCTCTGGACGAGACCTTTCTTGCCTCCACATACAAGAAGAGCTGTAAATTCCTGGAAGGAAAAAGAGCAAACACAGGAAGACTGAAAAGATAACTGAAAAGACCCTGATCTTTTCTCCCTGGCATTACAGGGTGGTGGTACATGAAATCAAGAGTTACGCCAGCCACAGGCAGTGATTACAGGGTGGTGGTACATGAAATCAAGAGTTACGCCAGCCACAGGCAGTGATAGTTTACTAGGCTTTGCTGCCCTAGGCCAAATATTAACATTTTGAAATGGTTGTGAAACCTTCCAAATGTTGTGTTGATGATGGCAAAGCCATGAAGCTAGAAATGAGGTGACAGTAGTTTTTTAAGACAAGAACATTTTGTGACTCAACAGGGGTTGGAAATTCTTGAACGGGATCAGAGTTAGCATAGAAAAAACCCACCACAGGGAATATGACTTGATAGGAAACTCCAGCCCCTGAAAATACATCTCTACGCTTGAGCAGATTGTCACTGAATGAGCCCAGCCTTCCCACGTGATCTCCACCAAATTTCAGCAGGACCTTACCATTAAGTCTGAACAGAGAGATGGGGTCTGGGTATCTGTTTTCCAAGGCTGGGGAGTGGAAGGGTTAAGGTGGGTTCCTGCCCAGCCCTTGCTGAGTTGCTTTTCTGCCTACAATAGGAAGGAGGCATGTCTAGTGTGGTCTATGCTCATAGCAGAGCACCTGGGCCTGGGATTCAGCCAGACCGAATGCTGAAAGGACAGAGAATGGTTTTCCCGACGAAGGTAAAAAGCAGACACCAAGACTGGTTGAGTGCCTGGACTGAATGTAGCATGCAGGGGTCACCTGCTCATGCCAGACCTACCCCAGCCAGCACAACACAAGCTCGGGGGCATCAGGTGTCTTCTCACTGAAGCCATAGCTTTCACTTCTTTCTTCTTGGTACCTTGTTGGCTGCCTATGTCCTTCCCCATTGTAGAGGGTGGGGTACATGGTCCAGTCTCCAACAGAGTTGCTCTCTAGGGTCTGAACCTCTTGCAGGTAGATGTTGGATTGCATGGCAGTGCCCAGCACAACCATTGGTATAACTGGGGATCTGCTAGTGTCCACTTAAAAGACAGACTCAGCCCTGAGCCATCTCCCTCCTTTGGGGAACGGCAGATGTGTGGAGGCAGATCTTTCACCACCTTGCTCACATTTTCCCTTAGAAAAGCCCAACAAAACCCACTCCACAGGAAATGGGCTCAAGCTGCGCCAGGGGAGGTTTAGGTTGGAAATTAGGAAAAATTTCTTTATGGAAAGGGTGGTCAAGAATTGGAACAGGCTGCCCAGAGAGGTGGTGGAGTCACCAACCCTGGAAGTGTTCAAAAAACGGGTAGATGTGGCACTTTGGGACATGGTTTAGTCTAGTCTACCCTTGATTGGTTTAGTCTGGACTTGGTAGTGTAGGTTAATGGTTGGACTGGATGATCTTAAAGGTCTTTTCCAACATAAACAATTCTATGATTCTATCACACCTCACCAGCCCATGCCCTTCCACAGGCCTCCCCCAACAGCCGGACCAATGATTGCTATCCCAAAAGCCTGCAATGTGAAGCAGATCCAGGACCTGTTCTCCCAGCCCTTGTGTGTCACACAGCCCAACTTGTGAGGGCTGGCTGCTGGCTCATGTTCAGTCGGCTGTCGACCAACACCCCCAGGTCCTTTTTGGCCAGGCAGCTTCCCAGCCACTCTTCCCCAAGCCTGTAGCGCTGCATGGGGTTGTTGTGCCCGAAGTGCAGGACCCGACACTTGGCCTTGTTAAACCTCATACAGCTGGCTTCGGCCCGTGGGTCCAGCCTGTCCAGGTCCCTCTGCAGGGCCATCCTACCCTTGAGCAGATCGACACTCCC
Organism: Pelecanus crispus; assembly: GCF_030463565.1. NCBI lineage: Eukaryota > Metazoa > Chordata > Aves > Pelecaniformes > Pelecanidae > Pelecanus > Pelecanus crispus. Next base: position 69,210,905 of record NC_134648.1, read on the forward strand.
ACCCAATTTGGTGTCATCTGCAAACTTACTGAGGGTGCACTCAATCCCCTCATCCAGATCATCGATAAAGATATTAAACAAGGCTGGCCCCAAAACAGAGCCCTGGGGAACACCGCTCGTGACTGGCTGCCAACTGGACTTAACTCCATTTACAACTACTCTCTGGTAAGGGCTCACAGGCGGACCAGAGAGTTCACCATATTAAACCCAGTGATTTCTGATACGGAAACTCCCCTGGGCAGCAGCTAAAAAGCCATTTCCAGTCTTCCCTCGCCGCCTGTGCCAGCAGCAAAGTTCCAGAAATAGAAAAACCCATGCTGCACTAATTAGGTCTCCCAATTAAGGCACCTTAATTGCCTTGCAGAGGTAGGCTTTTGGCTGTGTTCTCACTAACCTCCTTTTTTGGGAACTGGGGTGCAGGCATGCAGCCCCCCTCCAAGCGCATGTGCTGAGCAGGGCTGGGTTTTCTGGGAGGGTGTTCAGGGAACCTGCACGATGCAGCTGAAGATCCCTCAAGCCTTGGGATGCAGGCACGACGTTGTTACTATTTAAAGCACCGAGCAGGATCTGGAGGGGTTTGGGAGAGCAAAACAACCCTTGTGAGCATTGTATCTGCCCTAGATGAAAGCAATTATTTTCATTCTCCAGGTAAGTGTATAAAGCCAGGGCAGCACACACTGCATAGGTTTTTTTTTTCCCCCCACTCAGTGGATTATGGAAGAAAAGCAATTACGGTGTAAGCATGTGTTGTAAGTTGTGTTGCAGTTTGGGAATGCAGATGAAGATAAGAGGTTGTAAGCAATGGAGGTGTCTGACAGTCCTCTGAATTGTGCATGTGTCCCTTGGCAGGTGTAAAATCTATTTTGGGGGGTGTAGGTGGTGAAGGGTAAAGCTGTAGTGCCGCAGCAGAGGAGACTCTGTTGCTGCAGCGTGAATGAAGGCAGCGCTAATGAGGGGGGGAGCCAGGCTGTCCCCTACTCCGTTGAGCCCCCCAGCCTGAATGAGGTGAGGATGCTGAAGAGTATGGCGAAGCAATTTGGCACTTCAAAATTTGGGTTAATTTTCATTTCAAACAGTAAAATACAAAACATCAAGCACTTGGGAATATTTTCTGAAGGCTTTTAAGTGTTTAAATGTGTAATTTTGAATTAGTCATGCTATCTATATTTTTTTTTAATGGGCAATGCAAACACACGGATCGCAGCAATTGAATTGGATCTGGTTTACATTTGCTGTGCTTCCCTTAAGGCCAGCTGAAGGTATCCGTGCCCTTCCTCTACATCATTGTCCTGCTCATGCGGGTGACCCCTTCCCATGCAAAGCAAAAGCATTTGGTTCCAAGATTTTGAGTACGAAGCCAAGGAGGCTCAAGCTGGGCTGGGCAGGGAGAGGACAAACTGGTTCTTCTTCCTGCGAGATGTGAGCGCAGCCGGGCTTTGCACTTCAGCTCCTTCAGAGACCCGGCTGCAGGCGTTGAGGGCAGCTTCTGCTGTCCCCGTGCTGAGATACAGCACTAGTGTCCCGGGGCACTTGCTGTCCCATGCCAGCCTGTCTCTGGGAAGCACGGGAGCTGTGTAATACTCTTTACTGGAGGTATATTTAGCAGTTTGGCCACGGTGAGACGCACTCCAGCAATCAGAGCTGGCCAGGAGGATGCTGGGTCCCTTTTCCATCCACCTCCCACGACGGAGGTCAGCGCCCCTGCTTCGCGGCGCAGCCTTTCTCCAAAACCAGCTCCTCGCCTGTCCTGCCCGCTCCCCGGCTGGTGCCTGCCATCTCGCCTGGTGGCTCTTACACACTGGCTCCTCTGCCTGCCCCTGCCGCCCCGAGGGCTGCGGGAGGGTGCGGAGAGCCGTGGGCAGCGCGGTGCCGAGGCACTTGTCACTGCACCGCTCGGTACTGCGCTGCTGGTCCAGATTCATGCCAAAAAGCGTAATGGCAGTTCTTGAGTCTCCGGATCGAGCTCTGTTGAGCATGGCCAGACATATACCCATGCCTTGATTTATGCTGGCGGTACCTGGGGAGCTGGGAGCAGCACTCAGCCTACTGTACACAGCGCGTACTGAAGCTGTTTGGGTGCTCCCACGCCTTTGTTGTGGCTCGAGGTTGCCTGCCCTTGTTGGTCGAGGTTTTTCCTTCACACCTGCACCCATATTAACAGGCGCTTCACCCCAGCACTTGCAACTGCACCAAAATTGTTTCCTCTCCTAAAGGCGGGCAAACGCTGCAGTGTCTCAGCCATCGCAAGGCAGTACCTGTTAGCAGAAGCTGATGGTGAGTGAGCTGTGGTGGTTACCAGCTTGGTGCTGGAGTGGGGCTGGCTGGGGGCTTGCTTAGCGATCCTGGAAGCAGGGCTCATCCAATGCAGGCGGGTGATAGGAACTCAAATACAACAAACTTTGACGAAAGCAGTGTAGGGATATAGCACAGTCCTAGACCAATGGAAGATGACTCTGAAAGGATGGTTTTGTGAGTGCTGCTCTGCTTCTCTCTTTTCTGCATAGGCAGGATACATGTCGGGGATGCTGGTTCCTGTAGGAGTCGGAATAGCTGGAGCCCTCTTTATCCTAGGAGCACTCTACAGCATTAAGATTATGAATCGCCGAAGGAGAAATGGCTCAAAGAGACATAAAAGAAAGGTATGGCAACTGCAAAGCACAGACCCCGATCCGTTCCCACCCACCGTGCTGTTCACTGTTTCGGCTGTAAAGCGAGCGCAGCCTGGTTATGGTTATAGAATCATAGAATCATAGAATCGTTTAGGTTGGAAAAGACCTTTAAGATCATCCAGTCCAACCATTAACCTACACTGCCAAGTCCACACTAAACCAATCAAGGGTAGACTAGACTAAACCATGTCCCGAATGGTTTGTCTCCGTTTGTCTGGGTTGAAGTGCCTGGGACCTCTTGGTTAGAGTATGGGGGGGATCCAAATCATCATTTCCTTTGTGCATGTGGAGCTCTTTCATGTTTCTTTTCTTCCCCTAGCAGAGGGAATTTAACAGCATGCAAGACCGAGTCATGCTCTTAGCTGACAGCTCTGAAGATGAATTTTGAATCGAACTGCGGTGCCCTTGACTTTTCAAAGGAGGGAGGGGGCGAAAGAGAACAAGTGACTTTCTGCTGCATCGCTGCTCTCCGCCGCCCCGAGCCACCGAGCAGTGGTCGGTACCACCCCGGCGAAATGGCATGCTATGCTCTACGTGTACCACGCAGTGATGTTCGTTTTGATACAGTAGTGAGATTTCACATTCGCACCCGGCGCCTCATTCAGATCCACAGCGCGTCTTGTTACAGCTGGAGCTGATACATATGGATGATTATTTTCCTATTATCCTGGTGTACTGTTTTGGTCCTGGCTGGCAGTAATATAATCATAACAATAGCTCTCACCTAACCCAGGAATGGAAATCTTTACTGTGAATTACTTCTGTCCAATTTGTTAATTTTAAATGTTACAGTACCTGAGCTAAAGTTCGTTAGTGCTAAGATTAGCTGCTCTGCTTAACTAATGAGTTATACACTTGAACCGTATCCCTTGCCACCTGAGAAGTGCCCAAGTGCAGTGTTGTTGATAGAGTTTGAAGCACATGTCTGCACTCAGTTCCCCGACTCTCACCCCTTCTCTCTTCCTTCAGCTCTGCTCTTTGGAGACACATAGGAATGGCCTCAATACTTGATTCACAACAAAAATCATAGTCCATTTTCAGCCGGCACTGTCTGTTACAGCACAATAAATACCAGCGCTTGCCTGCTGACGGAGGGTCTTGCATGGATCTCTTAGCTTTTGTTCAGTGTGCAGTTAGGTAAGAGAAGAGGCAGGTCAGGGGTGTCCTCAGTTTCTGCCTCCCCTTTGAAGGACACCAGTTATTGGTTCATCTGTTTCGCAAGGCTGCATTCACGTGGAGGTGAAAGCAGAGCATCTGTCTCCTTTACCCACTGGAAATTGCATTTTCAGCCCCTGAGAGCTGTGTAAATGGCAGCACCTTTGGAGGATCTGGATGGGTCTTGTCTCCAGACGGCCGAATGCAGCAAGGCACCAAAGTTTGCGCAGTGGGTGGCTGTGGGTGTTGAGGGATTTGTGGCTAATAGTTGGAAAGCAGCGGCAGCCGCAGCTGGAGAGATATCTGCTATGGGGAGGTGAAATGGTCACTCTGAGGAACCCTTGGCTGTTGGGGAAAAGGTGAAGCTGTAGGACAGATGGCTGCAGAGGGTTGTGGAGGTGAAGTCCAAGGGTGGCACGGGATGAGGGCAAGCTGCCGTGCTGCCTGGGCTGCTAGCACCGGGTTGCAGAGGGAGACAGCCAGTGTCTGAGACTGGAACCAAGCAGGGGAAACTAATGTTGCTTTGCACAAAAACACTGTCAAAATAGCTAGAAAAAGGGCTGCATTACTTGAGCTCTGCTTCTGGTTGTGGAATGACTTCAATCTGGCATTTATGCAAAACATCCATGTTTCTGAGGTGGGAATCACTGTTCTGTGGGGAATCATCCTTCATACAAGGAACAACGACTGTAGCCAGAGGAGACCTGATGAGACAAATAAGGCCAGACCACATATCTACTGAGATTAAATCCCACTGAGTCTTTGAAGAAGTGGGAGGAGAGTTTGAGGAGGGGCAGATGCAGGCTTTCATTCCTTGTAAAGGTGGAAAGGCTTGTCACATTGAGAGGGTAGATGTAGATGGTGGTAAGCAAATGTCTTGTGAGCATGTGAGTGGTTTTGCAAGGTCAGACATTCGAAAGACCTGCCTGAAGCTCAGTTCTCTCTTGAGAGGGTCAGGGTCTCCTCTGGACATTAAGTCATCAGACGTGATGTTTAGCTCTGAACAAGCAGTGCTCTTCAGAGCCCAAGTACTTCCTGCAGGCCTTACCCACACAGCTACTGAGTCACCTGGAGAAGGACGGGCGGGACAACCTGTATTCAAAATGCTGCTACTGATGCTAGTCTTCCAGTCGAAGAGCTGTGCGTGGTCCCTCACACATTCATCCCGCTGAGTGCGTGGGAAGCAGGTTGGGGGAGGCACAGTAGAAGCCAGTCCATCAACATGTTAAGGATTCTTCATACCCTGATCCCTCTAGGACAGGCTTTCCCAGCCAGGGTTCCACAGTGCTTACATCTTTCCCTTTTCGTTCCTGAAACTTTGACCAGGAGAATTTTGCCTTGCTAAAAGCAGACCCACGTCTTTAACTCCAGGTGCCCTTACCCAAAATTAAACCCTCTTTCTTCCATAACAAATGATCAGTCCAAGATAAGAACTTTTCCTTCTGGATTGATCTCTCCCTATTTCCTTCTCATTCCTAAGTCTCTTGGAGCTTGGAGGTGGCTGGGAGGTGTTAACAGTCCAGTTGAGAGTTGCTGGCTGTCTTGCAGTTTTGGCAATCAGGAAATATTGTCCCTTGGGCTCTTTGATGATTTGTTCCTGGCAAGGCTTGTTGAGGGTCGCAGGGTAGAATGCCTTCTCCTCCATTCCAGTTTGCTTGAGATCATCTCCAGAAAGGCTTGTCTTTTAAGTACAGTGCCAGACAGGCTGTGAACAAGACTACATAGGCAGCTGCAAAATATTCTTGAAATGTTTTATGCTCCTCCAGCCAGGGAGGAATGGAGAATAAGCAGTGACAGAGGGCATTGGCCTCTCTGCAAGAAGGAGTCTGTCTTGGAGCAGAAGGGACAGTAGCTGGGCTGGCTGAGTCCTTTGCATGCAACTGTAGCCTGAAAGAGAGACCCAAGATAACACTGGAAAAGAGGAGGTGCCAGAGATACTGCAGAACAGAGCAGATGTACCAGCAAGACCCAAACAGCTGGGGATCAGCAGGGTTTTGTGCAATAACAGCCTGCAAAAGGACAGGTTCCTCTTGCTTTCCTGTTAATGGTACTGCGCCTGCGCAGTGTGTGGTAGCGGCACAAGTTGCGTTAAGTAACCGATAAAATGCAGAGCTCCTGGCCAGTCGGGAGGAGGAGGGATGGCTGAGTGAGGCTGCTGGTCTGAGTGTACCTCAGCTCCAGTAGCGCAGGAAGAGCTTTATGGGTGGATTGTCAATTTGATGGATTGGGAAGGCTGGTGGGGAGGTGCCATGGTCTTCCATTGTGCTAATAAATCCACAGTTTGGGAAACACTGGCTTTCTACAGTGGTTTCAGTGTCTCTCTTCTTCTCCCTGCCCAACATAATGAGCTTGATAAATTAAAGGCAACGCTGCAGGTCAGAATGCCGAAGGCGGTGTTCTAGTGCATCAGCTGGGTGCCCTGGTGTCCTCAAGAACCAGGCTTCACTCGGCAAGGGCATGGAGTGGGTGGCTGGGATGCTGGAAATCAGTGGTGCCGTAAGTGGGGCCGACAAATGGTTGCAAATATCGGAGCTGTTATACGACAAGTATGGTGGGACAACCTGGGCAAGCGTGAGAGTTGTAGCCAAAAGGGAGGTCCAGCTGAATGCACAGTTCAGTGTTGGCTCTTTGCTCTGTGCTGGAGCCAGACTTGGGTCTAGAAGGGCTGCCCAAAGATACTGCTTGTGGTCCAGCTTCACTCCCAAGCCAGTCTCTGGCTCTGGCCACCACCGACCAAGGTGCCTTGGTTGGGAGCTGCTGGTTGGCTCAAGACTACTGTTGCCCAACTTTCTGAGCCACTCAGCAGTGCAGAGACATCCCAACTGATGTCCGTTTGAAGTGGAGGTGTTTGTTGAATAGTTGGTTTTGGTTAGGCACCTGCCCCAGCGCCTGGAGGCTCCCCATGTCTTCGACTTAGTTGTTCTTCGTGTGGAGGCAAAAGGGAGTCAAAACCAGCCCTGGGGCCCAGTGAAGGCTGTAGGAGCCTTTGGAGCACAGACAGGGGTTTCTGCAGTGCCCCTGATGTCAGTGTGGTTTCTGCAGGTCCTTAAAGCACAAGCATCCTTCAGCTCTTTCCCTTCTCATCCAATGCCAGGAGGCTTTGGATTGGGCTCTTAAAAATAGTCTCTATACAACTATTGGAGTTTGATTCATTTGCTTGAAATTATCAGATTGCAGGGAGGGCAGGAGGGTTTCAGGTGGGAGCTGAAGCCTCCAGTCTCTTAACACTCTACTCGTTTAATCTATAACTCTGCGTTGCCAAACAAGCAGATTCTTTTGAAAGAGACAGGACAAGAAAAATAGCCAAGAAGTGCCCTGCTCATCCTCCATGGTAGGTGAACTGCAAGGCCCTGGATGTAGAAGTGGGTCATGACACTGCTAACGCAGCCTTGGCCCCACGCAGAGGCACAGCTGCGATGGCGACTTTGCTGCAGCAATAATAATCTCTCGACTCAGCACAAGACAAGTCACTCGCCACTGTTTTGGGATTTTCTGATAGCACAAGCCAGAATCTATTGTAAGCATCACACAACCGCTTTGGCATCTCCAGCCCCATTTCCAACGAGAGGAACCAGCCTGCCTATGTGCAGCTCTTGCCTTGATGAAATGCACCTGCACTCTACAGCTGCTGATTTTTTAAGGTGTCTCCTTTGCCAGATGTTCACCCTAGGTGAGGTTTCTCCGGACTGCACTGCTTCCATAGAGTGATATTAGCAGTCCTCATGCTTTCTTGTGTTTTTTCTATTTTGGACAAGAAAAACAACTCATACTGTAACTATGGAATGTAGCACTTTGTTAAATTAAAACATTGGGAAATAAAAAGCTGTCCATCATACCTGACTTTAAGTGCCTTGTCTCCCTGATCTGTGGTTCACGGCATTCACTTTCTCTCAGGTAAAGCTGTGAAGTGATTGCTTGGAAGACTTAAGTGTTGTATTTCTCCATGCTGCGTGGTCGGTGCAAGGACTCATGCTGGGCTTGCAGGGGCGATACAAGCAGTGGGGAGCCTCAGCATGGGACTTTTTGGGTAGGATTTACCTTGAAGTAGGTGTTGGCCGTAGGCTGTAGTGAGTAATACCCCAAATTCCCTCAGCTGGGTTTCCAGTAGCTGTAATGAGCCCCAACACTGATGTGTTTACACCGTTGATCTTCACATATAGCCAGGCATCTCTTTGTGCATACCAGGACATTTGTCCTTTCCATTTTGCCCCGTAAGCAAGGAAAGATATGTGCACAAATCTTTCAAGACCCCACTAATATGGCACTGGTGAGCTGCAAGTCTCAGTTGTAGGTGCTGCAAATATTTCATAAAAGAGCAGCCTTATCGCAGGTGAATATTATTGCACACACCTCGATGGACCTGTGATCCAAGCAGAAGAATCAGAAAGACTTGAGCGTGAATAAGAGGTGTACAGGCTGGGTTTATAATTGCCTTCCCAGTCCTGTTTGCAGATCTTCTTGCATGCGTTGTGTTCTTGCATGCAAGTACATGGGCTGGGTATGCTTTCTTTTGCCGTATTGTGTATAGGTGGAGGTGACGGAGTGGGAATGTGAGCCAGCGGGGCACACAACCGGCCCGTGGCAGTGGCTGCCTGCCCCTCTCCAGGCGTCCTCTAGTAATAAAAGCCAGCAAAAACTATTTGTCCAACTGTGTGTATTTTCTCTAATGAAAAATGGCTTGTTCAAAACAAAAAATTCCCAGGGAAATAGCTGTTTGGGGATTGCATGAGCACATTCTTTGCTAATTGGTAGTTGCCAAAAACAATATGTATATTCATGAAGCTGTTTGCTGCATTGCTGACTTTTTCCAATGAAAAAACAAAACCTGCTGAAAGTAGATAAACAATGACAATGGGTTTTTTCCATCGGTTTCTTTCCTAAGGAAACGACTCTTTGTGATCACGGTGCCTAGCTGTGAGCCTCTGTCCATCAGCCTGTCTCCTCCCAATGTCCCTGGCTCTGCCAGCCAAGGGTTTGTGAAAACAGGGGAGAGGAGAGATATCATATTAAAACCCTCACAAGAAAAGCATAGGTGGAGCCGTTCTGAGGCCGAAGAAAACCCATGTAAGCAAAGAAGGTTATATGTGCCCTGATGGAGGGGACGAGCTGGGTGTCCCAGTCACCCCTTGGGGTTGCTGCCCTGTGTGGGTTCCCAGGGGCCGAGCAAAGCACGAGGTCACCCTGGCAGAGGGCTCAGCCTAATTCAATTACAAGCACGCCATCGGCTGGGAGGCACCCATCCATGCAGAGCAGCGCAGACAGCCCAGCTTGCGGTTGTTCTCATCAATGTGGTTTTGGAAGGACAAACCAAAAGGCATTCCCTGCTTGCTCCAGGGGTAAAGCCACCCATGGGTGGTCATTGCTGCTGTGCCTGAGCCCACCAGGTCTGTGCTTGGGTTGAGGGCCTGGGGCCAGGCACAAAAAGTGCCTTTGCTTTGGGGCAAGTCTCATCCTCCACCTGTGCAACCCCCAGTGCATATGGGGGTTATAAACGCTTTAAGGTTGGACCTCAATGGGCAAAAATTTAGTGCGCGAGGATGTTGAGTCTCAGGTCGCTCAAGGCTTGCAGCGACACGCAGTGGTTTTCCCCTTTTTTTCCCCAACGGTGATGCTCTCCCAAGGGCTCAGGAGCAGGACAGCCCCCGCTTGCAAGGAAAGGGTTTGGGTCTCAGCCAGCAGCAGGGAGTCAGCAGAGATGATGGTGGCATTTCCCAGCGGAAATGGTTCCACCAGAGAGTCCCTTCTTAATGGTAACTGCTGGGCAACTGTATTGATGACCAAATGCCTGTATGTGAGCCTACTACATTATTAGCATGCCTGTATGTTAAGCTACATGCACACATAGAAGTTTAACCAGTGGGTTATATATACACAGAACCACATGGTATTTGCAACACAAATTTTCCACCTGCCAGGCACAGTCGGTTTTTTTTTTTTAATTTATTCTAAATCTCTTTGACTTCTGTCTTTTCTCAGTCTGATTTCCTTCAGATTTACCTCATGTCTAACATAAGGCTTACTGCCTGCAGAAATCTGCTGAAGGAGACACAAGAAGGATCCAAACCAGGCACCAGCTGAAATTTGCAATTAGAGGAGAAGAGAAGGTGCTGGGGAGGAAAGGGGACACTGCAACTGGCTCTCGATGGGGCTCTGGGGGCAAAACCTCCAAAGCACAACCCAAAGGTAGGATGGTAGACATTGAAAATCTCTTCCCAGTGCGGTGGAAATGTGCGACGCTCTCTTTCTGTCCAACAAAAGGCTTCTTAGCATCCGGATGGTGGGGAAAATCTCCCCAGGCTCCTTGTAGGAATAGGCTGAGTTACAGTTTAGGATAGAATAGAATAGAATAGAATAGAACAGAACAGAACAGAACAGGACTAGACCAGACCAGACCAGACCAGACCAGACCAGACCAGAATAGAATCACTAAGGTTGGAAAGGACCTCTAAGGTCATCAGTCCAACCATCAACCCAACACCCCCATGCCCACTAAACCATGTCCCAAAGTGCCACCTCTGCCCGTTTTTTGAACCCCTCCAGGGATGGGGACTCCACCACCTCTCTGGGCAGCCTGTTCCAATGCTTGACCACTCTTTCAGTGAAGAAATTTTTCCTAATATCCAATCTAAACCTCCCCTGACACAACTTGAGGCCATTTCCTCTTGTCCTATCGCTAACTACTTGGGAGAAGAGACCAACACCCACATACTACCCCCTCCTGTCAGGCCGCTGTAGAGAGCGATAAGGTCTCCCCTCAGCCTCCTCTTCTGGTGTTCCTGCTTTTACCATTAATGCAGTAAGAGGAGCACACAAACCCTCTTGGCAGATCAGCTGTGACGGCTAAGCCCTACCTGCCTGCATCACCCATAGGATGCTTCAGCACTGCCTTCACGTATGGAGCTCTGAGGCTTCCCTGCAGCATCAAGCCGGGCTCCTGCCTGGAGGGGAGGGGGCTTGTGGCAGGGGTGTGGGAGGTGGGGGAGTTCCCCATGGCTCACAGGCTGATTAGTCCTTGGTGGGGACAGCCCTGGGAGACATCAGGTGTGAGACCAGCTGCACATCTTGGGAGGAGTTGGTGGACCCTGGTGCTGCCTTTGACACCTGCAATTTGATTCCTGGGCTAAAAGGCCACATTCAGCAGTGTCCAGGCAGGAATGTATGGACATTCCATCCAGGCAGGAATGTATGGACAGGCAGGTCCATACATTGTGTCGGCAAGTGCATTTTGGCCCGATCCATGCCCAGATGAAATGGCTCTGACACCAAAAGGTTGCCAGAGAGCTAAGCAACCACTGGCATTGCCCAGCCACCGATGCAGCTTTAACATAGGGGTCTGTGGATGGACACGGATGGAGTTGAACAGCAGCTCTTGAGTGTCCCTTTCCAAAAACATCCCCAGAAAGGTCCCGGGTCTTGCATATTATGCAAGAAGAGAAATGTTAACCTCTGTGGTGGGGCCAGCGTTTGGGAGTGGAGGCTTACCCACCCTTCCCAGAGGTTTCCAGGGGTTCCTGGCAAAGTATTTATTTCAGTATGATGGGTAATGAAGGCACTGGAGGGAAAACAATGTAAGTTTTGCTCCAAATTCAGTGCTTGGTGGCCAAACTTGACACCCTTGACACCTGAAGGATCCCACATCTAGCCTGCTGTGACAAGCTCCATTGCATGGGTGTTTCCAGCTCTCGCTCACAGCATCCTCATCATGAAGCCCATGGGTTTGGCAGGAAATAAATCTGCAGCAGTAAGTTGGAAAAGGACCGGTGTGGTGCCTGGCATGGCTACCCGGGTGCTACTGCCGGCGGGGTGTGGGCAAGCATCACCCAGATCAGCAGGAGTTCACTCAAGCAAGATGAATTTTCCATATCTTACATACCAAATGACTCAAAGGATAAACTGCAGTCATAGAGGTTCTTTCCTAATGAATTCTTTTTCATCTGAAGCAGAGGAAATGGGACTGGGCGACAACAAAAAAGCTGATGTTAACAGAGGTTCACTGCACTTCAGTGTTAATCTTTTTTTTTTCTTTAATGGAGAACAAATTGGTAATGTGGTAAAAAAGAGAAAAGAAAATCCCTGCAAAAATGTGATCTTATTCATACAAAATGATATTCAGAAATAAATCAAGAATTTCTGCAGTAAAATTAAAACATCTGCTATTACACAAGCAAAGTCTAGATGATGAAATCATTTGCCAGCATCAGGCTGTAATTTGACCTGGGATTTTGCAGTCAAAATATTTAAATCACTGGGCTTAATCATACTTTATATCAGGAAGCTGAAAATCCTTATTTTAAATAATTGATCGACTAGCTATTTTTTCCTTTTTAGCTATTTTCCCAAGGTTCATTCTTACTGGTCAATATGCCCTTTAAAACTTATTGATTTGCCTCTGGAGACTGTCTGCCCACGGAGCTGTGCTTTTTTCTTGCCATAACTTACTCTGCACTTATGTGCACCTATTTAAGCAATTTCAGGGCTTCATATATATTCTTTTCACATTATTTACATTTTGCATTTTTGATATTAAAAAAGAGCAAATAACATCTTTCCAATCCACTGGCTGATTCATTTTGCATTACAGTCCGGTCTGGTTAAATCTCACTTGGATGCCGACTGAAATTCAACTGAAATACCCAGAAATTGGATTTTTGTTATATTAGCAGAAGAGGGGCTGCTGCAGGTTGGAGCTTTGCCACTGTGCAAACATTCAAGACCAGTTTGTGTTGACAAACCCTTGCCTATGGGCACAAGGGGCTGTGGGGTTTGCTGGTGGGGTTGTGGTTTGTGAGACTAAATAACGTGCCAGCAACCTCAGTCCCTGCGTCCCAGTGGAGACCGGAGCTGCCACCACTTTAGCACAGTTGGGCATGAAGAGCTAACTAGAAAGAAGATCGATATTATGTTCAAGGCGAAACCATGGCCAAGGAGACCTACATAAAAAATACTCTGGTCTTGGGTTTAAAATCAAAAGGAGGGAGGTAGTAAAATGCATCATTGAATCAGGGCTGGAATGAGAGAAAGCTGCACTGCGCGTTAATGCTGGGTACGTGAAAGTTATTTATGGGCAGGAGGGTGTCAGGTCTCTGGCTCCTTTGGACCGTGCCTGTAGGTGGATTGCATCAAAAATGGTGGCGAAGCTTTGACAGGGTGTTTTGTTCTTGCTGTAAGTGACAAAAGAGTTTCCAAAACTACCGTCACTTACAGGATCTGCCCGTTAGGCAGGAGGAGGGGGATGCTGCACACCCCTTCGCCAGCGACCTGCCCCCAGCTGCGGTGTCCCTCCCTGCTGGCTCTGCCTCCGCTCACCAGCCTGGGGCCAACGTCAGCCACGAGGAGCCCTGATTTAGTGCACACATTTTGGCTGGGATTTTGACACAGTTGGGTCCGCTCACCCCAATCTCATATCGCCTTCGCTGCTGCCAGAGCAGCCATCTACTTGGCAGTGTCTTTATGCAAGACACTTCTGTTTATAAGAGACAAGAGAAGCTTTGCTGATGGATTTCTCCCCTAATACCTGATGCTGCTGAGCATCCCGGTCTGACTGGGAAGCGCCTGTCCCATCAAGTGTGACAGATCACACAAAGCAGCCCTTGCTGGGAAATACGTCTGCAATTTTGACACCAAGCTCAGCAAATGCAAAGTAGGTGCCCATGGGACCTCGTCCCACCAGAGTGCTGGGGCCACGTGCCTCTGAGCACCGGGAGGCGAAGGCACCAAAAGCAGCCGCCAGCTGATTGCAATGCCCATCGCTCACCAAACTCCCTGCTCGGTTTTATCAGCTGTGTGTCGGTGTGGGACAAAAGCACTTTTTAACCTTCAGTGCCAAAAGTAATTGTTTTTAATGTCAAACTTAATCCAAAGATTGACATTTAATCTCCTCCACAGGGGGTAATGTACTTAGGTGCTAAATGAGTTCCTGGATGTGGCTGCTTTGCAGCTCCAGGGTGCCATAAGCGAGAAAAAAATTACAGGGATGACACATCCGTATGTTTTCACGTCAGACATTTTGGTACATTGATGAATGAGCTGTGCTCCCCATGTAACGCTGGGGCGATGCACTGACTACCTGATCTCTGCACAGGGACCTTTGGCCTGAGCTCCGGGGGTGGAGCAGAAAGCTGGATCCATCTACGCCGATGCCCTGGGAGGTGTCATCACATGAGCGTCACCTTCACCATCCCTGTAACCTTCATAAAATTGGCAGTGAAACATCAGTGATGTCTTCGAGTGGGGGACCTGGCGGTGGCCCTGATGCTGCATGGATGGAGGCTGGCTCATGCGTGGAGACCACGTCTTCTTAGCGGCACAGAGGTTGCTGTGCTTTTAACTTCTCCAGATGGCTTGACAAAACAATAACTCTGGGATGTGCAGGGGTGACTTTGCATGTCTAACTCTAAGTCAAAGGTGACTTTTATAATTTACAATGGAATTTGTCTTCTGTAAAAAAAAAAAGGCAATGGAAATAACCCAAGTCCATCCTTATTCCCAGCAAAGCAGGGGAGAGGGCAGTGAATTGTTAAAGGCTCGATAGCAGTGGATGAGCTGTTGAGCACCTGCTAGAGAAGACATTCCTCTAAAATTGAAACTGAAGAATGTGGTGTAATAGCATTAAAAATAAAAGGCTAATAAAGTTATTTGGCTGCATGCAAGCTGTACAGCATCTATTAAAAATTAGTATTTAATTGGATATTTGTTTTGTAGTTGGCCTGCTAGACTTAAAAATACATGCTATTGCCCTGAAACAGTTGAATGATCACACCTGGGTGTAGAAAGGAGATGAGGTTGTGGAAACACTAAGCCAGAAGATACACGGGTTTTTTTGGATGGCAGAGTACAGACTTTGAGGAGACAGGAAACAAGAAAAAACACCTTATTATTTAACATTTACCTTACAGTAAAGCAAAGTGTTCTGAGCCCCGCTGGGGCTTGCAGCACTGGGCAACATCCACAGGCCAAATAACTTTATTAGCCTTTTATTTTTAATTTGCATGACCACGTAACTACAAGGGGCACTACAAGTGTGAAGTGCTTGAAGCCCAACACAGCGTAGCAGACTGCTATTGTGCAGCCATTTTGTGTGGTGGAGCTAATGCTTGGCTTGGGCCAAGCCAGCTTGTGCCCAAATTCACTGTATGTTGATTTAATAGATGTGGAGGACGTGTCCTCGATAGTACAAGTGCCTGACAGTCTTTTGCTTCATGGCTGAGCATCTTGGCACGTCTTGTGCTGCATGGGAGGAGGAAAGCCTGTTTCAAGACGGAGAGTTGGGACACCAGAGACTGACGTTCACATGCTGCAAGGCTGCTGGGTGATCCACTAGCAAATGAATTTCATCAGCTTTGGTTTCCCCTTTTTAAGAAGGCAAATGGCTCTGTTGAAATGCACATGGCCATCTGCCGATGGCAGTCACTGTTGCAGGGGCAGGTGTTTTTCCCAAGTGGAAGTGCAGTGTTGGAAGACAAAAAAGTTTTTCTCTGCAGTTTGATTCTTCCTCTCTGATATACTGAAGTGTCCAGCGAACAAATTGAGCACAGATTAATTTTTTTTTTTTCACCTAAAGCTAATCATCAGCTCATCATGGAGACCATGAGGTGCAGAAAGCAGCACCTTCAGTCCTGCACCTTCTGTACAGTGCTTCCTCCTCTGGAAGAGCTAAAAGAAATGGATGAGACCTGGGCACAGCAGAGCTCGCGATAATTCCTCCAAGACCCTTGGCCCATCTGGCTCCACTTCACGGATTATTTAGCGTGAAGAAAGCGATTTTTTGCCTTTGACACCGAAAGCAGCAAGGAGGGTAATTGCAGCCTGGAAGGCGCAGTAGCTATTGAGCAATCTCAGGCCTCGCAGACCTCTGATGTACTGTAAAACTCAAAGACGAGTTACAATTACTACACATTGCCCTGGACAATGATTTATCTTGCAGCCACATGAAAGCAAAATCTCTCTTATCTGTTTTTTCTCCCCCACCCTGTACCTGATCAGGATGCGTCATATCTCAGATTAAAAGGACTTTTTTTTCAAATGCTGCAAGGAAAACCTGGGTGTGATGTTCAATTATTCTGCCCTTTAAAATAATATCCCCGATGAGAAGGGAGTTGTTGCAGTGCTGGTGTCCTGAGAAATTGAATGCTGAACAGGAAACTTGGAGTGTCTAATAAAGGACCACAAAGCAAATGGTTTAATAGATCTTTTTTAAGGTCTTTTCGAGGGGGGGTGATGATTCAGTAGCTGAGGACTGACCTGGAACACAGGAGCTGAGGCTTCAGTTCTTTGTGTTGCTGCAGATGTAACAGGAAAATGAGAGGTTCAATAAAGGAGGACAAATTCAGTAGCCTGGGTGCTGGCTTGAGTTGCAGTAAAGCCCCGGGAGCAACCACCCAGGGAGGGTGCTGCATGCACGACAGCTCGATGATCAAATGGACCTACCCAAGAAATGGCACCGTGCAGGCAGCCTGAGCGAGCGGGAAGCCGCTGTCAGAATCCTGTTGCTGAAAGGGCTCCCCAGGGTTTCAGTGGGAGCAGCTCAGGTGACAGGAGGCTGCCCTGTGGCATATGGTGTTTGGGATGCCAGAGTTTGGGAACTATCACACGAGATCAGAGCTCCTCACCATCCCCTCCTCGTCCATACAGCCCAACGTGTGCCCCGATCAATGACTGGCACTTCAAGGGGAGGTCTGGGGAGCCCTGATGGACAAAATGAGCCAAATGGGAAGCTTCTGCTTTAGTCTGGGATCAGTTTTATTTTGGCTCAGATACCTCCTCAAAGAGCTGGCCTCTGAATTGCTGCTTGGGAGCAGGCAGCAGTCTCTACTGCATGTCATCTCAGAGTCGTAATAGCATTAATCCTCTGGAAATAGCCGAGCCGTTCTAAACTTGACATTTTCCCTTCTTTTCATAAAATATAATAGCATATCACAGGCGTAGGCTGCATGAGAAACCCTCCTGGCAAGCGGCAGTTCCACTGACGGGGAGGATCGTGCTTGTGATGTCTCTTTGTCTGATGCTCCCTTCCAACTCCTCTCTATTAACAGATGCTTTTCAAGGGAAAAAGGGAGGCTGTATATAACCCTAACTCCCACTGCTTCAAGGCAAGCGAGACCCCTTTCTTTGCTCAGCAGCGCCTTGGAAGTGCAAGTCACAGATTTGCCGAGTCTCACATACGGAGCAGGGAGAGCAGATCTGCCTCTCGCTTCTCCACCTGGCTCATTGGGCATCCCCCACTCCACTGCAGATGCGGTGATCTGGGATCCACCAGGGACTCGAGGCAGTGGGGAGGTGGTGGCCACAGGTGCTTGATAGGTTCCCTTCATGAAACAGCTTTTGGTGGTGACATGGTATCCCCCAGGGCACGTCGTGAGGGAGGAGAAACGGGAGAGGTCTTGGCTGAATGCAGGGGAAAACCACCTAGAGTGGGGTGGGTAAATTGGTGGATAAATCCACCAGACTCAGTGGATGAATCAAGCCTCAGTTGGCTCAGTTCTGCCATTCAGTTGTGGCCCATCAGCTGCCACCCATTTTGGACCCTTTGGCTGGCAACCAGCACCCAATGGGGAGACACCCCTGAAATCAGGTCCTTTTCCCAGCACATGGGAGCTGAAGTCAGCCAATTGATTTCCGTCTTTCTTCAAAAGCCTTCTCAGGCTCAAAACTACTGAGGGACAAACTCCTCAGGCCAACATCTGCTGGAGTTATTGGCCTTCCACCGAAGCAGGATGAGAGCTCTAGTCACGCTGACGTGTTCAAGTGACAATCATAACTAGAAAGTGATGGTCTCTGCTTGAGACGTGCTTGAGACCATCTGTGGGATGTAGGGAAGGGAAAGATCCCAGGAGAAAAGAAATGGGTTGGCCCAGTCTGGGCTAACACATTTGGCATAGCAATTATAAGGGAATGTCCCCTTCTTAGGTAGGAGAAAAAAATGCATTTGAGTTTCTTTGAGTAATTATTGCTTCCAGATAATTGCATTCACCCTTTGAAGAGGGCTGAATGGAAGAACTTCATTCAGAGACTGGGATAAAAATACTGTTCCCTTAACTCCTTACATACATAGATCACCAGTATTTTGTGTCCAGCTGTACCCCACTTCTCCTGTCTCCTGCAGCCTGGTGGTACATGTGCCAGGGAATTTTCTGGTTTTGCCTCAGCTCCCCCCTGCTCCTGGATGGCAGATAAACAAATGTGCCCTAAATCAGCACTTGTCAGTGCTCAAGCCCCCACCAAAACTGTCTTTTCTTCTATCCATATGATACTATGATACCACACGAGAGCTTCAGCTGTGGACCTGGGGACCTTTAGTGTTACTGAGGCCACGAGTGCTGGATCCCGGCATGTTTTAGGGCACAGAAAAAAATCCAGTTCTGAATATAGAACAGAAAATGCTGCTGAGGAGCTGGGGGTAGCTTGTCTCAATCAGCAATGCTCTGTTGCTCTCCTGGAGAGGCTCTCATTTGGGACGGGGACACTGCAGCAGGATGTCACCAAACGCTGTCGTGGCTCTCGGCAAGCACAGACCCCGTTCACACTGTCCTTGCAGCACATCTGTCCATTTGTGGCGGCTCTTGGTGAGGCCGGAGGCTGAATCATTATTTTAATGGTTTATTTAAAAGCACAGAGTCCTTAAAAAAAGTAATGGCTGCAAGTGCAATAATCTGCTTGATACAGACAAAAAGAGGCATATAACTGCCCATAAAGAACATGATGTCCACCAGCAGCTTTAGAGTCTGTAGATCAAATGCTGCTGTGACCTGCTCTGCTCTGACAGCTGAACATTTCCCTGAGAGCATGCGTATCATTTTTTAAAAATAAACATGGTTGTGCCTTCTGTTAAGGTGATTGGATTTTTGCCATTGGCTTTGGCAGCAGTAAGATGTTCTCTGCCCATAAGCCCTTGCAGAAAGCTGTAACCCACGAGGCACTGTGAGGATGGTAGAGATGATGCACTGGGCAGAACTGGCTGCTGGCACTGGCCTGAGCCCGAGCCAGGGCTCTATGTTGCCTGCAGCCTGTGTGGGACGAAGGATAATTTGCACATTAGCTGTTTACCTCCGTGGCCCATGAATCTGTTGCATTTATCCAGCAGCCCTGGGATCTTGCCCATGATTCCCAAGCGCTGGGGTGTCACTGGTGCCGCCTCTGATTCCTGGCGTCACAGCTTCAGCTGGGGGAGATGCTGATGGCAACCCAGCCAGAAGCATGCACGGATTTACTGTGGGGCCCTCTTCCCCTGCCCGTTCCCACCTCCTAAGAGAGCCCTTGCAGCAGTGGCAGTGCATGGCCTTCTCCCACACCCTCAGGTGGTTTCCACGTCTGGCTATGAAAAGTCAAACGGACACAAGCCGATGGCTGCTTTGGTACCTTCCAGCAGACATATCTAGCTGCATCTTGGACCCAGTCCCAGAGGCATTGTCCCTTAGAAAAAAAACTCCAAAGTTCACCACAGCTAAGACTTCTCAATACCTTCACATCTTATTAATCAGCACAGCTTCATCAGCTGTGATGGAGCTGACCCAATTCACACTAGCAAAGATTCAGGTAGGTATTATTGTCCCAGCTGCCTTACGGGCAGATTGTTCTGCCTTCATGCCAGCCCACTACCCTCCGAGTCATCTATTTACTCGAGGCTGGGCTATTTGTGCAGGAAGGTGGTGCCTGGGGTGGGTTAGAGGAGCATGGATTGGTCCATCTACCACCACAGGTCTCTTCTGCCACAGATGGGTTCATGGATGGTGAAAGCTTCCTATGGAAAAGGGTCTCAACAGTATTTGGTTAAGCGAGAGGATGCTTAAAGAAGTGCATGACTTCCTGCCTAACACAGCATTCCTCCATGAGGAGTTACAGCTGAACTCTTAGTTTCCAGGCAAAAATAGAGGGGGATTTTCATTAAGTCCCTTTTGTAAGCCTGTGTAAGCTCTTCACAAACCAATCTCTTTATCTCAAGCCTGGTAAAGAGTAAATACAGCTCTGGTCCATCTTGGTTAGAGAGCAGGGCTGGAACTGAAGTGGGGGGAAAAGAAAACAAAGATGTGATGGCAGCTGTGCCCTGCGAGGAGAGCTGGTCTAGAAGTGACTCCACTGCACCCTTGGTGAATGACGGGTTGTAATGGGAGCTTGCCTTAGTATTTAAAATATAAACGCTGCCTCACAAAAGCCTTGCTGTCAGCAGAGAGCCTGGAGATGCTCCATGCCATGCGTTGCGTCTATGAACCCCACACGCCTCTGGATCTGCAGCGTGGCAGAGCGGCACAGGCACTGCCCCGGCTAGCAGGGCAAGGGAGGCTGCGTCGCCCGGCTCGGGCAATAACCACGCGTGAACAAGTGATGGTTGTGCCTTGAGCTATACTGAAGCTCTGTCGATAAACTCTGGAGAGGATCATCTTTTAATTTTATTTTGAGCTTGTGCTCACTCCTGTCATGAGTTCAAGCTCTTCCAGCAAACACAAGAGGCATCTCTGAGAAGACACTGAAACCAGACACAGTTCTAGGACTGCAGGAGCCGCTGCTCTGAGAAGCCTGCCAAATACCAGAAGAGTCACCACAATACTCTGGGCAGCAGCGCAGGCTTTCTCTGAAGCCAATAAGGAGCAATGTGTCATGACTTCATTTAGATCTATCTATGAAACGTCTTTATGCCAAAGAGGATCCACGCAGCTTTCCATAATTTTCAGGGAATTTTTGGGCAGCCTCTAGAGGATACGTGGGAGAAATATTGAAGGCAACAACTGTTTGGCTATGAAAGGACTTTCCAGCTTAGTAGTAACCAAATTTTTTAATGAGCTTTCCCCTTCCTTTTAATTTTCTTTTTAGTATAGGACTGAGAATTTTGCACTAGGCACATGCAAACTTGCCAGCAACAACAAAAAGAGCAATAACATGTGACAGGGCAAGTAGCTGTTGGTCCTAGCTCCTTCCATATTTACTCAAAGCCCATGGCTGTTGCTCCCCAGGCTGCTGGCACTGCTCTGCAGTGAAATGAATAATTCACCGAACATGCAGTCTGGTTCCTAATCTGAGCGGTGGTAGCTGGCGATATGTTACTGAGGTAGCTGTGTCATGGCAGCGCTGCTAAATATTACAGATGGCACTCCATCAATGACGCTGCAGCTCCGCATCAGAAATTAATATCCTTCTCCCAAGCTGTCTAGATCCATACATGCATGTGCTGGCACAGTGATTTAATAAAATAGCTAGCTTAACTAAGTGCATTTAGGGGATGATCCAAAGACTATTTGAATCAGTGTAACGCCCTCTCTCACATGGACACGAATCATCTCCGCTAGCGCTTGCAAGTGGCCGTTGGCTCAAGCGTTTATGACCAGCAGTAAGAGGAAGGTCATCTATAAATCTCGGTAGCTGGGTACAACGCTCAGTTAATGCAGTTTAAATCAGAATGTCTCATGTAAGGCCCAGGGGCTCCTCGGTGATTAAGATACTATTTCTATTAGACATTAAACGCTGCTCTGCTTAAAGATTTTACCTGAGCTGCACTCTGAAGAACAGTCCCAGGTGACAAACTTCTGTTCCACTCAGTGTGAGTAGGCTCTGCATTATTAGCCATCCTCTTGCTGTTACTGTTCATGGCAAATGTGCCAATCCATCCTGCCTGCCCCTTTGAATAAATGCTGCATAGGGTGGCAGCAAAGCGAAGTTGATTGCCTGTTTTCTGAAGGTAACAGTGTCTTTCATATAGACCTTCCTTGGTCGTGATCAAACCCCTAGTGAACGTCTCTATGCCTATCACTGCAGCGGCCAGCTTGGGATCAAGGAGGGTCTATTGGGCCTGGGAATGCTTCAATCCATTTTGGCCCAGGTTTTGTATCATCTGCACAGCTTCCAGGGTCTGGTTCTTCCCAGGAATGGAGGAAATCTCCAACACTGCCAGCTAACAATTCTCTGTTGGAGCACCTCCAATAGAGGCAAGGGACCCTCCACTGCTGTGCGTTTGGATTAGGGAATTAAATGGGTAAGAAATAAGCCATCAGCTGATGTGAGAGAACTGAGCTTGTAGATTTTTCCCTTGCCTTGGATCTATTGCAAATCCTTGGACTGAGTGTTGATGGAGTGGCAGGAGGAAAGGGGGAAAGGGGAAAGGAAGACAGGGTTTGATTCCGCTAAGAGAAGCGAGCTCCTGCCACCTTGAGCCATATAAAAAAAGGTGAAGGGTCTGCTCAAGCCCTTAGAGTGATTCAACAGGACAATTCAGGTGAATAAGGACTACTCTGGGCTGTCCTGGAGGATGCTCTGCATTACCTGAGTTGGAGCAGCATCCTATGGACTGTAAACACACTTCTTATTCAAGGTGCACGCTTTCCACTATTGCTCTCACCACTGGTCTGTGCCATGCTCCTGGTGCTGGAAGTACTTGCTGGAGGGTCACCCAGAGCAGCTCTGCTCACTGTGTGCCTTGGTTTGGGGCACGAGCAGCCCCCGTGGGTGAAACGATAGCTCTGTTTTGCACAGAAAGCTCAGTCAGCACGTGCATTTTCCAAATGCACAGGGCACAGAGACTAGAAACATTTGGTTCATCTCTCTAGAAATGCGACTGGTGCAGACTTTCTCTCTAAATGAGGTTTCATAATACTAATGGCTAGTGGGCTCTGGAGATATTTTTTTTTTCTGGGTGATTAGTGAATAGACCTAGAGAGGAAACTGTGGGGAGGTGGACCTTTGATCAATATTTCTAAAGAAAATGCAGTGCTGGAATCAAAACGTTTAAAGCAAACACTTTCACTCCAGCTTGTCAAATTCTCATCACACTCTCAAAAGTTATCCTGTCTGCTCAGTGATTAACAGCTCCTCTCTATAATTGCCTTGGGTGGAGGCCGTCTGAGTTTAAAATGCTCCTACTGTGGGAATTTTTGCTTTAGTACTTTCCCTGATTTATGAATGGAGTTGGGTACAAAAAGAAGTCCAAACCTGCTCTCTCAGATTGCAGCTGCCTTGCAGGGCTGGCTGCGCGGCAGGGGCTCATCCCAGCCCTCGCCAGCCCTGCCCCGGGCATAGCGAGAGGCTGCTGCGTCCTCGTCCTCAGAGTCTCCTCTCGCTCCGTGTCGGACAGATCACTGCTCCCTGCGACAGAGACGCAGCTTGTGGTGAGGACCTGGGAAGCTGCCAGGGAGATAGCTGCGTTTGCCTCAGCGTACTTGCCCATAACAAGAGCCCTTACTTGTCTATCTTTCACAGGGAATGCTGAGCTGTTCCGAAGAGCTATATGTGACGGATAGTCCTTGCCCATCCTTGCTGCATCCACCTGCACTGACTTCACTCCAGCTGCAGGCAGCATTTATTGTTGGGAAGGCAGACAGTGGCAGCTTTTCAGACAGGGCTTGCACCAAGTGTTTCACTGGCTAGTATCTTAAACCAGTGCTCCTCTGCTTTCAAATGCATCCTCTTGCTTTCTGCAGTTTTGCAGGTCCTGGGTCACAACAAGTCTCCCCCGCCTTGTATGAATTCCTGGGAACTGCAGTTTCTCCAGGTTTCTTTGGGGCAAGGCAGCCAGCACGTGCCAGGGATACACACCCCAGGAGGGCTTTGGAAGTACAAGGCAATCTTATGAATGGTCACCAGTGTCTCAGCATCTTTTGGAAGCATAGCTTGAGATTTCCACTTAAAGACACTTCTGACTACCCGGGATAATGTGATCTTGAACAGAAAGAAGAAGAAGAGAGGATTATATTTTCTAGGGCAACTTATGGAAACATTCAGTTTAGCCAGCATTGCGAATGGTTGGGCTGGCAGGAGCACCAGAGTACATGTGTACCAGCACTCTCATCAGTGTTGAGCTTCATCCAGGGTGAGAGAAGCAAATTGGTCCGTGGCTGTGAGGGAAGTTAAATTAGTTGAACTGTATTTTGGGGTTGCATTGAAGTGTCTGTCATGGTTGGAGGTGTGCTGGGAGCAGGGTCCTCCTTGCAGGGCCGAGACAAGGCATGTTTTTCTGTCCCTGTGATGGAGAAGGGAGGCTGCAAAGAATGACAAGTTGTTGAGTGAACGTGTTGTAATTTCAAATCACCGCTCCGGAGCCTAAACTTGATTATCATAGTAAGACAGAGGAAGCAGCAATTTTTTACACAGGATTGTTTTCTGTAAGCTGCAATAATAGTCTCGATGTTTTTTTCTTTAGAATGATTGGAGATGCAGTCTTCTCTTCTGCTGGGATTTTACCGTAATAACTTCACCAAGTTTGTAGCATTACTTATGATTACTTTAGGTTAGGTAAAAGGACAGTTGGCTTCAGTAATGCCAACACATTTCCATTAAGGAGCCTTAGGTCTCCAGTCAATTCATAATGGAAAGTAATGCCATTATCCACATTTTATAGATGGAGAAAGTGAGTCACATTTTGGTGAAAATCTTGTCAAAGATCATTTGGCAGAGGTGGAAATAGTCCAGTGGTCTAGCTACAACACTGCAACAGTTAATATGTGTATAAAGATCAAGAATATCAAAATGATAGACTAGTGTGAAGTAGTGTTTCTGTACTGAAATTCAAGGAGCCAGAGCAGTTAAAATCAGTCAAAGGGCAGCTTTATTCACACAGTAACTGGAACAGACATAAAATTACAAACAGGTTTTTAGAAACATTGTCCGGGGGTGGTTACGTGCTGTGATGATTGATGGATTGAATTCTTAATACTCCCTTTGGGTTTACTATAAGCTGCTCACACTTATTATAGATCTACTATATTTAATTTTGTTACCAAGTTAATTGTATTTTCCCTAAGAGCTCCAGCCGCCTGCTGTGTATTACTGTGTCTTTGCCAATGAACTGCTCCACTTATTGGCTAAGAACTGACTGTAAGAATTTTCTTTATAAATGCAGTCTCCTTAAATTGTTTCTGATAACATGGTCTGCATAAGTATTCTTCTGGCTTCTCTTTCAGTTTGTCTTACTCTGAGCACAGCAATATATTGAGTTTCTTAAAGGTTTAGTGCCCCTTTGTCATATTTACTATCAGTATCTGAACTGTAAATATAAAAATTACCAGTTTGTGAAAGCCACTGTAATTGCTCCCAAATCTCCCTCAGTGCAAGTGAATCTTGAAACAAAGGCTTAGAAAGATTGGCTTTCTTGGACTGCGCCATGTAGCTCGGGAATAAGTGTGAGACTTGAAATTTTGTTTAATTTTTATTTTTAGGCCTCTATTACTGTCAGCAATGCTTTTTTTTTTTTTTTTTGATATTTCAGAATGTCTGAGCATATTATTCACAACTTCAATATAGCATTTATACCAATCACTCCTGATATGCAAACAGCAAACGCTACGTATGCTGCGACTAGTTTGATACGATGAGGGCGTACCTACAACGCTCCCTGGCACAGCGAAGAGTGCACAAGTGCTGGGTAAGAAGAGCGTGTTGGGGTCCCGTTTGAGGTGTCCAGCCTGTTGCCTTAAGTACCTCATTTACTATGACTAATGTTTTCAGTGTAAGTTCATTTTCTTGTGCTAGCAGAAATTTTGATGCTGATTGCAGAGAGACTCACAAACTCCCTCCATGCGCTTTGCTATAATATAGCTCTTTCCTTTCTTATTACTTACATTTTCCATCATTCTCCAAACAGTGCTGGGGTGTTTTCTTTTGGTTATATGCTAAATTCTTTAACTCTGCAGAGGCAGTCTCTGTGGTGGATTTCATTTGGCAGAGTCACTGCTGGAGGAGCAAGAGGAGCAGTAAACTGGTGCTGGCCACCCTCTATATGGAATTACTCTTCCCTTCTCTCAAAAGAAGTAGTTCTCATTTTTATGTCTATTCACAAACAATTTCTTGATAAAGTATTTAGTTCAGATCAGAACCACACCAAAATTGGGGTCCTGTAAACATTTACTAATTTGTACAGAAGAGCTCCAGGAGAGGAGACTGGCCAAGAGCCATATCACTGTCCTGGTGGTCAGGATGCTCTGCTTTGGACATGGGAGATGGAAGTGTACTTACATCCACGCCAGTCCCCACACCACATCAGGGAGATGATTTCCATGTCCAAGCCCAATTATCTAGCCTGTTGCCTACTCTTGGTATTGAGTTTATTCTCTGTTGGGAGCAACAGATTAATCCCAGGCAGGGAAAGGTCATGTCCTAATATCCTACATGGACTGTGGTTTATCTTTGACCAGACCAGTTGCTTAATCCCTTTAATTCAACCCCTTCTTTCCCTTGTCTCTTCTGACCGGTGGAGGTCCTTTGATTTGTCCATACATGAAGTGCATTGCAAAGGCCTTAGGTGAAGCTTCCTCAGATCATGGAAGCAGCCATACGATGCTGGGCGAATTAGGGTGGGTGAAGCACTGCACCAATGTGTCTGTCCTGCTTCTGAGA
The DNA here is from genome assembly GCF_030463565.1 of Pelecanus crispus. Lineage (NCBI taxonomy): Eukaryota > Metazoa > Chordata > Aves > Pelecaniformes > Pelecanidae > Pelecanus > Pelecanus crispus. The sequence continues at coordinate 69,237,040 of NC_134648.1, forward strand.
CTCAAGCTCGCTCAGTCTCTGCACAGCCTCGCATCGTACATCTGGTCCTGAGCATCCCACCTCTCAGCATCAGCTCTCCCTACGCGCTGTGTAGCGCCCCTTGGAGCGCTGCACCATAAGGAGGGGTTTGTGTGGTGGCAGCATGGCTAGCAGTGAGGTACCGATGAGTCTTTGAGGATCCAGCCCCCACACTCAGTTCAGGGAGCTGCTGGAGCAGAGGCAAGCCTCACTGGCTGGTTGTAGCAAAGAAAACTGTCTGGCTGTGTCACAGCTCTCTGGGTGCCATTTTTTGTCATGATCCTGTGATCTTCCCTCTTCCTGTCATGCTGTCTTTCAGGTAAGAAGCACAGCCTCATGTCCGTGCCTTGTTGTCTGCGTATCACCTGATGCAGACAAAACAGAGAGCAGCTCCTGCTTGCAGTATGACAAGGAAGCTTTGATCACTCAGACAAAATCAGGGTTAAAACGAAGCTCAAAAGCCCCTTCTCCTCTCCTTGCGCAGAGGTACCGTCTTCACCAGGGCCGTGGCTGTCTGGTAGTTGAGGCGGTTGTGCCTGCGGCTGCTGGTTTTGATCACCTTATGCTGCCGTTCATCTACCGCTCGCGGGGCACATCCTGCAGCCAGCAGACCGGAACTGACAGTCTCTGGCTGCTGATGTTAATGCTGCTTCATGGATCGGCTGCTGGGAGCCGCGGTGGTGGTTGGCACAGGCAAATTTCTTCTTGGGCAATACGAAGTGCAAGCTCGACAAGGATCCTCGCTGGAGATGGCCTGGAGATCCAGTGGTCTCTCCTGCCTTCACATCCCCTGTTCATGTAGCATCACCCTTTGCTGCCCAGGCTGCTGGAGTAGATAGCTTATTCTTCGTAGATCTGAAATGAAAACTTATAATGAATATGAATTACTCGCCGCCCACGCTGCTGGCAATCTCTGCCTTCTAACAGCCCAAACTAAACACTTCTGAATGTAGTGGGGTGGAGTGTCTGCCTCCCTTTATTATAGACTTGAGCTATGAATGGAGGGTTCACAAATGATGGGATACCTTTTGAAAAGTCTCTAGATAAAAAATATTGGCCATGTTTATAGAGGAAACGTGGATTTTTTTTTTTTTTTTACAGGTAGCTAGCTGTGATGCTTTGTACTTCTATCACCTATAACACATTGGGGATTAGGCTGGAGGGAGTATTTGCCTACAGGAAAAGCTGATGAACCTTTGCTGTGCCATGCTTCAGACCATTTGAAAGGATCTGCGGACCTACAAGCTATTTACAAACGAGAATAAACTTTTAAGGGAGTTTTTTAAACTGAGGCTCTTTTCTTTCCATGGCAGGAGTGACTGTCTATTTGGACAAGTCACTTTGGTATTCCCCATCAGAAGAAATCTCAGGCAGACAGGGTATCATCCTCAGAACCTGCACGAGCTCTGGCAGCCTGTGAGGCTGAAGGTGGAAATGGCTGGGGGAAGTTTTCTGGCCTCTGCAATGCACTATAAATGCATCTGTGTTTTACAGCTGAGGAAGCCTGAGGCAAGAGGAGTTGAAATTTGGCCTAAAGTCACACTGGCAGCTAGATGTGTGACCTGAGTCACAAGTCATGGAATTATTGTGTTGCTTTCAGAGATTTTTATTTGGAAAAATAAAAGCGCCTATTAGGATATGATCCTAAAGGGTAGGCATCTATTAAGGGTGTCATCAAGGCTCTTTCTCTTCAGGGTGGTAAAAATGCAGAGCAAATGCAAATGGTAAATAAAGCATCTTTAGGTACTATTGAGGTGGTAAAATGTTAGATGACATTCAAAGTTAGTAAAAACGGAGGAATATATTGTTAGAAAACATTCATAAGGACAAGCTCTACGTTAGCTGCTACCATCCAGAAAAGAGCTCTTCAAACTGTGGCAACATCTTTGAAAACACTTCCAGACTCAGCAGTGCTCAAAAAGGTAAACAGCATGGGAGGGATTATTAGACAGGAATAAATAACAAATCCGAAACTATCACTTGGCATTTTCTGCAGTTCCACAGCGTGTCTGCAGTTACACTGTGCACAGTGCGGCTCCCCCATCTCAAAAAGGACAGGCAGAACTAGAGAAAGACACAGTGAAGGGCATCAGAGATGGTCAAAGATATGGAACAACTTCTGTATGAGGAAGAGTGAAATAAATAAGACTCTTCAGCTTGGAACAGAGATTAACAGGGAGAGAATATGATGGAGGTTCATAAAAGCAGAAGTAGCACGGAGAAGATTTAAGGGGGCAATTAAACATTGTTTCTCATAATGAAGAGACTAAGGGACACTACCAAGTGGTCAAGCAGGAAGTTTTAAAGTAACAAAACACATTTCCTTTCACAATATGCATTTTAATGCAAGGAACTTGGTGTAAGACACTGTTTATAGAAAAGCCTACAGACATTCAAAAAAATCAGGGAAGAAAATTCCTTTTAGTTGCAGCTTAGCAATCACATGAACAAATGTCATGCCACCCTAGGATGGGAGGAAGCACCCTCTGGAACTGGTTATCTTTCTCCATTGATTACAGCAAGAATGTAAAGGTTCAGTTTAAGTTAGACATGTACGTTTTGGACAGCTGAAGGAAGGTGTGATAATTCTTCTCACTCTTTCTGGCAAGTTCTCCTCGGAACTGACTTGCACAGGACTTGTAGGAAGATAAATTTTTTCAGGTACAAGGCGATGAGCCCAACTTGTGATCAAGTCAGCAAAAATCCAACTTCTCTGGCTCAATGCTGGCAAAGCGCAGGGACAGCAGTCGGTGTCCTGAAAAGCAGCAGACCCAGAAGGGAGTGGAGCAAGACGGGGTGGCTCAGAGTGGAGAAGGGGCAGGAGGAGAGACGGTCCAGACCTTTGGTACAAAGCCGGCAAGACCTCAGCACACAACTGGCATCAATCATTGCTTACGCTGAAAGGGAACTATAAGTACTGAAAGCGAACTATAAATGCTGAAAGCCATGAGTGTTCCCTCAGCTGCGATAATAATTCTGCGTCTTACAGATTCAGCTGGGTTTGTTTCGATGTTTTTCTTATCTCTTAAGTCGCATTTTGAGGCTACTCTCCAAAGTGGTTGCCTGTATTTGTGGCTTTTCTTTTTTTGACACAGTCATGATGTGTCTTTGTCTGTACTATATCATTTTGCCTCTGGTTTTCCTCCTGTACCTCACTGAGCAATGCTGTCGCAGTGCGAATGCTCTCTCAGGTGAATAGGACAGTACGTGTGCTAAACAGCAGGCTGCAATTCCATTAAGGAGATGGAGATTTGCTCCAAGAAAGCAAAACCTTTGTTAGTGTTTCATTGCCAAGTGTGCCATGGCAAGGCAACTGAAGAATGAGGAGGAATGATGGGCAAGTTTCTTATCCCACATTTTCCCATGCGGTTAGTGATTATCAGTGATTTATTTTGTGAGGTCCACTCAGACACCCTCTGGGCCTGATTTGGAGATGTCTTGAGCTCTCCAAGCTACCACTGAAGCCACTGGGAGCTTTGAACATATAAAGTGCTAGAACAGAGTTAAATATCTGGAAAATTGGTGCCTTTGCCTCTGCACCTACTTCCCTGCGTGTAAAATGAGGGCAGCGAGGCCTTTTGATGTTAGCAGCGTGTTGTGAAGATTAAGTCAAAAAAGTGACTTTTGCACTTTGTTTGCAAAACTCCCAGTTTCTCCTGTGATGAGTGTCCCAGAAAAGTCCCACAGGGAATTATTCATCTTATATTCAGTGCTGAGGTTTGGTGCTGCACAGAAAATAGGGGCTCAGCTCTCACACAGACTAATGAGTATGGAAAAATAGTGACTTGGTGTCTTGTCCCCACTGTGTCAGCACCTCCAGGAGGTAGGAGACTTGCAGGAAAAATAATGTCATGGAATATGGACTTGATAAGTAGAAGTTAGCTTTGAGGTTGTGCTACTTACTAAGTCTTAGAGATGTGAGAGGGGATGTGTGTGGTTGGACCAAGACTGGTGATGGCTCTGTGTCCAAGTCAAGGGGTAAGGAGAGGATGAGGAGGAAGAGACATCCTTTGAACTAGGCATAATAATACAGCTTTTGGAAGAGGGGCAGCTGTACAGGGAAGGGGGGTGGGGGGTGGGGGGGGACATGGGCAGTGTGCCAGAGCCATTTCACAACAGCCAGTTTGGGTATGGGGCGTGATTTTGACAGGTGGTTAAAACCCATCCAGCGTAGCCCTAATGGCACAGACAACCTTTAGTCTGGCATCTCTGAACATTTTAGTGCTTGACTTTGTAACCTTAACATTAATGGTCTCTGTTCTCAGTGTAATAAATTGAGAGGTAGCAACAGAAGTTTCAGATACACGACATCTCCTTGAAATGGCAACATGTGATTTATACCACAATCAAATAGCTAGCAGGGAGGTAATTTATTACAAACAAAGGAAAATGACTGGAAGGCCTTATTCTTCATGCCAAATACTAGGAAATGGTTATTACTGCTCTAAATTTCAATAATATAATCGTCACAGCCCTGGGATTGGCAAATTCATTTCTTTTAGAGAATATGCTAGCAAATGTGTCAGTTCCATGTTACGCTTCACATAGAAACCCAGCACCACCCTGCTTTTGACAGGGGAAGGTTTCCCGCCCTGCAGCATGACTTCTGCCAATACCATTGGGCTATCATATTTAAAAAAAAAAAAAAAAAAAATAAAAAGCCCTTCTTCTACAGATCCAGTGCTCTGTGGCACTCTTTCAAGTAGATCTCAGTGCCACCCCAAGTACCATTTTTGTCAGTGAAAACTGATGCTGCCAGCAGTGTTTGATATGAATTGAGCATTTCTTCTTTTTGAGTAAAGAAAAATACTGGGTTCTCATAACGATAAAGATTCAAATAGTGCAAGAGGGAGCAGCAGAAATTAATCACCACCAGACAGTGAAAACGTTGTTCATGGCAAGTTGCAGTACTTTGGAAAAGAGGAAAAAGTACTACTACTTAAAAAGAATATATTTAGCTAAAGACATTAACAGCTGGCTCTGTTCCTGATGAAAGATTTAATAATTTATATGATGAATAGCAAATAGTTTTGATGTTATCTGGGTCAGTATTTCAATATGACAGCTTGTTCTGGCTGCAGAATATGTTGGTCTGTGCTGATATAGAATCATAGAATCATAGAATTGTTTAGGTTGGAAAAGACCTTTAAGATCATCCAGTCCAACCATTAACCTACACTACCAAGCCCACCTAAACCAATCAAGGGTAGACTAGACTAAACCATGTCCCAAAGTGCCACATCTACCCGTTTTTTGAACACTTCCAGGGATGGTGACTCCACCACCTCTCTGGGAAGCCTGTTCCAATGCCTGACCACCCTTTCCGTAAAGAAATTTTTCCTAATTTCCAGCCTAAACCTCCCCTGGCGCAGCTTGAGCCCATTTCCTCTCGTCCTATTGCTAGCTTCTTGGGAGAAGAGACCAACACCCTCCTCACTACTACCTCCTTTCAGGTAGTTGTAGAGAGCGATAAGGTCTCCCCTCAGCCTCCTCTTCTCCAGGCTAAACAACCCCAGTTCCCTCAGCCGCTCCTCATATTTGACAAGCCCCGTTAGCTACACAAGCCAAACTCTGATCATGTAAACACCAAAGACCATATTTAAATTACTTCAATGCAATATGTGAGATTGTTAAAGGAAGAACCATATTGCCATTTTCCTTCTGGCCCTATAGGTCACATTCGATTATATCTTGCATAATAAAACTGAAGTAACTAGAATTGGAATGGGGTATTGTGATAAAGAGGGAGAAAGGAAATTATTTTCTAACACCACAGCATCTAGGACTGATTCCCTGGTGCTCTGGGACTGGATGGACTCTCTGTTATGGGAGTCTTTTTAGGTATGGAGTGGCTACAGGTAGAGCTGATTGTCCAACCCCGGAGGAAGACTTGGCTGCAATGACCTCTTGAGATGCTGTTTCAGGTGGAGCTTTCAATGGTTTTATGATTGCTGGGGCTCTTGAAGACGGGAGTAATGCTCTGGGACACTAGTATCTGGAGATGCACACCTGGTCCAGGTCTCTGGAAGAGACATCCCTGCTTGTGCTTAGTGGTAAGAGGCAAGGTACCTAATTTTCTACCAGATTTTAAACAGATGTGTGGCATTTGACAAACATGGGATAAGAGGCTCTATTATAAATATCAGACTGAAAGGATTGCCCAGTGCTTGTTAGCAGTCTGGAAAGTTCTTTAAATACAATGTCAATGAGAAGGGGAGAATGAGATGTGTACACTGGATCCTACCTCTAATGGCTGAAGCACTAAAATGAAACAAGCAGCAGGCTAGCTGATCTTGAAGGAAGAGATGTGGTGATACGTGTGAATTTTGAAATGCTTATGGGAGCAGGAAAAAAGTACTAGCAGAAAAGTTTGGGTAGCAGCAGGACTCTATGGACACAGAAATAGATCTCCAAATAGCAAAGTTCAATCAGAAAGTTAGGTGGCAGCCATAAAACACGCAGTGCCATCTGGGAACAACCTGGATTTAATTAGAAAACTGTTTGCAAAAGAGATCTGCTGTCCCTCTGTCGTGGTTTAGCCCCAGCCAGCAACTAAGCACCACGCAGCCGCTCGCTCACTCCCCCTACCCCGATGGGATGGGGGAGAGAATCGGAGGACTAAGAGTGAAAAAAAACACTCTGGGGTTGAGATAAGAACAGTTTAATAATTGAAATAAAGTAAAATAATAATGATAATAGTAACAATATAATAATAATATTAATAATATACAAAGCAAGTGATGCACAATGCAATTGCTCACCACCTGCTGACCGATACCCAGACAGTTCCCAAGCAGCGATCGCTGCTCCCTGGCCAACCCCCCCCAGTTTCTATACTGAGCATGATGCCATATGGTATGGAATAGCCCTTTGGGCAGTTTGGATCAACTATTCTGGCTGTGCCCCTCCCAGTTTCTTGTGCGCCTGGCAGAGCATGGGAAGCTGAAAAGTCCTTGACTAGCATAAGCAGTACTGAGCAACAACTAAACCATCAGTGTGTTATCAACATTCTTCTCCTACTAAATCCAAAACACAGCACTATGCTGGCTACTAGGCAGAAAATTAACTCTATCCCAGCCGAAACCAGGACACCCTCCCAAGCTTTATCCTTGGATTTAGTGATAGATCTCCAAGTAGCAGAGCCAGGTTAGGCGTTGGAAAACAGCATTTGAACAGCTTTGCCTTTGGTACAAAGTAATGGCTGAAAAATTGTACCAGCAGAGGGAGCGGGACACCAGATTTCTTCTTCTTACATGCATATCCAATCCATGAGATTCCAGAGAGAAACCAGATGTTAAAAAACAGAGTTCACCCACTGATCCTTTACAGAAAGTGTTCACTGATCTAAGTTTTCTTCCATGGCTATGAAGTAGCTGCAAAGGCAGAAAAATAAAGTCTCCAAATATGCATTGCAGCAAATATTATGGAAAAAGCTCACAATGTTTTTAGGGTACTGGCCAGATCCTTCCAGTTTTGTTTTTAATGTCCTGTCATGAGAGATCCCAGATTTAAGGCATATGACAGAAACAGGACTGAATACTCTGGGTAATGGGGCTGCAATATGTGATGAGCCCTGGATAAGGAGGCCAGGTCAAGTTCATTGCATTTGCTGGGGGAAGATGGCTGGGCTCCTTTGGCAGGCTCTTTGGGTGTGAGGCAGCGCTGCTGCAGGGACTACATATGCGGCATCAGCAGCAGATCGCAAGTCCTATGCATCACTTATCAGGCAGAAAAGAGTTCATAGTGCTGGGCTACAAATGTGGCAGGTATGAGCCCAACGAGGAGGGTGCGTGGAGCTCCAGCCAGATCTGTCACATGCAAAGGTGCAAAAACATGACAAACCTGACTGGAGAAAATCCAGGGAATCTGAATTCATGAGGTCCTTCTGGAGCGGGGTCAGGGATGTCAACGCTGCTTGGCGATATGACAAAGTCAGCGTGCTGAGGCTGGGCAGCGAAGACCAATTGCAATCTGCTCAACCTAGCCCAGCATGGTAAACAGATGGAAAGAAAAGGATAAAATCAACTTCACCTTCACAGACAGTTCACGCCATAAAAACCTCATTCCCAGACGCAAAAAGGCTCAGCTTGCAGTGGTACTCCTCCAAAGGGTGATGCACCCAGCCTCCTGAGGCTAGCAGGGAAAGCAGAGCACAGCTAAAGGTAATGTCCCAAGCCTGGGAGGCCTTGCTTTCTCCATATAATTTATCCTTCTGACTGGCCAGCATGTTTTCAAGGGAGATATGCACACACACACACACACGCACACTTATCCAGCTAATCTAAGTGCTTGCCGTTGGCCTCCGTTGAGTTGTGCTGCCCTATACCCTCCCAGGTGCAATTCAGATAACTCAAAGCATGCAGTCAGCAAATCCGTCAGCCTTGCGACAATGCAACAGCCTGCTCTTCTGCCTCCTGGAAGTGTACATGACTCAGGATGAAACATTCCCGCCTTTAGAAGCATCAGGATGACTTCTTTTCCCAATTCAAGTCACACAGTTATTTATTGGTGACGCCGAGGGCTTGATTCACACAAAACTGCAGAGCCACTTGGGATGTGCTATGAAACACTTCACGGCCTTCAGCTGCCAGCGCAGAAATGTACCATCTCCTTAGGTCCTCTGTTATATCTGCCAGTGCTCTGCAGCTTTCTCAGATGCCCCATGGCATCTTCAATGATACCAGATGATGATGTTCAGGTCAATGAATTGAGCCCCGACTCGCATTAGGAAGTGGAGAGGAGTCGTATTAAGAAGTCTTCTGGAGTGAAAATGCAACCCGCGTGATGGGAGACTGGGCACTGGGGTGTAGCTGTGAGCTCTTCTCGTGAGAGCTGGGACTGGAGAGTCCTAGGGGCACACTCATCCGTATCATCCAGCTGCTCATTCCTGAGCAGGAGTTGATCAGTAAGGCTACTCCTCTCTGTAGGCATCTGGTACAGATTCAGTCTAGGACATCAGAAGGAGCCTCTATCCTTCTATAGAGTATTGATCTAAAGGACATGTGAAGGCCAGGGGACAGGACTAATTTTATTGCTGGGGCGAAGTCACATCGCTTGTTTTAATCTCCATGCTTTTGGGAGTGAGTCTGGAGAGGAAATCACTTTCTCCAAAGTGATCTCCTGGCAAGATATGTCAAAAGAAAGGAGGTAGAGGAGGCGTTCCTTCTTTTTGGTTTAACTGGCCAGAGTGTGGAGCACCCATAAAGGAATTGATTTGATGTAGGCAGGGAGAAGTGTGGGAAGGAAAAGCTGAGGATAGACTGGACAGCTGCTGCTCAAGTAATACATTATGTCCCACTGGGAGTTTTTAGGGGTTATAGACCTGATCTGAAGACACCAAAATCTTTACAGTGATGTCAGATGACCAGGCATCATTCCGTCAGCATCTTTTCTGCATATGCAGAGAGCAAATCTCTGCCACCTGGAGGTAGTAGAGATTTTTGAGTTTTTCATGCCACTTTTTGTGAACTCCTACCTCCTCAAAACACCATCTGGGAAACTTCATAGGTGCAGACCTATTGAAAGAGCCAAGGCTTTGTCATCTGCAAGAACGCTGCTTTGTAAAACTGCCCAGTGTTGCAGATGTCTTGTGTGTATTAAATGGAGTGTTGCTTGTTGTGGGTCCTGCTGTGCTTCCTGCTGATGTCAAAAGCAATTGAAAAACTGGTATAGAAGATCGCAGGGCAGAGGAGATTCCTGACACTGAATCATGAGCTCATTGTTGTCCCAACAGCCATCCATCCAGACACTTCCATGTCAGTGCACCAGCACGTTCACTTTCCAATGATACCAGCCTCCAAATCCAGGGACAGGGAGAAGTACACAAAATCTTACCAGATGCTCAAGAAATCAGTGTGCATCGCATCACAGCCGATTCCTGAGTCACAGTGTAGAACTCCAATTCTTCCTTGCCTCCTGAATACTGAAGACTCTTCAGAGATCAAATCCTGGTTTGAATGGGAAGGGCAGGCGTTAGCAGGAAAGTGGTTCCTTGGAAATACCATCATAGATTTATTCCAAAAAGTACCTTGTTTTCTCTACAAATAACCATTTCCTTTCCCTATCCCTACCTCTGCAGTCAGACTGGAATCTGAAAGTCCAGCCAGACTTTGTCCACCCCAATTCTCACTGCTCCCAAGAAAGGTCTTCTGCTGGTCTACATGGTCACAGCTCAACTGAAAACAGAACAAGAACCTAGTTGTGGCCATTCATCATTCTCAGACCTTGCTGAAGAAGTGGGAGTTGAAAAAGTAAAGCGATGGGTATAAACCAGTCCATCAGCTGCTGTAAATGAGCTTAACTCTAGCCATCAAAGAAAGAAGGCAAAAGGCATGGTCAGAACTCTGCAAAAACGGGTCTTAGCCCATCTTAAGCGATGGAGAACACAGCAGTCGTGCTATTTGTATTTGTATGGAGTTTTGTAAGCGTTTTGGGGTTTGGGTTTGGTTTTTTTTTTTTCCCCACTGAGAATGAACAGAGGTGACTTGGATGACCCTTAGGGAGCAAACACCTGCAACAACCGGTTGCAATTTGGACTGAGTCTCTTCTCTGTTTCCCCTCTCTTTGAAACAGGCATCAATAAATTGGCAGTGCTACTGCTAAATGTTTCCAGGAAATGTTTGAGAGCGTGGGCTCAGAGGAATAGCTACCTCCCTTAGCTATTTGGAAACAAAAATGATGAGTGTCCTGAAAGCTTTTTTGCTAGCTTTAGTTCTATTCTACTAAATGTACAGAGCTGGGGGCTTGCATGTTTATAAATCTTGGGGGCAAAAGCTAACTACCCCTCTGTCTCCTAGTGCCCCAAGTAGATCAGAGCATGGACATATTCATACAAATTGCTTTGGAGCATGGGGACTGTTTAAAGCTGCACTGCTGTCTGGACTACAGGTGCACAGTAAGAAAAAATGTGCATAAGCCATTTCTTCAGGCACTGCCCACGGAATGGGTGTGTTCAGCCCTGGCTGCGTCTCCTGTCGCCCGCTGTCCTGCTGCAGGCTTGGAGTGCGGGTGAGCTCTAAGGGCTGGGTGTTGGCTGTTCCCCTTCCAGGAGTGAAAACCATAGCCTGGTTTGGGATCAGGAAGGCATTTTTTTCTAGCTCATATTGTCACTGTTCCAGTCCCTGCATAGATACATCTTGCTTGCTGGCCTCCTCCTTTTTCGAGATTTCTCTTTCTTTCTGTTTTTTTTCTTTCTGTTTTTTTCTTTCCCGCTCATTCTCATTTCTCGTCCTTGTTCTTCAGCTTTCCTTTTGTTTTTTTTCTGGCAGCTTTCTCCTCCATCCTTAATACCATCTTTGTGTCTTAGTTTCACAAAGAATTGATTGTTTCTTGTTCTGCCTCCCTTCAATGAAATCAACTGGCATTAAAAAAGCTGCCTAGCTCATTGCCAAATCAAAACCTTTTAATATCTGGTGATGCTCTGAAATATTTTGGAACTGGACTTCCAATTTCGTTCCAAGCTGGAATTTCCCCAGTTTTCAAACAGAGGGGAAAAGCTCTTAAAACCAAGCTGCCAGCTTCAGACATCTTTACGCTAAATGGTTTCATATTGTCAATGAGTCCTTTTTGACCTTGATGTCAACAGAGAGACTAGTCCATCCTTCATCCCTGGTGTGTGTGAGGCAGAGTGAGCTGGAACTGGCTACGCTCCAGTAACTTTCATGGGTACCACTTAAGAGGACAATTAGAGGAATTTTAAATGCTACAGACTTTCTTCTCCCTGTCCAGCTTCTTCATGGACTTTCTTTTTTTTGACACCAGCATGACTTGTCTGAGAGGAGAACTGGGCCTATAACATGCAAAATAATTTCCAACAAATGACATGAGAGAAGTCCTGTTTGCCAGGCCTTTTTAAGTTGCAGTCCAAGTCAAAGTGACACACTCTTGTCAAAAAACCCAATAGTATATTGGAATGAAAACAGTTAATTTGGAATGATCAACTTGTAATCGATTTTTCACTTAAAAGAGTCAATTGGCATTAAACATTCCTCGCTGTGGCGTTTTTTTTTCTTCTTTCGCGTGTTCACAGGCTCATAGGTAAGCTGCATTCAGAAAGAAATGGGCGCTGACAGACCAAAGCTGCCTGTGTTTTTTATAGCTCATTCCTGATAACAGCTTAGGTCAGAACCTCCTCAGACAGATGAGACAGCAGGATTGGCAGTAATTTCTGTTCATGGACAGCAATTGCCCCTCTCTCTCACCGCAGGTGGACCGAGGAGGTATGAGGAAGATGAAGGAGTGAAGGAGCAGGACAGGGAAGTGGCATGGGAAACAGGAGAACTGGGTTGTAATCCTCTAAGCCTGTGGTTGAGCTGCTTTAGGATCTTGGGCGATCACTTCAACTCTAAGCATTTTTGCTACCCTTTGTGCCCCATGTCTTTCCATAAACCCTTTGGGCCATTTGTCCATTGTGGGGACCTACTGAGCTTTGATCAACATTGGGTCTTTAGGGTATCTTGCAACACACATAAGGAACTGAAAAGGAGGAAATTATGCCTCTTGCCTCATGGAGAAAGAACCAGAGCCGATGTGGTCAGAAAATAGGCAGGGTGGTCAGAAAACAGGCAGGTAAGGAAAGGTCTTCTTCAGGCTCTATGTATGTGAGGATACTCGCTGTTTCATGACAGCACCATCCAGTGGGATTTGAAAGGCAGCTGTGAAAGACACCCAGACTCTTGTTCCTTTCTATTTGAGGTTGTCTGGGAAAGCTGTGAGCAGCAAAAAAGACACTGGGACTGTCTGTCTGCAGAATCAGCAAGATGATCAGGAGTCATTCACATTGTTCTCTCACTTGAGAGGTTATTTTTGCAAACATATGGCCTGGAGTTAAATATGTTGTTTTGAAAAACTGTGGCCAAATTCTGTGTCCATTAATAGTGTTAAGTCTCTTCCTTTCTCTAGAGGAAGATACCCATTTGTAGAGTCTGGGGGAAATTCAACTGGTACAACAAGCTCCAGGTTAAATTGCTGCTTTTAAAGCTTTTTTTCTGATCAACCCTTAGATTTCAGTCACAGAGTGGTAAGTACACAAATCTCTCTGCAAAATCACTTTAGCATATTTATGCAACTAGCGACTTTGATGGGCCTGTTAACTTGAAAAGATGAAACAAAAAGTCCCTGTGTGCCCCTAATCATGTAAGTGTCTTTTTCTTGGTAATAAATGGTAGTTCATACATCTTACTCAGCTAGGCTTCCTCTGCACTCCCTTAACCATAACTTGCAAGAAGCCCAATTGCAGAAAAAGCAATCTGCTTGATTTTTCTTAAAAGAATAATTGTCAGCATAGTGAGAATTCAGAAACAATATGAAGCTGCAATTCATTATAACCTTTCAAATAGACAAAGGGTACCACTGTGCATCTATTGCATAGAGTGATGTTGGAAGGGAACCATAGTCAGGAGCAATTTCAAGAATGGCTTTGCTTATATTATCATCTAGTGATGTTTAAACATGCACCGTATGTCCTTGAAAGCCTAGGGATAGAAGGAAGACAGAAGATGAAAAATTAAGCCAGAACTAATGGTTTTGGAAAGAATTTGAAGCTTAGAGTTGTTTCTGGGCACATTAGTTTAACCTTCTGTCCTGGTTTCAGCTGGGATAGAGTTAATTTTCTTCTGAGTAGCAGGCATAGTGCTGTGTTTTGGATTTAGTAGGAGAAGAATGTTGATAACACGCTAATGTTTTTAGTTGTTAAGTACTGCTTATGCCAGTCAAGGACTTTTCGGCTTCCCATGCTCTGCCAGGTACACAAGAAACTGGGAGGGGGCACAGCCAGAACAATTGATCCAAACTGCCCAAAGGGCTATTCCATACCATACAGCATCATGCTCAGTATAGAAACTGGGGGGGGTTGGCCGGGGAGCAGCGATTGCTGCTCGGGAACTGTCTGGGTATTGGTCGGCGGGTGGTGAGCAACTGCATTGTGCATCACTTGCTTTGTATATTATTGTTGTTATTATCATTATAATTATTATATTGTTATTATTATCATTACTATTTTACTTTATTTCAATTATTAAACTGTTCTTATCTCAACCCAGGAGTTTTTCTCACCCTTACTCCTCCAATTCTCTCCCCCATCCCATCGGGGTAGGGGGAGTGAGCGAACGGCTGCGTGGTGCTTAGTTGCTGGCTGGGGCTAAACCACGACACCTTCAAATGAACCAGTCGTTTCTTTCCTTCTCTGCAAAGTAATACTTTTAAGTCCCGAAATTTGACTTTGAAGCTGAGATCAATGCTGGTAATGTTCTCATAACACCAACTCCCACTGGAAGTGAAATTGGGAAGGGGGGGGACGGACTTGTGGTTTATTCAGAGATTCCACACAACACACCAGGCAAGTGATTTTTGCATCAGCTGTGCTTCCCTAACTAGGACAGAGAATTTTAATCTTGCAGAAGGGGTTAGAGCCTTACCAGCTCCTACCGACCCGGCACCTCTCAAAGCCAACTAATACATGGTCTGTCTCTCAGCCGCTTCTGTCCCACGGTCTGTGAAATCCTGGAGGGGTGCTTAGAACACTCTACAGATCAGAAGTAAAAAGAAAATGTCTGTTGTCAGCTGGTGTAAATTCGCCATGCGGGAGCCTGTGCTTCTGTTGGAGAAATAAAAAAAAATCTATACATTGAAAAACATTAAAAGTCACTAATCTTTCAGAGCTAGCCTAAAAGGGGATGAAGAAGCTGTAAAATGAGCTATGCCTTGAATTCCTGAGTTATAGGTGGCTGATTTATCACTGATTTGTAACTGCCTACCTATTATATTACCTAGCAGAGCGGCGGGAGACAAGGAATCAAGATCAAAAGAGTATTTAATATCTTAAGTGTGTTTATTATATCTGCATTCATACACCAGAAAATGTTGATCTTCAAAGCACCGTACGAACACTAACCAGCTAATGATTCCCCATGCAAAGCCACAGCAACGTCTATTTTTAATACATCTATTATTTGTTTGTGCTCATAAAAGGCTGTTTTGTGCCATGAGCTTATTTAGCCAAGCACAGAAGGGAGAACAGAGGAGGAAGCAAGGAATATGAAATGGCTTGACCGGGTTCCCCATGCACCAGTTAATGGAAACGGCTGGACAGAAAAAGAGTAGGTGAAGATAAGGTATGAAAGAGCCACAAAACAGTGAAAGGGCTGGAAAAAAGTGAGTAGATTACTAGATAGAAATACATCTTGGATGAAAAAAGGGTAATGATTTCAGTCTAGCAGGGAAGCATAACAAGTAACAGCAGCAGGAAAAGTCCAGTCATTCAAAGCCCTATTTTTACCAATGAGCTGCAAAGCCAAATGGTGAATTTCTCACCTCTTTTTTCAAATGCAGGCAAAGATTTAGAGGACATCCTATGGATAGATCTTAGTTAGAGCCGGTGTACAACCTGCCTGGGTGGCAGAGGGCAGATATCCCTTCTTCTCCTCTGCGCTTCCCTGGAGCGTGGGACAGTGACAGGCCAAGGGAGCCATGGGCTCCTCCGGTGGGACATGGACAGCACGCAGCAGTGACACCTTCCCCCCTCGGAGTCCTCTGGGGCCAATTTGGCCTCTCTCCTTTCTCTGACGTCTGTGGGCAGCCCCTGGGAGGACAGATCCGAGGATCTGGACCTGCGGGTCTGTGGTTCGCAGGTGACCATTTCAGGACATCTTCCTCACCGATGTCAAGCCCTGAGGTACCTGCGCACAGGCGAAGCGCTCCCGCAAGCCGGAGCAACCCCCCTCAACGCCGCAGGCAACCATGTCTGCCGGGCAGCCACCGGCCTGGGGAGGATTCAAAAAAACGGGCAGACGTGGCACTTTGGGACACGGTTTAGTGGGCATGGGGGTGTTGGGTTGATGGTTGGACTGATGGTCTTAGAGGTCCTTTCCAACCTTAATGATTCCTAGTTTTTACTTTCATTATAAATAATCCAGCCACCGAGCCAGGAAACATGAAATTGCTACTCTCCCCTTAATTGGTTTAGTGGTGGACTTGGTAATATTAGGTTAATGGTTGGACTGGATGATCTTAAAGGTCTTTTCCAACCTAAACGATTCTATGGTTCTGTTCTGTGATTTGGGGGGCCTGGCAGGAACAGGGTGATGCCAGGGTTTCTTCACACGGACCAAAGCCGCCTGAGGGCAGGCCCGCAGCTTTGAGGAGACCCCCTCATCCCGCCGGCAGCACCGAGGCGGCCCTCGCACCCCCTTCCCGCCACAGCAGCGGCCCAGAGGGGCCAGCCCGCCGCCCCCTTCTCCTCCTGCCCCCCCACCCCGCCTTTAAATAACGACAGAAGTGACAGAAGTACCCCCCCCCCACCCCCCGCCGCCATCTCCGGTGCCGCCGCTTCCCGCCCGGGGCTGGGCGGGGGGAGAGGCCGGGCTGGGCGCGGGCCGCGCTGCGGAGCCCGTCCTGCACCAGGCGGCGGAGGCAGAGCGAGCGCCCCGCCGGCCCCGCACGCTGCGGCGGCCGTGCCCGCACCGCCTTCCTCCTCCTCCTCCTCCTCCTCCTCCTCTCCTGCCAGCCCGGCTCGGCTCGGCTCGGCGTCCCGCCCGGCCGCCCCGCGCGCGGCTCCCGCCCTCTATGGATGGGAAGGCAGCACCCAACGGCGTGGCCACCATCGAGGACAGGATCCTGCGGATCACGGGCTACTATGGATACTACCCGGGCTACTCCAGCCAGAAAAGTAAGGCGCCCTCCCGCCTCTCCCGGCCCTTGCGGGGTGTGTGTGTGCGTGCGTGTGGAGGAGGGGGAGAAGGAGATGGCGGCAGAGCCCCGAGGGTGCCCGTGCCCCCCCTAAAACGCCCCCAGACCCCTCGGGGGTGCGTGTGGGGGGCCGAGGGCGGCTCCCTGCCCGGCTCTCCCCTGAGGAGCCCTCGGCTCTGCGGCCGGGGGGGGCCGGCGGCCGAGGAGCAACTTCGGCTCCCGCGGCTCCATCCTGCAGCCAGCGCTCGGGAGGGCGGCGGGGATCCCTCACGGTCATTTTTAGGTTTATTTTTTTTTTTTTTGTGTTTCCACACACACCGCCCCCCCGCCCACCCCCGTGGGGGAGGCTTTGCTCGCAGGGTGCTCCGCGCCGGCAGCGGGAAAGTTTCGGTGCCGGTGGGTCCCCCCCGGGGCGGCCGCTTCGGCGTGAAGCTCCTGGGTTATCCATCTTCCTCACAAAACTAGATTATTCCAGAAAAGTGGGGAGTTGCCGAGGGGGTTTTCCTTCGTGCCATTTTAAAATGAGACCATTTGTGGTTTAGGGGTTTGGTGTTGGTGTGGGTTTTGGGCTGGTTTGGGTTTTTTGTTTGTTTGTTTTGTTTTGCCTTTTTTTTTTTTCTTCCTTAAAAGAAGCAGCTGAAACTAAAGCGGTTGGTCCTTGCAGAAATCCACTATTTTTGCTTTTGAAGTTTTTAATTAGGAGCCAGCGGGTTTCTAGCAGCTGGGAGAACCGTAGCGGGTTTCGCTGAAATTGTGGCTGTCCCAGCGCTCTGTAGAGCTATTTAACGGGGAAAGTTAGGCTAATGAAAGAAATGATTCATTTTTACCACCGAGGAAATGGATGCATTAGGGTTTTATTGTCTAATAGTTGCTTTGCAGTTTGCAAACCCTACAACGTGCCACAGCTTAAAAAACAAAAGGGGAATGGAGGCAAAGTGTGTGGGGGGGAAGGAAAGGCAAAAAAACCCCACCTTAGCGAGGGGAGCACTGAGGAGCAGACTTTCTTCTGCGTATTTAAACTCCCCTTGGAATCAGAGGAGGAGAACTGCTTTCCAGAACAGGCAGTGCAGTACTCTTCAGCTCTAATAAAAACAATAAACCCAAACACAATTAATAAACTGCTAATATCAGACAAGCATGTCTGTGGGCTTTTTATGACAGAGGAAAGCCATGCATTGAAACCACTTAAAAAAAAAAAAATTCCTTTGTGTAATGGTCAACTGGAAAAGCAGACAGTCAAGCCCAGTGGTTTTATTCAGCTGCTATTTGTAGTATGCTAACAGCATGGCAGGTGTTATGATCATTTGGTGAGGTCACTTGGTTTGTCCGTAGTCAGAGGAGTTGGGAAGAAGCGCAGAGCAATCTGCAGGAATGGCTGCGTGACAGTCCAGGGACTATTTAAGTCTGAGCTAGGTGGGCCCTGTGTCCCAAATTCTGCAGTGGCTCCAGAGGATCTCTACAGATTTACCAGAGAACGATGAGGATGCTGGCTTAATACTTTGTCGCAAGTTTGCTTCAGTGGCAGAATGCAATTTTTCAGTCTGCAGCAACGCTCCCACTCTCTGTCAAAATGCAGACCTGAATTCAGTGTTGGCAATGCAAGTGGCTGTGCACAGGTGCATCAAGGAGGCCAGGAGAGGACTGCCCGGACAAAGAAAAGCTTTCTTAGTCCAGGACCAGGTTCTGCAGATGCTGCAGATTGCATCTGCTTAAAATTAGATAAATGCTGGGAGAGGCCAAGGCTTTCAAAAGTGCTGACTCCTGGGATTTTATTGCAAATCTCCTAGCCTTTTGTACCTTTGTTGTAGACCGGGTGCTGAGGGGGGAAAAAAAAAAAAGTGATTAGTATGTCAGGTTTTGCTGTTTGAAGAAAATAAGCAAAATTTGTGGTCATCATGCTTAAAGAGGAAAACTGGAAGTGCGCAACCCAGAGGTATCCCAACACTCAAATGCCCTCAGGTGAATGAAAAGCATGCACCCCTTCTAAACTATGAATGATTTTTAAAGCAGTCTTATAAGTTTTGGAACCATCATCATCATTTTTGGAGTGCCTGCAGTTGGCGAATGACTGCTTATCCTCGTGGCTGCGTGTTTTGGGTTTATAAAGTGCTTTAATGTGTTAGGATTTTCATGAAGATGTTCTGCCCCTACTTAGGGAAAAAACAGGCATCCTTCAGGCATCTTGAATACACAGCCTCTTGGCACAGAGGCAGCGAGAGTCAATCTTGGAGGTCCTGGCTTGGAGATCTTACTCCACTCCTGTGTTTAGGTTGAAGTATTGCCTTCAGTGGTGTTGCTTCAAAGTGCTTTTGACAGTTCTTCCGCTAGCTAATTATTCAGCTACAGCACAGTGAAAATGTACACACTCAAGGTGGGAAGTTTGTACAACTGATTATTAATGTAGTTGATGTCTCAGTTTATTCTGGTGAGGGCATGATTTTGTCACCATTATCCAGAGTTTTAGTGCAACTGAACAACGCTGGTGCCTTTTGCTGGATAGCAGGGTGCTGGTGGCATGCAGTGTGCTCAAAATTTCAGGTAGGTTGTGTCCCTCCCCTCCCCAGTGGCAGTGGAACCGTTGTCCTGTCTTGTGCCCGAGTCCGTAGCATGTGCAGTCATCTGCTTACACCGTCACCTTGGTCCTGCCTGGGTCTGAAGGGTGCCTGAGGAAGAGGGCAGCTGAGGATGAGCTGCTGTCCCTGGGATGGCTTTGTGCTGTCTGCTTCTTGGGTATCCCCCGGGTCTGATCAGAGAGCTGGCCAGGCACCAGATGGGGATGTTATCTGGGTGATGACAGCCTGCTGATGGTCACCACCTGCCTTGAGGCGCCTCTTTGTCCCCAGGCTGCTGTGCCCAGCTAGGGACAGGCAGATTTCTACTGATGAGGGAAGGTGAGGGCAGGGGGTGGGTGGCTGCTGTTCTGCTCACTCCTGGGGGGTCCTGGAAAATGTCAAAAAAAGCCCAAGACTCTGTGAATTGTGCAGGTGATTTACATCCCTCCCTTAGTGGACTGGCATATATTCCATGGTTTAACAGGAGATCATGCCTAGGTTTCTGCTTGTGAAAGCTAAAGACTGGTCACAAATAGTCTTGAAATCTAGTGTCAGAGATCTGTAGTGTTCAAGAGCTGTTATTACAAAGAACTGCAGTATCTGCTAGAGACTTTTGCTTCATCTTCTATATTTGTGTGCACTAACCTACTTCAGACTCGGGAGTGTGCATATGATGATTCTCTTGTTAATTTTAAGTCAGGCACTTTTATAATTTTATTTATCTTTTAAAAAAAAGCAAGCTGTTAGAGAAGGAAGATACTTTATTTATTTAATCAGCCATCTGATTAAGCAGAAGCATGTATTTTGGTGTGGTATTTGCATCCATGTATATTGTAAAAAAAACCCATATCCTGCATGGTAAGTCACAGGAACTGGAGAAAGATACGATGGGGATTTTTCTCCCCCCACCTGTTTCTTAGATGAAGAGGGCTCTTCCTGATCCCAGTCATGCTGTACCTTTGGATGCATGGCTTGATCCCTCAATACCTGTATTTAAAATGTACAGAGTATGTATGAGGACTCTGGCTCCTGTGGGGAAGGAAGAGGGGCTGTGTCTCTCTTGAGTAAATTTCTTCCAAGTTACTCCATCACTTCCCAGGGCACAGTGCTGGCTGGTGTAGAACAGAGGCTCCAGCCTCTGACCTGGGGCCGCAGATGGTGCTCCCATGTTCGTGACCCCCTTGGCTTCACGTTTCAATGTGTGCGTTTCTATTTGGTCTGATCCAGCTTTTCCATCTATACAAACAGTGGGAAGCCCTATTCCCTCTCCTGATCTTTGCCATAACTTCCCATTCTTCTCTTTTTGCTAGTAATACAATTACGTTTAGTGTCTCCAGTCTTAAGAGTATGTATAGTTTTTGTTTCTCTTTCTTTCTTTTTGACTCTTTCCCACTGCCATGCCATCTGCCTTTCATCGCAGTACTGAAAGCTTTTTTACTTTCACACTACAAAGTTCCTTTCCGTCATGTCTGTCCTAACACCTTTTCTGTGCCTTCCACTGAATTAAAACTGCTCCAGCCGAAGTTTCTTATCTCTCATCTTCATCAGCTTCACCAAGTCCACCTCCAAGGCAAGCAGTTTCCGCCTGCGTAATGGCTTTTTGCTAGAGCTCCCTTCACCATCCACAAAGTTTTATGTCTTGTCCTGGCTCTCAGCATCGCAGATCCGCATTTCTGTAATGCTGTTTTCTCAGGCCTGGACAAGAACAGCGTAACTGTACTGAAAATGCAGTGGCTGCATTTGTTCTCCTAGCTCTTCACACGGGCCATCACCTTCTGTTTTTCATCATGCTTGGAGAGCCTTTCTTAATATGTGAAGCTTATTTCTACCCTTCTGGTGCGTCTCAGTCAGATCTGGAGGGTTTGATTCCCACCGCAGCAGGCCATGAATGCCAATCTTCAGCAGGCGCTTGCTAGACTTTTTAAGCATTTGCATCTTGTCCCGTGCTGCTTCGAGCTCCCCTTCTCCTCTCCTTCAGACCTGCCTTGAAACCCTGGAGTTGTGTAAGCTCTTAGAAGCAGAGGGTGCTGTCTCGTGTCTGTGCAGCAGCGGGGCCCTCGGCTGTTCCTGGGCACGCAGTGTGACACCGGGTGACCACTCCTCTGGCGCGGCTGCATGATCAGACGTCTCTGCCAGGGAGCTGGAAAGCCCTTACAGCAGTGTGTGTCCTTAGCGGTGCTTGGCACCTGGGAAGACATGCTGAACCTGTCCTTAACGTTAGCACAGTGGCTGATGAGAATAAGCTTTGTGTTTTTTTACTTCCCTCGAAAAGCTCAAGCAAGGGTTTGTGGTTTAATTTGGTAAGTTAAGCCTCAGGTCAGCAACGAACTTAAGCATCTGCTTAAGTGTGAACTTGCACTAAGCCACTGGGCTTTGACAGTGTGTTTAAAGTTAAGTCCATGCTTAATTGCTTTGCTTAATAACACTGGGATTACAGGCACGCTGAGCCAGCATCAGTGGCTTGGCACTTCGGCTCTCTGAGCAGAGTGAAAGGCTGTTGGAGGGGAAATCTAACTCCGAAATATTGGAGGGAATTTTCTTCTGGTTATTGCAGCAGCTGTGCCAGCAGCTCTGCTGCAGTACGAATCACATGGCAAACCCAGATCATCTCTGTGCTTACTGAACACCGGGCCCTCCTGGTGGCTTGTCCCTTCTGGTGAGAGGAGCAGTGTCTCTGGCCGTTCACTGGAGGCACCCAGCTGCTTCTCCAGCAGTTCGCAGAGCCCTCGGTTTCTCTGTGCAGAGCACCCACAATGGGAGAGACTGGGAAAAGAGCGGTTGAGGAAAGGTGCTTTGAAATCTTTGGCGGATGAGGCTGGTTTCATTGAGCTGTGTTTGACAGGGTCTGGGAGGGAGGCAGTGGTGTCTGAATCGGGCTCTGTGTGACCTGAAGAAGTCTCAGGGCTGCTTCAGCTTGTTCCAGTTGTGGCAGCTGCTCCTGTACCGCCTGATAGGGTTTGGGTTGCAAGGACTCCAGATGCAGGCCTGGGCTGGAATGAGCTTTATTTCAAAGCCCTTCTTTTCCCTACTGGGCAGGGAGTTTCCATAGGAGAGTTATTCCCGGCCCTTCTTTTAGGGAGGGTGTGCTGCAGTGGGGGCTGGACTGCAAACTGTAGATTTACCAATCTTTTTCCCCACCAGGTCTGGGGGCACGAGTGGATGTCATGGCATGGGATGCAGTCCTGTTGTAGTTGCTTCTTCCTCACAGGCTTGTCTCTGTGTTCGGCGGGGGGGGGGGGGGGAAGTATGGCTGTGTATCAGCATTGGTAAGCAATAACATATGAAGTATTTTCTTTCAGCAAAACAGATTTTGTAAATGCTCCTTTGCCCACTAATTTTGGCAAGACTGGGTATGTATTCTCTAGTGGAGTAGGGCCAGGCTTTGTGTGGATTTCTGTTTGTGCTGGAAGGGACAGTATGACAGCCTTGCACTTGTGGCTGGAGTGTGGGACCTCTCTTTTACTTGTGTTTTGGAGGATGAGGGGTCTCATTAGCTGGCAGGAGAGGGAACTGGTTCAGTCCTTGGCCTTGTCAGGGACTGATTCTGTCTCTGAGTCAAATCTCTGGGGAGCTGAGCCATCAAACTGCAGTACCTGAGTATGCCATGGCATACGGGTGCATCTCTGAACAACTGAGGGCAGCAGGGACGAATTTAAAATCAGGAAGGACACTGTGGGGACCAGCATACCCTTGCAAGAAGGGATTGACAGAGCTTGGCTTCTGTAGGCTAGCCAAGATGGGAACATGGCTGCTGCTCCAAATACATATTGGGAGAATGAACAGGGAAGTGTAGGAAAGAAGAGTTATTTAAACTGAAACGGCATGTTGGCACACAGACAAATGGGCCTGAACAGGCCATGAATAAATTAAGGCTGGAAATTAGCAGAAGGCTGAAATTAATGGCCAAAAAGTCTTTCCCAGTCTTACGTATCTAAATAAGAATTATTTCCCAAGCTTTAAAGATGCCTCATAAAGAAGTTTGCCAAAATTTTGAGAAAAATTACTCCTATTTGGCGAGGGAAATTGAGACAGTAAGGTGGGAAGGAGGGGTGTTAATTTGCCAGAGAATGTGCAGAACAAGCCATAATGTTTGATGGGGTGACCTCTTTCTCCGCTGGTGACTGCACAGCAGGTCTTGCGCTGAACCCGGCCTGGTGCTAAGGTTGGTAGAGGTGCTTTCAATAACTTGGTAGCTTTCTACATGTGCTCTCTGCCTGCTTTTCAGTTCCTCTGCCTTCTTGTGTTCATTTACCCTTCTCGCAGAAAGGCTTCCTCGCTGCCTGGCCGTGCCGTGCCTCGTGCTCCTATGTGGCACGGCTCTCCTGCAGCCTGCTGCTTCGCCTCGCTCGTACCGATTCACCTGAGGTGGCTTTAAGTTCACTCAACTTGCTGTTATCAAGGCAGCATGCAGCTCCATGCTGCCTTTTTTTCTCGTTTTTCCTAAAATAGTTGCTGCTGCATATAGCTCATCAAGAAATGACCTGGGTATGCCATGAGCTCCTGGCATGCACGGAAGACATACCGCTTATTTTATTCCAGCACTCTTTCCCTTACGTTGTCTTCCTCATCCACTCAGGCAGGCCCATGCGTCTCTGGTCTTGGTTAAATATGGTAAAATAATATTTCAAACTGCCAGATGGTTCTGAGCAGGCTTTCCCATGCTTACACTCCTTTTTTTATTAGTGGTTTTAAAAGTTTGCAATTATTTCTTCTGCACATTTGGAAATTGATGGGCTTATGCTCAGCTACCTGCATGGGAATTCACCCATAAAAGTGAATTTGCGGCTTGCTGTTTGTTGAACAACTGGTGGCAGGAATTTTTTCATACAAACCTGCTGCTGGATGATCACAATAATGAATAATGAAAATGCCTGCAAAAAAGGTCTCTGTCTATTTGTGACAAATGTGCAAATAGGGTGGGGGGGAAAAAATGCAGTGCTGAACTGACTGGTTAAATTATTCACCAAAAGTAAGTGGGCCAGCTCTACAGTGAGACTGAAAATCTTTTTTCTTGCAGTAAGGGGAAGCGGGACTCCCTGGTGGCCTACGGTTTGGGCTGGCCCTCTGCAGAATGGCAGATTGCACTGCACGAAGATGGGATCTGTAACGTTATGCCTAGCTAATACCCAGGGTATGGCTTACGCAGCGATGGCAGAGCTGTAAGTGAGAGCATCCCAGGCACTTTGAGTGGCAACAGCGAATTTATTCGAAGGCATGCAGTGTGTGTTCAACTCACAGGCTTTCAGTGTATCTGCCACACAAAGAGGACCTGTCTGTTAATACTTTAAAAACGTATTGATTCTTTCTAGACTTCGCTTGCAAGTACTGTTGATAAAACGGACTTGCTCTTTCCTGCATTCAACTGGCCTGTATGAAGGGTAGCAGAGTGAGGGAGTGAGAAAGGTGTCTCTGCTGTCCTTCTGTAGAGGCAAGGAAGGAGGAGCTGATTTGCTCCTGTTCTGGTTTCCTTATAAGCTAAGGCAAGGGAGCAGGGTTCAGGTCTAGGGTGGAAGATGATGTTTCCTGCTGTTTCTGACAATCTTAAAGCTGTTCCTTGTCTCAGAGCTGTCCAGTCTATTTTATCTGATGCAAGCTGAAGAGCTCCCATGCCTGTTTTGATTCTCATTTAAGTTTCCAGTTACATTTTGGCGGCGGGAGGAAGGGAGAGGCAAGCACCAGCATGGCAGTTCATCGGTCAATACGACTCCACCAAAACAGTTCCACCAAATCCACTACTAGACCAGTCATAGAGCTGGTAGTGATCTCTCCATCCAGAGTGAGAAAGAAATTGTAGCTTGAGGCCAACCCGGCCACTCTTCCAGTTTTATTCCTTCCTGTTTTGGGCATTTTGTGCTTGCATTATGACTGGGAAGTGGCTGTTTATGGCACTGAAGTAGCATTGCTTGAGCAATTGCCTGCTGAAGCAGTATACAGTGCAGCTATCTCTCTTCCTGCAGAGGCTTAGTCTTCTGGGGGACATTTTTGATGAGGGGTAACACACACCTTTATTATTAATGGGGTAGTTGGAGATGCTGTGCACTTCACTAAAAAATAGTTTCCTACTGGGAACTGATTTTTTCATATGATTCATAGGAACAGAACTGTGCAGGTCCATTCCAGCTAATGGGCATCATATACCTGAATGTCTAAGGACAATACTGAAATCGCGTGTGGCTGTGCCTGTGTAAGATAAGCGTGAAACAGGACTGGAACACATGTTCTCTGTCAGAGTGCTCTGAGACAGAAAAGTGGTTGCATTAGTTTGCATGGTGTGATTTATATTTGGCATCTTGAAGTTAAGATGGCGTAGTTGTTATAGTGCAGTTGTTATGACCCTTTTCTTTTATACGTCTAAATCCTGGGACTTTTTAATCCTTTCCTAGACAAAGCTTGCCATGTGGAGTTTGCAGCCTTGGAATTGCGTGGGTGCAGATTGGGGTTTTTCTCTGCAGTGCCAGAAATAACCTGTTGTGTGATGTGTTACAGGGGCTATAATTTGTAGCAGCTTGTGTGCAAGTGGGATGCTTCGCAGTGCTCCACTACAGGAAATTCTTCAATGTTGACAGCATGGATGGTAGGAAAGTGAACTCTTCTTGGTGTTTCTGTACCACGGTTTTGACTTCTACCTGAGAAAGATTGGTTCTGCATGTGAGAAAGCACTTGCTCAGTTCTCAGTACTCAGTGAGGCTGGTAGCACAAGGAGCAGGTGGAAAATGATTGAACTTAGCATTTACTAGGAAGATTGAAAAGAAGATGACATCTGATGAAGTTTTCTAATTTTCTACCAATTCTTGCTTCTTTCCAGGGTGGGATGGAATGGGGGAAAAAAAAAAAAGTGAGGAATTAAATAAGAAGAAAACTTTAAACATTTTGAGAATATTTCTTCTGAGAAAAAAAATTCAGACTGGTGAAGTGTCTGGAAAATAACTAAAGAAGTGCCACTTTTCACATGCATTGAAAAAAGAACCTTGGAGGAAGGAACAAAAGACATTTTTCAGCTGAAGACCACAGTTTAGCTGTTGTTGGTGTGCCGAGCCATATGTGTCCTGTCGAGGTGATTCATCCAGTACAAGGCCTGCCTTCTGTCACTCTTCTTGGGGGTCCCTTTGGCAATGGGCACGGATTTCTCTGTGGTTGTGTGCCACAAAGCTCGACGCTTGCAGGGAGCATTGGACTGACTTCAGTGTGCAGTTAAGTGCACAACTGTCACCTGACCTAGTGTCTTCACGGAGGTGTGGGTTGGGGAATAAATGCCTTCTGAAGGCCATCTGCTCTCAGATGCAGACCTCGCTGGCTGTTCGGAGGGTCAGCCTGAAAGGCTGAGGTTGTACTTCACCTGTAGATGCGCTGCGGCAGGCAAAAGCACTGAAGAGGCCGCTTAGCTGCGTTTTCCAATGCATCCGGTTTGTTTCCACACATTCAGTGCTGGAAAGGAGGTTAATTAGATCAAATTAGGGCAACTCTATTTCTAGCTACGGTCTGTGCAGCGTCTTTGCGTGCATCTGCTTTGAAGTGAATTCAGAGCAACTGTTTTGAGCATCCCTGTGAAGACAGGCATCCTTGGCTATGGGCTTCAAGAAGTCAGCTAGAAGAAAAGATGTCTGTATGTGGGCAGACTCTAGAGAATGTGCTTAAACTTTGGTATTCACACTGTGCACAGATGCAGCAGTGGCTCTTCTGGGAGCCAAAGTTTCTAAGGCAGATGCCTGGAAATACCGCTCTGGTGAGCGTGTACATGTGACTTAGCTGCAGCGCTCTCAAATTTTGTATGCATAACTTTTAGAGGCACTTCTCTGAAAATGTGCCTTTTAATTATTATTGGTATAAAACATTTATACAGGGTAGTGAAGTTTCATAGCACTTTGTGGAGATCAGACATTCCTTACAGTTTACTGCTTTAAGGAGGCAAACAAAATGGGAGGTACAGCTCTCAGATTTACCCTCATTAGGGGAATGGAGGGTAGAAGAAATCTTATCACTGTGCACGTTACTAACAGATGCGGGTTTTGGTCTCTTATTTTAGCTGGGATCTCAGATTTGCCGTACAAATAATAGTAAGGGACAGATCTCTGTTGTCTGGGTTCAGATTTACTTTAGTTCCAAAGCTGCTCCCAGATGTGGGATGTTCACAGCTGAGGATGTTTTTGGTTTAGTTGTAGACAGAAGTTAAGCCCCTTTTTTAGGACTTTCTGATGAGCACAGCTCTAGAGAACAGCATCAAGGTTCTGATCATTTCCTCTGCTTCTCCACCCCGGTGAAGTGGTCCTGATGATGTGTTACCTGGCAAAAGATCACCTTAGATCAGGAGAATCCTCGGGGGGTTTAATGACTGTTGCCCTTCACGTCCTCCCTGTGGGTGATGGATGGTGTGGGGCTGGGTAAAACAAGTCATCTCATTTTGTTCATGTTCCCCACGTTTTTCTGTTTCCCTACTTGGGACTGTGGACAGGTGCTGTAGTTTAGAGCAGCCTGAATTGCCAAATATTTATGCACATAGGTCTTCATTTGAGGGTTATGGTCATTAACTCCTGTCGCATTCAGGTATTCAGAAGCAGGTCCCTCTGGAAGCCAGCTGGAATACCACCGTGCAGTTTGAACTGAGTATGTAGATACTGGGTCTTCTGCATTTGCGCTTTTGCTGTGTATTTCAGTGGCTTAAGCCATTCTCCTTGCTCTTGACTTTCCCTTTTCATCCTATCAGTCTCCCTTCTTTCCCTGTGTCTGTGGCATTGGAGTGGGCTTGTTGAAGGGAAGATCTGAAAGGAAATTTATTTGCTGCCTTTGATGTGCAGAGCCTTTTTTTATAGGCTATAAACAAAAATTGTGTCTGTATTCCCAAACTGAAGAATACATGATTGCTGTTCCCAGCCTCCCTCTGAGAGCAGGCTTTGACATCATTCATACTCTATAATTTATGGTATTTTTGTAGCAGTCTGTTAAAGGTCTGGAAGAGAGTAAAAGGGATGATTTAGAAAGTAAAGAATAGCCCTGTGCCTTGTGGTAAGTATGTGAGTGAGCAGGTTCCTGCTCTTTGGAGTTGCTGCTGGGTCTCTCTTTTATCATGGGATAATTTTTTAAAGATGATGCTGTTTTGCCTAATGTAAGCACTTGCTCCTTGTCAAACACACCCTCATATGCCCTGTTAGGACTTTGCACCTCATTCCTCAGTGCTTTAAAAGCAGATTACAGAATGTCTTGTAGCTCGTCATCTGTTGATTTCTTTAACCTGGTTTCTTAAGGAAACAAGGCTTATGTGATCATCGTATCTCTGTCCCTACTCCCTCCCCCTGTAACTTTTGAATCTATTGACCAAATCCAAGCAAACTTACCAGGAGTCAGAGAGCGTGAAATGCATGGAGCCCTGAGGGACCATATAAAAACAGGTGGCCAGCCAGAAGAAGGGGGCCCTCTTGGTTCTCCCACAGTGGGAAAGCTGTAGAAATAGCTCACTCCTGAAGATGAGATGTACTGCACAAAATTTTTGAGGTCTTATCAAAGATGCATCTAGTTCACATCCAGCTTTGGACAGTGGTCAATAGGAGACGTTCAGAGAAGCGTATAATCCAGGTTCCTGGTGTGCTTCCATCCTTCATTGATCTGTGCCTTCGGAAGTTCTTGGTGTATGTATATTTTAGTATTTTGATGGCTATTTCTTCCATGAACTTGTCTAATTGCTTTTTAGACAGTGGAGAATCTGGCCAGAAGACACCATCCTGTAGGAAGGTGACTTTGTCCATTTTGCTGTTGTAGAATTGCTTGTCTCTGTTGCTGCTGGTTCTTTGGATACGGCTCTTCAGCTGATGAATGAGGGTAACTCCCATGACGTCTTGGGAGTCAGGTCCCCCCCACCCCCCAATATACGTGGAGATAGAGGAGGAGAAAGAAAACAAAGCATTGGCCTATTTGTGAATAAGCATCCTGTGAAGCTAACACATCTTTTATTTCATAATTCCCTCCAGCACACAGATAAGATACTAGCCTGGGAGGAAGGCTATGTTAGCTTCATACTGTTTGGCTACTTCTTGAGGTTGTACTGGGATGCCAGGAGTCTCGCAGGGTACACCTGCCTTTGGGACTTTGGCAGTAAAAAGCATAAAATGCTTCTACAGGACAGTTTCAGGTTTTAGTCTGAAATTCAATGAATAAAAGATTAATTTCTGGAACCACAGCTACTGGTAAAGGTCTGTAGAGCATCGCAGATAATGGTGGTGAACACTTTGCAGTTTTAAAAAATTGAGAGAATGTAGTTGTTTTATTAAGGCTGCAGAAAATGTTATAAAATATGCATGATGATCATCTCTTATTTGAAATAATAAATCCAAGGTTAATTTTGTACTTGCAGAAAACTGGTGGCTGACTATTGGCCGTCTGTTTCTTTGCTGGTGTAATGTGGAGATAATACTTAATATTTTATCTACTTTGCAAGGAAGTTATTAGGCTCACAAATATGTCATGGCGCCCAGAGAAGGAAAAGTAAGTTTCCCTCTTTGTTCTGCAGGTTAGTGAGATAGAGGCTTCTGCAGTCATTTCAGACATTTTGGCTCCTTAAAAGCCCAGGGAAAGAAAACATTGCTGAGCAAGAGGACTCATATAAAGCATAAAAGTTTGTCTGTTAGCAAATGTAATGCTCAGTGTAACTCTTAGCTTTAAAAAAAGGCAATAAAGAAATGCTACCAGTTCTGTTTGTTTATTTTAAAGGCTAAGTTCCTAGAGATTATTTTTGTCACCCGTGCCATCCATTGTGCTGCCAGTTACGACATTTCTGACCTGTGTTGAAAATTAGAATTTGACATTGTGGTGAGCACATTGAACAAGGAAAAATGCCCCAGGGTTTTATTAATAGGATTTAAAGCAGCCTTTTTATTATTCTGCTCTATGTGTTTTTGTTATTTATTTTTTTCCCCAAAGAAATGAACACTAGTTTTTAATATCGCCATGTAGTGACAACATGAAGCCTCTTTAGTCACTGCGCAAGGTATTGTAGAGTCTGACATCCCTTTGAAGAACTGTTCTTAGCCACTGCTGCTATTTTTATTTTTGATTTGTTCTCTGCTAGAATATTTTTTTTATTTTGTCCTCACATGCCCTGAATTTTCAAAACACTTTCAGATCAGCTTACAACAAATCAATCAATCTCTTTCCTCCTTCTGTTTTTTCCCCACTCTTATTAAATTTTACTGGACCGTGCCTTCAAAAAACTAGTTGAAGGATAGGTTTGGTTTTTTTTTTTTTTTTCCCCTCGAACTCAACACATAGTCTTTAGAGAAATGTCTGCCAGAATCACTGACCTACAAAATCTATTAGGCTCTCCCCACTGGTGTGAAACTCATTTATGTAATGCTGCCGGATTGGAGGACTCTGCTCTGCTTTGGAGGTAAAATACAAAGTTAAGTCTTGCTTTCAGAAGCATAAGTGCAAGGAAGTGGCTGATAACAAGACAGTGTTTGCAAACCTACAGAAGGTGGTTTGTGAAGTTCTCTCCTGTTTCTGCCTTACGGGTTTGCAGAGATTCCTTGAGAGCAGAGGCCATCTGAGCAGGTTTTACACCCAAGTGCTGGCTGCTGGGTACTCTGGGCTGGCTCTTGACCTCCAGGAGCATGACAGGAAAAACCAGGCTGAGAGCCCTAATAAGAGAGCTCTGAGAAGAGAGATGCTGAATGTTATCAGTGAAAGTAGTTATCCCATTTCTGTGCTGTTTAAACATAAACTGCATAACAAGGGCAGTCGGGGGCTATGTGCATGGAGTTGCGTTGAGTGCTCGCAGTGCTGTTCCACTCCTTGCAGTGCCCGGAGAGGGCTGGGTTGGAGCTGCCTGGTGATCCTGTGCTGATGGGAACTGGGAAGCTCCCCAGTTCTGCAGCTGGACAGCAGATTAGAGCTGACTTTCTCTGCTTTGGCAGAGGCTGCTGAGTAGCCTAGATAGCTTGAGAAAAAGAGTAGTCCCAAGGCATTTTTTAATCAGTTAAGCTTCCTTCATTTAACTCTGCTAAGATCAGATATTGAGTAGAGTTTTCGGCGGGGTCCTAGGGGTCCTGTGATTGATGGAGAGGTACAGCACTGGCAATTAATGAGTTTGCTTTGTTGGCCGAGCCAAAGGCTCTAGAGTGAGTGGCTTTAGCTTCTTGCTGTGTGCGTTTAGTCTTTGGGTAGAGCTGAATTTGCTCTGCTCATGCTGTGACCCATGTGGATGTCGGGCAGCTCCCAGTTAGAAACCATGGTGCTGTGGCAGCTCTGCGCTGTGCTGGCCCTAATAAGCCCTGTTGTGCGTGCTGGGCTCTGAATGGGGCCACAGCTTAAATCATAGAATCATTTAGGTTGGAAAAGACCTTTAAGATCATCAAGTCCAACCATTAGCTTAAGCACTAGTATGCCACCAGGCCTTGAACCAGCACTGACAAAATGATACCAGGATGCTCTTGCTCATGTCTACCTGTAAAAGATTGTGGGGATGTCCTCATGATTTCAGTACTGCTCTGAGAGAGTAGGCTACAGAAAGAAGAGGTTAAGGAGCAGGTGTGTCAGTGTTTATCAGCTTCTTCATTGACTTTTGTAAATACATCCTTGTAATTAGTGGGAAGGAAAAAGTTGTAGGTAAACTGTGATCACATGTAACTTGTCAGTTGTAGTGTGGCAGGGAGGGGTGTTGAGAACAGGGGAAGTAATTTGCAGGGCATGTCCAAGAGAGAAATGTTTCTTTCCTCCATTTCTAAACAGAGTAATAATTTAGTGTATGGGCAGTCAGGATGATTAGTTTTATTATAATGACAGAAATAGAAACAGGTGATGGGAAGCGCATCACTAGATGACTACAGATTTTACAAATTATTTGGTGATCTTTTGATTTTGATTGTTACAGACATAACTAGCAATTTATTAACACTCTGTATATTGTTTATAAATGTGCCCTTAATGTGAAGTGTGGGAGAGTATCAGAAGCTTAGCACTGCGCTCTGAAAGATCTTCCAATGGTGGAGATGCAAAGGCATCTGTGTCTGCTCCATCAAAGCATACGAGTGCAAGAAGGAGAGGAAATAAAATGTTGTCTGTTTGGAGTGGATCAGACGAGAAGGGCAACCAGCCCATAAATCTGAACTTGCACTTGCCTGGCATTGACGTGCGAGATGAGCAGAGAAGAAAGTTCTGAGTTGCCCTCTTCAGCCATTTTGGGGGATTTTGGCTATGGTGGCAGTTCTCCCAAACGTTATGCCCTGTTGGGTGAGCGAGGTTAAAGACAGTGGTGCCTCTAATCTTCACCAAATGAGGTTATGAAGTGGGTAATATTATATACAGCTGCTTTTCAATGCTTGGGCTGAGTGAGCAAGGAGCTGCTCAGAGCTGGATTAATTGGGAATGCAGCCTTTGGTGCAAATCTGGACCAAGGCTGACCTTTGCACCTCTGGGTTGGCGAAAGGATGCCTTAACCCTTCTGCCACAAACTCTTGAAAGTAATGGGAATGTTGCCTTGAGTCAGGGCTGTGGAAGTCAGCCCTCGGGCTTTTTTTTTTCCCCATTGCAGTATTTTGTCTTGTTTGAATCTGCTTGCAAATAGACTGTCTTACTGGTACCTAAAGTGATCTTGGCTTGTACTTATTTGCAGGTACTCATCTGTCAGCACTGTGCCTGTAACTGTTTCTTTTGCTTATATTTTGGTAGATAATTTCTGCAGGTCCTAACTTGCAAACTGGAAAGAATCAAACTGGGAGAGCAGACCGCTTGGGATACGTTCAAGTTTTGTCTGCCACGTTGTGGAGTATGTTTGCTTGTTTGAGTTCTTTTTTGTAGAATAGTAAACAGCTGACTAATAATGTTAAATGTTTTATACTTTTTCAAAGTGGTAGCAGCACTGTTAATTTAGTGATCACAGGAAGACAGGATTGTTTGTGAAGTTGGAGAAGATTGTATCTTCGTTATTTTCTTTTATCTGGAAAAGCAAGAAAGCCTACTCTATTAGTTTTTCTAGAGCAGCAATATGTTCTTATCTTAAACATGCCATGTAACATTAATTATTAATCTCAGTGATTAAAAATAGAAATAAATATAGGGTAGTAATCTTCCAACTAGATGAATCCTCTCTCCATTAAAAAAAATATGGCATTACACCAGCATGAGTGAGATCAAAATTAGATCAGTGAATATTTAGGTGCTCTGTCTGTGTTTGACAGTTCTTATGTCTTGATGCTTTTCAGAAGGCTGCTGGAGTCTATAGCACAGATTTTGAGCATCTGACACATAAGCTCCTGTGGACAGTCAGGTTAGTTTTTAAATACAGAATACACATGGTTTGTTCAAGTTGAAAATGCGGGGTTTTTTGTTTTTTTTTTTAATACTTCTTTGTGAAGGTGTCACCTTCCCCTCCAAGATGTGAAATGTGGCCATTTGTGAGCTTGGGTTCAGTCTGAAGTAACTGCTTACAAATAACTCTGTTACAGCATAGGAATTTATTTCAGGTTTACACTGATATAACCAGGATGAGAGTCTTGTCCAGCCCCTTGGATATCCAAATACTACAGAAACAGAGATCGGTTTTAGAGTGCTTTGTGGTAACCTGGAATTTAAATTGCCTTTGAACAAAAGGATAGTCTGCTATCCCTACAGTCTGACTTTTTGTTGTTGTTTTGCTTAAGAGCAGCATAATAAAATCAAATTGGTGGAATTGTTTGCTGGGGGGAGTGTTGAGTGACTCAAATGTAACACAGACATTAGAATAGCTCTTGCAATTCTTGTGGACTTACAGATGAACCTCCTGGGGTGGCTACGAAGGGGAGATGGAAAGTACTCTGTACTCTTCCAGCTCTGCAGATGGCTATTAATGATTTTACTCCCCTCATTAATTGGCCATACATTAAAGAAAACATGGTAGATAAATAAAAATTTTCTCCTCTCTGGGATTTCCTTACTAGTTGGTTGAGATCTAGTTCACCCAGGTCTAATGCATCTAAATTTCCAAGTGTGTCTGGCTGGAAAGCACATGGGAGAAGAGGTTTTGATAGCTCCTGAAATGAACAAGTAGTGGAGCCTCCTAGATGTCATTGATCCTCAGATCTTTTTGAGGTTTTGTGAGAACAGCTGTACTCTGGAGCCACTTCTCAAGGAATTCTCTTCTCTCCAGTATCTGGGCTCCAGAAGTCTCCTTCATGTGTGTGCTTTGTGGTCTACTGAGATGAAACATGGAAGTAGAAGTTTAAAATGCCTTTGGTGTAAATTCTGCTCAACCTTTACCACTTTTGGTGCTTACCTGCTGGCTGCAGGTATCCATCATACCATTGGAGAAAAGCAATCCTACCAGGACTGGAATTTCCTGGCAGAAATGCAGGCTGAGAAGGACCTCCAAGGTTGCTGAGTTTCACCCAGCAGTATCACAGGCAACCGTGTTTGGCTAATAATTCCTTTGGAGGCCATCTGTTCGTTGTGAATCGTGAGACTTGGTTGTCTGCTACCACCGGTGGCATCCTTAGAGTTTGGAAATGTTTGAACCAGGGAGCTGCTTGTCTAGTCAGACCCCCTCAACTGAGTTTGCTTGGCAGCTGGATCACCTGGTTCTGTGTATGTGTTCCTAAAGCCTTATGGTTCATAGATGTTTCTAAGGCCAGAAGGGATAGTTAGGGTTACTTAATCTGACCTCCTTTATTTTTGTATTACGTTATATACAAATATACGTTATGATATAGTCTAACATTTAATGTATAAACCAAGACATATGTAGTATAATTTTAATGCATGGGTATTAAAACCATAGTATGGCAGTCAGTTTACTTTTCTCTCAGCTATGAGAAATCCTTGGAGAGTCAGGTAGTCTCTGGCTGTAGCTGGTCTCGGAGTCTCTGGGTCTTAGCAAGGGAACGTGAAGATTTTTGCCTCAAGCTTGCTGTGAACTCGGACACTGTGCCTGGCTCCCGGCCTCCCATGTTTGGACATAAATAAGTCAGTTCTTGCTTAGGGGAAAGTCATTTCAGGCTCAAAGTGAATATTTATAGATATCAATCAATGAAAAAGGGAGTGCAATTATTTTTAGTCACGTGAGCAAATGCCAACTGTTTTGTAGTGTACAGGCTTGTTCTATCACCTTATCCTTGGTGTGTGTCCTGTCTCAAGCTCATGTCAGTGGAGCTTGCCTGTAAGTCACCTGCTTTTAGCAATTAACTTGACCATAATTATGTGCTCTAGTTGACAGGCTATATCTCTGAAGTTTTGATTTTTCACATTCTAAAAATAAAAAGGGACCAGCCTTGATGAGGACTTCTAGTTACCTTTACCAGTGTAATTCAAGAATAACAGTGGCAATTAGGGGAGATCTTTCCACCTGTTTTACCCCAGTGGAAACCCACAGATTTTACTGGAACTGTTGGAGATTTATTCTGGTGCAAGTGGGAAAATCCAGCCCATGTGTTGGTTGTTTGTTTGTTTGGGTTTTTTTTTCCCCCAAATACATGCTGTGTGTTTCAATCAGTGCATCATATGCAGAGCATGAAAACATTAAAACAAAAAGAAATGTAAAATCCTAGAAAACCATGCAGGTTGGCAGATTTTCATTTGTAACTTCATTGACTTTGACCAATACAAGTTCTTCTGTCATCCTCAGCTACTTGAGCTTTTCTTGCCCTTAATCCACTCTAGTGTTTGTAGGAGGGATGTTTGTGTGTTGGTGGGTGCTCAGCAGGTGGGGACTTCCCAACTAAAGTCAGAATGGTGATGGTTGGCTGGCCATAGGAATGGAAGATATCTGTCCATAGGGTTTTTATTCTAATGTCTGATCACAATAAAAAAAAAACCAAACCAAACCCCACGCCAAAACTGAGGAGGATTTCTGAAGTTTTTCTCTGGCTGTTCTGTCTTTGATCAGTATAAATCCAGGCTTGTAAGAGTATTTCATCATATATTTTTGCCTGTTTTGCATACTGCGTTGCACATCCATCCAGGATAAGAATAATGCAAGGAGATATATATAATCCCAAATATCCAGCTGTTTGTTTGTAGTAGAAATTACTGTGCGATACTGAATTAATTAGTTCTTAATGCGGTTGAGACCGATTTGTATAAGCACTTGGAAAGAAAGGACAGTGATGACAAAAAATAATTAACTGGTTATGATAAAATTAAAAAATAAAACTAAAAATGCTTTGTAGTTTTGCAACACAGTAAGCTTTTTTCCAGCACTGCTAATATGAATTGTTTAGGAGTTTTATAAAGAGGACTGCATTTACTTCATGCTGTCTGATTAGGAGTTTTGGCCTTTTAAACATTTCAACTTGGTATGTTTGCCAAGCACTCTTATTACTTCAATCAATTTAAATTTGCAAGACTGATGATCCTGGCAGAAGCCATTGGCACATCATGTGATCCTGGAAGCTAAAAATACCGTTCTCTATGGGGTTTACTTATTTCATGCTTCAAAGCCTAAGAAATGTTCGTTTTCAGAGAGGGGAAAAAAAGAAGTTTGCACTTTGTGTGATACTAATAACTTACTGAAGGAAAAATACCTGGTGCTTTTTATGGAGTCTCGGGGATGTTTTGTTGTTGCAGTAGTGAATTGTTACTTGTTTCATAGAAGTGCCTGAAGATTCCACTTGGAATCAGGGCCTTATCCTGCTGCGCGCACACAGAATGAGAGACAATGTCTGTATACAGAAGAGCATCCCCTCTATTGAGGCACAAGAACTAGGAAGGAGGGACTAGGGACTAGACTAGACTAGAACTGGGACTAGGAAGGAGGATGGGGCACGGTCACAAACCCGTCATCCGCAGGGATAGGAATAAGACCAGCTCTCACATCTCGTTTGCTTCATCTGTGCTGCCAAGCTTCGAATCTCTGTTAACTGAAAGATGTTCCTCTGCCCCGGGTACGATGGCTGAAAGATAGCTACAGGAATTGCATTGAGTCTGCCCTGGACTGTGACTTTTCATTTTAGAGAGTGTGTTTTAGAGTCTCTGTGTGGCCATCCAAACTTTTGCTTTGGTCTGTTTTGAGGTGATTTGGCTCCACCATTCACTGTGTGTGTGTGCAAGTGAGTAGTAGTGGGATGCTTGAATTTTGACTGTTGAAGTCTCTTGCCTCAGTGGATCTGTGCTTGCCTTCCTGATCATGATACGAAATGCTACTGAGGACTTTAAAATCTGCCCTCTGTCACTCAGCACTCATGCAAAGCTGAGGAGCCTGAAGAAACTCAGCGCTCCGTGGTCTTGTTCTATTTGACTGGCGTTGCATTGGTATTAACCTTTGCAGTAGCTGGAAGCTACAATCACATCTTTTGAGAACCTCTAAAATTGTTACTTGTGTCTTGCAGCCCCAGCTGGATGTAAACATAACAGTGAACCGTAGCAGCCTGTTTGAAAGGGTGTTGCAAAGGTGATAGAGGCAAACTCTTCAGCATAATACAAATGATATGATAAAGAATAATGTCCTTCAAGCTGCAGCTCGGGGCGGTTCATTTTGGGAATTTTCACTAGAGGGTAGTGCTGTACTGGAGCAGGCCATCCCGGGGAACGGCAGAAACTCCATCCTTAGTTTTCAAGATTCAGCTGGGTAAAGCCATGGCTGACCTGATCTAATATTGGCCTTGGTACCATTTTGAGCAAGAGGTTGGTGAGAAGGGACCTTTGAATGTCTCCGACATTTCTGTGTCTGTGTTGCGGAACAACTGCTTTTTATAAATAACTGGTTAATGAGCAGTGTTTAATTAGTGCCCAGCACTACGGGTTTCCAGCAATATCACTGCTGTTGTTGAGAGATAGTGTGTTTGTGTTGTGGTCTTGGGTTTTTTTCCTAATTTTCACCTGCTTCTTTCTGCACAGGGAGTTGGACAGCAAGGTAGAAGAGATGCTACCATATCAAGAATACATTCTGTAGGCTTAGCTTTTGCACCTGACTTTGTGTGAGCACGTACTTGCATCCAGAATAGTAAGATTCAGAAGGAAGCGCTTTTTCCTCTGTTTGTCCTTCACATTTGGAGAGCTGAGCTTGATTTCATTCTTCACACTTTGAGTATTTTCTTTACTTGTGTTATTCCTTATTCCAGAAGTATTTGTGCCCCATTCTGAGATGAGAAGTCTGAGATATGATGAGCTGTCATCTTTCAGCTCCTTAGATCTAACCTCTCAGAGTTGTGTAACATGGGAAAGCCTGCATGATGGAAGAACTGCTTTTGATTTGCTTGTGTGAGAGGTGCCTTAACAGTACTAAATGCCCCAGCGTATTAAATTGGAGCTCCATACTAGTGGAGTCTTGTAACGTCTGTGGTCCTTGGGGGGAAGAGTTGCCTGCTTGCTGTTGTGTCCACTCTCTGCTGCTGTGACTGAAGCAGTATGCAAAACCTGGGCTGTCTTGGCTCTTCAGAAGCAACCACAAGAAACTTTGTAGCTTGACAAGCATTTCCATTTTTGTCATTCTGTCATTTTGTGACACCTGAGTGTTAACTTAGTTCTGATAGAGCCAGGAAAACTTAAGGTTGATGTGATAAAGATGAGAAAATTGGAAGTAAAGTCTGATGCAAGGAGCTAGAGGGTTACTTAGAGAATTACCTTGTATAGTGAAGCATTTGACTCAGCATGATTGTCCTGGCAGGGACTTAATTTAATTTGCAAGTTTTAAGAGTTCTTTAATGGGATGAACAAACCTTCGAAGGAAGAACTAAACAAAAATTTGCACTTCGGGCATGAGCAGGTGTTCTCAGTCCCGCTCTCTTTTCTTTTAGAGGATTTCCTATGCAAACAGCCTCTCAGGGCTGCTGGAAAATCTGGAGATAGTTTGCTCTTTGTATGTAAATGTATTCTCTTCCTACAAACAGCACGACAATGAAAAAGGAAGAAGGAATTTTTTTAGATGGCCTGAGGAAAATCTTCCTTGCAAAGTCTAATAAGGATCAAATTAGAGCAAATAAGATTTGATTAGCTCCAGAAAGGCCAGCTTCATAGGACTAATCTTTGGCTTCCCCCCCGCCCCCCCCCCTTGAACTACTTAGTCATCAGCCAACGGTAGGATTGCTTTCATCTGCTGGAGGCAGGAAACAAATGAACTGATGTACTGAGCAAAATACTGTCATCCTTCCTTCCATACTCATCTCTTTGGTGTGGAGCAAAAGAAGTTAAAACCTTGTAACATTTGTTTAGGTATGATAGGTGCAAACTGTGCTAATTAAATCAAACATCCATCCTCCAGTGAAGCTTAATCACCTTCCATCTAGCCACTTGTTAAGTCTGTACTTTGAGCTAAATATAAGTTTGATCTTGCTCTAGAGACCATGTCTGCTGCCCATATTGGTAACGTGCAGCCTGGGCTGAGGAGAAGGCTGTTGTGTGATCGCCAGTGGTGGAACAGCAGCATGCCTTGTCTGGGTGCATTGTTCAAGGACGGTGTTCCTAAGCTGACCAGCAGTTGTTCCAGGAAGTCTAGGGTAGGTTTTAGAAAGGGTTTTAGGTCAGCTGCGTAAAGAACTATGAGTGCTTGGAAACTTGCACAGCAAGAGGTTTTGTTTTTAGAGTTAGAGGTGTGTGTGCTGTTGTGGGGGTTATTTTTTTGTTGGGTTGTTATTTTAAAAATCTGTTGTGTACCTTTGAAAATGATCTGTCTCTTGAAATTCTGTGTTGGATGAAATTGGACAAAGGCAAGTACATGGATTTTTAACTATTTTGGCTCAGCTCTTTTGCAGAGCTTTGGCTTAGTTTATCAGTAAAAGAAGCTTTTCCTGTCTTTCTGTAATCTATTATTATTTTGCCTGTAAGAAGTCTTTGATGGTGAAAGGAGGTATCGAGTGAAAGTAAGCCATTCCTAATTCTAGCAGCAGAGCCTGCTCCTTCCTTTATAACTGAGACACAGCAACTGGATAAAAGAACCTGATATAAGAATATGGTCTCATTTAACGTTCT
Source organism: Pelecanus crispus (assembly GCF_030463565.1). Taxonomy (NCBI): domain Eukaryota; kingdom Metazoa; phylum Chordata; class Aves; order Pelecaniformes; family Pelecanidae; genus Pelecanus; species Pelecanus crispus. The sequence continues at coordinate 69,277,152 of NC_134648.1, forward strand.
GGCAATTTGAAGCAGACAAAGTTCATATTAAATTTACTTTGTCCCCTAAAAGATCAGCTTGGTGAGACATGCCCTTCAGGGATAAGTTCCTCTAATCATAAATAAAACATGCACTTTTCAAGGAAGGCAAAGGAAGGAAACAGAATTGAAAGATTCAGCAGTAAATTAAGACTGTTGCTTTGGTTTTCTGTGGTGGTTTTCTCCTTAACAGTATTGCTGTCAATTTTGGTTGATGTAGGTTCTGTTTTGATCTTCTCCCAACTAAGTTCCTTGAATTTTGCTTTATACTGCTGTGGAGGGATTTGGAGTGTATACGTAGAGATTTTTTTTTTTTCCTTTCACCTCCTAGTATTTAATTATGCTTTTGTAAGGGTGCAAGAAAGAAAATTCAAATTCGGCATCAGATTGTCTGCTAGTTATAGTAACTTCTCTTGTATTGTGTTACTGCAGCTGCTGGATTTCTGGCTCTCAAACATCTGTATTGTGGAGTGAAAAATATGTGTGGCAGGAATCAATGCCTTACATAATCAATCAACCTTCCTCAGTAAGGTTCTTATGCTTTTGCTGGAATGCTAACAGAATGTTTGTTTATCAAAGATGAATTTTTTTCTTTCTTTACGAGGATTCTTCAACTGCTGGATGCAGCTAATCTCCCATAGACTGTAAAACAGGTACTAAGGTCAACACAAACGTTTGTGATTTGCCCAGCTAAGCTGGTAAAAACCAGGCAGATTTTCTAGAAAAAAAAATCTGAATTTGGAGTTGTTCTTGCATTCTGCCTTGCAATTAAATGAAATAAAATGCAGTATAAAGGCATTGCTGTGTTTGACACTTCAGTGGGAACTTCATGGTTATATTCTGAAGAAGTTGACTCAGATCTGCAGTAATGTATGTTGATCCAAGAAGAACACCTCTCTCGGTGAGTTTGATTTGGTATTGAGCATTTGAGAAATGGAAAAAAGAGACTAGCAGCAGTGAACAGTGGTTATAAATACTCCCTTGTGGCCTGGAATTTATTTTGGAGACTGCTTTCCTCAGACCTGTTGCACTATTCTGGCTGACAAGCAATAACCAAGCTGCTTCCTCTGATGTGGCCAAATGTCCATATCAGCAGATGATGCCTGCCATGAGGATCTGCACTGATTTCTGGATGGTGGGAATGTTTTGCCTGATAGTGTTCTGAAGTGAAGGCAAAGAGGTAAGTAGTATCTTTTTGCTTCAGTGTTCACCTTTCTATTGATAATACAAATCTGAGCTGCTTATTGCCATGGTGTATGGCACAACGGCTGGACTTCACACCTGGATGATAGGAGCGTGCATCTGGTGGGTGTCAATTATGCAGGTAAAAGCAAATTCCCCTTAGTCAGTTCTGTGGTGTTTGGCAGAATTTGCATGTCAGTGCCAGCAGAGAATTGCTCCCAAGATCTCAATCCTCAAACTGCATAGGTGTTTGAGTCGATGGAAACTTTCCAGTCTGTGCTTCCTGTTCTTTGGGCCTCTTATTTCCAGGGAAATACACAGCAGCATCAAGCCTTTTGCAGAATTGCACGTCTAAATCACAGATGCCTTGTGAAATGCATTGCTTAATGGAATGAGCACTGCTGTGATCCTAAGTAATCACCAATATGCTGGCATCTCAGGGAAAGAAAAAAAAAAAGAATCCGTGAAATCATTTTTTATTAAAACAGTAATGAAGTAGATTGCCTGGTGTGTGCATTGCTGGATTTGGTCACACTGGGTTGGAGCAGAAGCTATTATTTTTGCCTGAACTGTTTCATTTTAACAAACAGCAAAACTATATCCGCGTTTGATTACTTGGAGATATAGTAATGGGGCAGGTGAGAGCACAATCCTCATTTTACTTTAAGAAGGGTATTTTTTCTCATACTTTATACCTCCATGTTGTTGATGCAACACAACAGCACTATAATCCAAGGTCTTCATGGAACATTTAGTAATTTTGATCCTTAGATAATTCCACTAAATGTTTTGCTGAAGCGTGGATAATTTTGCAGAGGGTAACAGTGTTTTCCAGTGATCCATTCAGCAGGCTTTGCTCTGGTCCTGCCAGTGTAAGTGTGACTTGTAGTTTCCTGCTTTTGATTGACAGTAAAACAAGTGCACGTCCCGTTTTGCTTGGGATCATTTTTATTGCATGATGAAGGGCACAGTGCTGCTGCCTGTGGAGTGTGGGATGTGCTGGTTTTAATGGACTGAAGGGCTCTGGCGCACTCGGAAATGTCTCAAGTGACTTTAGGACCTTTCCAATGCTCGTAAGCATAGCTGAGTCATTTGTACCTTGTATCCCACAGCCCTGACGCTCTTCTGTGCCAGCTCAGCCTCTGGTACACTGTCCTGTGGTGGTTACTCCAGTCCAGGTCTATCCTTGGGGTTTTCCCAGAGCAAATCAGAGCATCTAGGCTTGAGGCTAACACCAACTTTTTAGTACTTGCCTACCTCTGCATTGAGGAGAAAGGAGGACGGGGGCCGGACAGCAACTTACATAATTCAAATGGAGAGGAGTTTCTGACTGAGGGAGTCCAGCCATGTCTGCATGTAGAAATGTGTAAACCTCTGGATCTCCATGCAGTTTTTAGCACCCTGTGGCTGTTTGTTGCTGCTGTTTGGTGCTCGGTGTTGCTCAGGTCAGCTCTCCATCACTCCCTCATTTGTCTGCGGTGCGCAGGCTACATGCCAACTCTGCAGAGGAGATGGGCTTGGTAAACTAAATCCGCTGTGCAAATAATCTTGCCTCTCTTGTTTGGCTTGTTCAGTCATTTTTTAGTGGAGACTTTCATACTCCGAAGCGAGTCCAGTGAAAGAACACAAGTACTAAAAACTACTGAAAAAGCAGGTGCAATCTGATAAAGTCTCTTCATCAGGCAGAGGACAAGCTTGCACCCCAGCTTTGCACTGGCTGGATCACATTTACCCTGCTTGAGTAGGACAGTGCAGGGCAGTGTCTGACTCCTTGGGGTGAAATGGAGCTTAATGCTTCTCTCCAAAGATTCCTTGCCAGCAGAGCCAGTGCATCCTCCACCGATGGCAATCCTGAATGTCGTGTGGTAGTTTTGCCAAAATATACCAGGGTTCTGCCTGTGGGAGGGATTTGGCATCTGTCTGTGCTCCTCCCCTAAATACTTCAACAGAGTCAGCCCAAGGGAGTTCAGAAACAGTTGTGCTTTTGCTAGGCTTCTTGTTCCTCAACCACCTAAACACTTCAGAATTCTTCAGCTGATCTTGTGAATGAAATACTTCAATTCCATGTTTTGGATATTTTGCTATGTTTGGAAAGCTTACTAGATCAGCCACAGGATTACAGCTCCTGTTGTTGCTGTGCAGAATAAGTATATTCCCATTGTATCATACCAGGGCAGGCAGAAAGTGGGGGAGAGGAGTCAGAAAACTAAGGCAGTCTAAACCCAACTTCCCAATTTATTTTATTCTGCTGTCACATTGCTGAAGTGTCCTCATTGTGCTCATATGGCTTCTGTTCAGTATGATTGGCAGGGCAGAGTTAAGGTTATGCTGGTGCACAAAACTGCATATCCATCACACGTTTGGATTTGCAATCTTAACTTAGAAGCACCTGTGCTTGCTTTGTATCTGATCCTGTAATGGATATGAATGTATAGTGAGTATTGCCCTGAAACTGAGGAAAGTGTTTTAGATTAGGATGTGATCACTATGAACAGCTACTAACAGGCAAAAATGTTAAAACTCGACTCTCCTCTACTTTATTAATTTATTGATGTGCACTCTCAACTTATCTTGTGTCTTTTTCTTTTTTTTTTTTTTTTTTTTTTTTTTTTTTGCTTGATTGTTCACATAAGACAGACCACACAGCCTGAGCCAAGTTCAAATTAGTACTTTTTTCTTGCTTTTGTTATCGGTACTGTTTCCTTAGTCAGTACAAGAGCAATCAGAAGCTGGCTCTACTTGGTTATCATCCATCATTATTTAGAGGCATTGGTTTGCCACTGGAAGGTGTCCATATTGTTGACTGAATGCTCCTACTTTGCCTCCTTTTCCAGCCCACATCAGATGTGCGTTTTTATCACTATGTTCTGGGCAGCAAGCAGTGCAGTATGAAGAGCAGCCAACTGAGGCAGGACAGATCTTGGATGTGAGCAGTGGCTTTATCGCATAACACCCAACTGGGAATTTTCCAGCTGACAGATGCCAGAAGATGGCAATTTGTTGGAGGGATGGCATTCTTGTGGGAATGCTTCATCTGAACTGACAAATGAGAAATACCTTTCAGGTCAAAGAAGAAATTCTGATCAAAGGGAATAACCAGTACCCCAGCATTAGGGCTGTGCTGCTGGGGCGTGGGGCTCAAAACTTGTCATTTGCAGGAATTTTCAATGAGGACAGATGCAAAATCCTACCTCTGAGACGGAGCAACCCACTGCATCAGTGCAGGCTGGGGAGGTAGTAGCTCTTCAGGCAGGACCTGGGGTTCCTGGGGAGCAACACTGTGAACATGAGTCGGTGCGTGCTCTTGTGGTGTTGAAAGCTAATAGCATGCTGGGCTGCATTAGCTAGAGTGTAACCAGCAAACTGAGGGAAGTGATTAATTCCCTCGTCTCAGCACTGGTGAGGCTGCATCTGGCCTGCTCTGCCCCCTGGTTCAAGAGAGGTTGCCAGACTGGAGAAAATGCATTGAAGAAGGCCACAAAGGTGGTGAAGGAGGCCACAGCACAGCATGTAGTTGTTCTCTCCAGTTAGTTAAAGAGGTGTTATATAGAAGATGGAGCCAGACTCTTTTCAGAGCTGCACAGCAGAAGGACAAGAGGCAATGGATGTGTGTTGCAACAAGGAAAACTCATTTGGATAATGGGGAAAAAAAATTCACCGTGAGAGCAGGTAAGTGCTGAAATAGGAGTCAGTTGGGGAATCTCCATCTTTGGAGACATTCAAAACTTGTCTGGATGAGGCACTGGGCAACCTGGCCTAACTGTGATGTGGGATCCTGGACTGAGCAGAAGGTTGGACAAGCACATGGAGGTCCCCTCCAGCCTCGGCTACTCTGTCGTTGTAATATAAATATTGGTCTTCCAAGTCCTGCTGAGTGCTCCCAGCTTCGGGGTGATGGCTGTTGTAGGGTGAGGTTGTCTCTTTCCTGTTGGAGCATTGGGAGCCTGCTTTTCTACTCTAGTGGTTGAACAGCCTGTCAAGGAAGAGCTAGGGCCCTTCTCTGAGCTGCTGGAGTGCAGGACAGGCTCCCTGCTCCAAAACAGCAGGGTATCTCTTCCTGTTTTGTCATAATAAATGTTGTAGGCTCTTAACTTTCTCTCTCTGTGGAAAAAAACCTTAATGTGAAAATCTTAACATCTACTTTCTGGGTGGCTCTTGTGTTTCCAGGGTGCCCTGTAGGGTCTGACAGCCTTGGCTATGGAGGAGAGGTTTGTGGGTAGGGAGGGGTGATGAACTGATAATCGTGGGCCCTGTGCATGCAGATGGCTTGTGCCCAGAGGAAAAACGTGTCTGTGAGTCCTTACCTGCTGCACCAAGTGCTCTCTGCGCTGTGCAGTCATCACCTGGACAGCTTGTAGGGCCCTTGTAGGGGAAGGGAGGAGCCTCATCATAAAGGTATGTGCTTCTCTGAGACATTCTGCAAGTTAATGGGAATAAACTTGGTGCTCACACTGGGCCTGAAATTGGAGGAAATCTTTCCATCAAGTGTTTTGTTGTGGGAAAATACAGTGATCTGGAAGAAATGGAGTGTACCTGCCATCTTGGCAGCCTTTGGCATGGCTTGAATTCAGCAAAAGCTGTCATCTGTTGCTTGTTCAGCAAATGAGAATCACATCCCAGCTGTTGGAGATTAAAATTTAAACTCTTTGGGCCAGTCATCTACACCCAGTATCAGAGTTTCTGTGTCCTGTCAAGATCACTCCAATGCTTTTCTGAAAGCAGATGGGTGATGACCTCTGTGGCTGAGTCAAGTATGTCCTCAAAGACTGAAAGCACAGGGTTGTTCAGTACAGGACAGAGAAGACTGAGGTCATGTATGGCATCTGTCTTCAAAACATTAAAAGGAAGGGAATAAGCTGTTCTCCATGTTCCTTGAAGGCAAGGACAAGAAGTATTTGGGTTGAGACTGCAACAAGAGATGTTTAGCTTATACTTCGGGAAGGATGGGTCAGTGCTCAGAGGTGCAGGGATGGATCTATGAGTGGTGGTTCTCCAAACCAGTCTAGACAAACCTCTATTTGGTTATGTCTTGGACCAAGAGAGGATAAAGTGAGACCCAACCACATTTCTATGCATGTTTTGGTTGTTTTACATATGTTGGAGCAGAATACATTGAGGGCAGTGACTACTGTGCTACTGCTACACATTGGTTGTCTTCTTTAAAAGCCATGGAGCTGACTGACCTGCTTGAAGGACTCCTTGTTTCAGAGGCATAAAGAAGTTAGAGAAGGATATCTGAGTGCTCCTGCCTTTATGGCATGAAGCACAAGGTGGAAGTGGGCAGGCGGCACAGCCACAACTGCCCCTTCTGTATCATCCCTTCTTCAGCTTTGCAGCTGTCCAGGTGAAAACAGCATGGCTCCTGCTGTCCTCCAGAAAACCCGTGCTGGGCACAAGGCCATCCATCACAACACAGCTTGACAGCTCCTGAGGCTGCACGGTTGTGAAAAACGTGGACGGGAGAACAAGCTGTTCTGCTTCAGGTCTCTGAAGTGGATCTGTGATGTCGGCACAAAAGCCGGCTGTCCTGAAATCAATCTGCTGCTTCACAGAAAGTGAAGGTGCCAGGGCTGCTTCCTGCCCTCAGGATATTCAAGATGGGTACGTTCATTGTCTGCCCTGGGCAGTGGTTGATCCAGGCGACCTTTGTAGGTAGAAGGTCCTGTCCCTTTTTACTGCTGCTGGACTCTGGTTGTAGCATTGCTTGAATAATTTTGGTTTCCTGTCTGAGGAGTTTCCTTTCCAATAATTTTTTTTTTCCCTACAGTGTTGTTTGCCTTTCTGTCACCTCCCCTCCCTGCCACGTTTTGGGGTAAAGTCAGGAGAAGCTTTTTTCCTGTTTCTGCTGCAGTCAATGCCAGGTACTGTAAGGAGCCCAAGGGATCCTGAGAAAAATGAGATGGGATATAAAAAACGCATCTTTATGTAATGTATCTCATTTTTCCATTCTGGGTGGAGATCACTGGTGTGCCTGATCTGAGGGGGAGAGGTTATCCATGTTCTGCTCAGTGATACTCTCTTCTCCTTTCCTTTACTCTGTATTTTCGGCACATTCCCCACGGGGGTGATGCCAACTTGTCTTGTGTCACTCAGCACTGTTTACTGCAGTAATCGAACATGCAAATCCCATAAATGAAATATGTCAGCAGGAAGCAAAACCAGCTGATACTTTCGTTTGGAAACTGTACTATCTTCTTCCTTTAACCCCCAAGACTTTAAATTCTCAAATATTGTCCTTCACATAGGAGTCATAACTAAGGCAGCTCTGGGTTTTCTAGGCAGGTGTCTTTGAGGTACAGCACTTGGAGGGTAGCATTTGTGCAAAAGGGAATCTCACCTCTGTTCTACTGTGCCTGATTTATGGTAGACTTTGCAAGCCAAGTTCTACTTGGGTTAGAAAAGCACACAGTGAAAATTCGTGAAGAAAGCAGCCTTTTGGGGCAAGTTAGAAATAAATATCTTACAGATATTAATGTCAGTTCCTACCTTAACTTTGAAATCAGTATGGCTGTTCCATAATTTAAAGGTAATAAAATTACATAGGTTTATAAAGATGCATCTGTAGTATAGACCTTGCTAACAGGCAATGAAGGATCTTTGTAGAGCCTCTTTAACTCTGGTTTGTACCTGAAGTCACCGTTGTGACATGTTGTATATGAAGGAAGGTGAGAATTGCTCCGGTCGGTCAATCCTTCCAGCCCAGCCTTGTGTGTCTGAAAGTGGCTGCGATTGGATTCATCAAAGCAGCATGCAAGAAACGCCACGATAATTGCTACCTCAAAGGAATAAGATTTCTCTCAGCCTCCCCTGCTGGTTAGGGGCTGGTTTGCGTTATGGTGCATCAGCATCTCCAAGGAACACGATATGTTTACACTATCTTTGATCTCTCACATTGATCTCAGTTTAAATCAGTGCTGTGACAGACAAGAGAGAGGCTGTTCCTTTAAAAAAAAAAAAAAATTATGCTCTTTGACTTCAAGTTGTTTGGTGATGAGGGCATAGACTAACAGGCTGAAAAAAAATTGTAGTAGTCGTAGACTTGACAAATCGGTTTGTTGGTACGTGGACTTTATGGCTCAGAATAGGGAAAGGCAGCTCTCTGAATCGCTGTCGGGTTGCTGGAATAGAGTACCTACTTAGGCGGGCAAAATAGCTCATTGTAGTGCTTGAATAGGCTGTTATTTAAAGGCCTGCGAGTCTCCTTCCATATACAGCAACATTTCAAGGGGTAAAAAGACTACATTTATATTGCTATTTTATTAAAATTTATGCTGGCGCGGCAGTACTGGAGCTCCAGTGGAAGCTGAGTTGGCTCTTTCATTCAAAGTCACGGTTCTGCCTGCTCATAACTTAGGAAAAAAATTACCTGTGGAGACGAGGTTTCTTGTTCCTGATCTCAGCCCGCAAGGCTGTTTGTTCTTTTAAATGCTTCATAACCTCTTTTGTACTGTTGTGGGGTTTTTAAGTGATGGGGCTGGAAGAAGGTGTTTTCCTGGCTAGGCTTTCCTTAAATCTAGGGTTTGATGCTTTATTATTTTACTTAGGTAATTCTCTGCTATTACAGAGACTGGGGACATGGTTTCAACTTTTCCTGTAGAAAAGAGGGGAGCTCCTCAGCCTCTGTACCGGGTGGGGAGGGGCAGCGAGGCACAAGGATGTGAAAGGTTTTGCCTCCCCTGTGTGGGCTAGCCAGCAGCAGAGCCTGAGGGCAGCTGAATCCCCTGCTCTGTGCCCTGGACCACGCTCCATCCTCAGTTAATGAGCTCCCCCTTGTAGATCTAACCGGGAAAGGCTGAAGTCATCTCCGTTAGCTCTTGGCCCCACGGCAGTCACTTGGCCTCTTGCCTTTGTGCTGGCGTCCCTTGCAATGTGCAAGGCTCATACTGAAATGGGAGTTTGTTTCTCATTTGTCCTACACTGCTAATAAAAAGCAAAAATAATAATAATAAAAAACCACATAGCTGGAAATAAAGATGACCTCCTTTTACTTAAATGTGAGGCAGTCTGGACTGAATTGCATCTAACGCATGTATGCTTGCCATTAACGATCTGTGTTCTTGTAGCCTCTTTGCTCAAGGGATTGTATGTGTTGAATTTATTGTTGCAAGTGCCTCATTGAGAAACTTGTTAGAGTATTTTGGACATACTGTTGTAGCTGGGAAGAAGTTTCTGGGGTTTTGGGTTTGGGATTTCTTTGGGGGGAGGGAGAGGGGTGTTCTAGCATTTATTTCCATTTTTCCTTATTCTCAGACAAACTGAGCCACACGCCCATTCACTGAGATGCCTTCTTCATACATGCTGGGGTAGTTTGTACACGGCAGCCTTGGCCCAGGTGGTGTCAGGGCATGGCTTCGTAAGGTGAACCTCAGAGACAGGAGCCAGCTGTCTTCACAGTTGTCTTGATGTTCAAGCCTGGCAAATCTCTGCTGGGCTGTCTTTGAACCCCTATTGACATTCTGGCCCAGTGCCACTTTGAAAGCCTTGCCCCAAGTATTCACGTTTGGAAATGCTGTAGCCTTGAAGGCGTCCTGAGCTCTGGTCCCAGAGCAAAGTCAGTCCACCACAGGATCTGGTAAGGAGATGTCCCTCATGGCTGCTGATGCTTCAGCAGAATTTGCTTTCTGGTCCCGTGACTGCCCCATGTAATTTTATTTTCATCTCAGCAGGTGCAAAAGTCACCTCTGAATTCCTTGTCCCACATAATATTCCTTGCTAGATAGCTACAGCCTGCCTGCTCGAAGGCCCTCTTGTAGTTTCATCTGTGTAAATTCTCCTCTGCTTTGCATCTTAAAGTCACCTTTACAGTGGCTGGCCACACGTGCCTGATTTGCTTCACCTCAGAAGTGTGAGGCATGGGTGAGCAATCCCCAGATCTGAAGTGCCTCGGGAGTCTCTAGGATGATGCGCTTTGCATCGGAGGAGCGGACCGGCTGCTGGTCATTGGTGGATGGGAAGTAGGATTTGTGTGGGCTGAAAGTCTCTTGGAAGGTCTTGAAGGATGAAGGCAGGAAAAGAGATGCTTCAGCTCTGCCTTTCTTTAAGAAGTAAAATGTAGCTGTGCTCATTTTTTTTTAACTTGTGACTTTGTCATCCAGGATATGGTCAGAAAGAGAGACTAAAATGAGCAACTTGTTCTCTTTTTTTTCCTTTTTTCCCCCTTCAGCAGTTGATAAACATATCAACAGGATTGTGACCCGAGACTAGAAAACGTCTGGCTGCTTTCACTTGTTCTGTTCTTGCTGCTTAATGAGCAGAGAGAGGGTCTCTTTCAGGGTGCTTTTATGGCACGGATTGCTTAGGTGGAAGCAGGTTGGCAGGGCTGGTGTGCCGCGCTCACAGCACTCTTGTTCCTGTGCTCTCGCCTGTATTGCTACAGTGTTGTCATGCTCTGCAGTGTTTTTTTATGATTTGATTAAGAATGTGTCAAGGTGGTTAGGTTTGGATTCTCTGTCTTATCTGAGTTGTTCATGCAAGGTTTCACTTTGCTTTTCACGGTGCTATAGTAGCTGTGGGCTCTGTTCCTTTCCCACCTCCATTATTTAGGGCTTGGTACAGCAAAGCTCTTAAGCCTATAGTTTATTCTGCGCCTGCAAATGATTTCACTGAGAGCAGAGTTGAGGTCTCTGTTCCAATTTTTGTTGTGATTATTTCAATGATAATCAGAGAGCCAAGAGAAGACAGGTAGAACCACAGATGTGAGCTTGAGGTTTTTTAATTGTTCGCATCTCTGCAGTGAAGGCGGCAGTGGAAAGATCCTGTGAAGTGATGCAGATACAAAGCAGATGCGCCAGCTGGTCTGGACTGGTTCCAGATGCATGTCTTTATAAGAAATATGCTCCTTGGATCTCGCTGGCATCTGGGGGGGCGGGTGCTGGTGGTTCCACAGAGGGACAGTGTCTCTGCTGGTGACAGGCCCAAAAATGGCACTGCCAATGAACAGCTCCTTCTGTCAGTCATCCAGCTGGTTCTGTGATGCTAATGAAGTACATGGCTTTACCTGAGGCCTGTCTGTTTTGATGACTAAGCCGTTACAAGTATGAGGCATGGAAACACTGAGAAATTTTCTGCTTTGGAAGGGAATATTGTTGCTTGGTTGATTTGAAAGCCAATTTATGGCATCGGGTCAAAGGCAGTTGCTTCTGCTGCTTTCCAATTAGAAGACTTATTTATTGATGGATGGCTGAGGTGAGGAAGTGAAAAATCTTGATTTGCTTTTTCTCCTGGAAAAGTTGGCTTGCTATCGAAGTGGTCATTTCTCTTCTCCTCTGATTAGGTCCTTGTTTATCTCAGGAGTGTGATAATACCAGTAGTCATTGTCACTGTTTTGATGCTGTGGAGATACCATCTATCAAAACTGGCCTCTGCTACTTCAGTGACTCACTGTCCTTCTGGGATGTTCTGAGGATATGCCATGGAGCAAGCTCTGTCGTCCTGACCTTACAGATGAGGAATTGCACCTCGGATGGATGAAATAATTTGCCCAAGGCTGTGCAGGCAATCTGGGGCAGGGCAGGGATTCAGACTTGTCTCTTAACACCTTTTGGATCATTATTCTTTCTGCTGGCAGAGCCTGCTACAACTGAAATGTAAGAATTCATACAGGAAAAATTACTGTTGTACTTTCTGTCCCTCTTTGAGGTGGGGCTATCATGTCATCATATAAAATTGTATGTTTGGGTTACTTGATGAAGGAGTTTCAGCATAGCTGCAGGTCACTACTCTCTGCTTTCCCCTTTTGGGTGGTTTTTTTCCCCCGCAGCCAATACAAGCAGGCCCGGTGAGTTGGTGATCACAGGACCAGCCACATGTTTATCCCAGTCCTGGTCTCTGTGCTGCCATTCAGAGGCAGACTCTGTCTTTAGTCCTCCTGACATTGTTTCGGCGTCCTTGCCACAGCAGGTCACATCCCTGCAGTCTCTCCTTAGGGTGGTGACACAGCAGCCTTCCTGTGTTCCCGCTGGGACACAAAGGAAGAGAACACGCTTTCAGACCAACAGTTGGTATGGCGCTTCTGTGGACGTTTGACCTTGCTTTGTCCGATATCCTAACGCATTTCCAGGTGCAAGGTTGAGTGCTCCCTGTTATCCTCCAAGCAGCTGCTCCCTGCTGTTCATCTTCTGTAGCAGGTATAAAAAAAGACCCATTCCTCAGTCTTTGTGGTTTCCTGTGAGCATTCAGCAAAGCAGTTTAGTAGCAGGCTGGAGAAGGCAGCATCATCCAAGGTAAGAGCTTGGACACTGTTAACAACCTGCCCTGTCTGTCTGTCAAGTATTGGCTGACTGAACTTTTCTTCTTCCCTTTCCATGTGTCACCGTTATGGACACCTCCCACTAGGTTAAACTGACATATCTATGCAGCAGAGAGCTTTTTGAGTATGTACAGCGCTCGGGGATTAGTACAGGGCTGGTCTGTCTGCTTGCGTGGGCTCTGAAAGATGTGACACCTACCAGAGGGATCGGTGATGTGCAGTGATCTGCATGGTTTGTGGCTGTTGTGAGCAAAGCTGTCCTGTGCCCCGTTGTGCAGACAGGGCATCACATGTCAGCTGTGTGGTGTAATCCTTTTACACTGGGGGAGTGCTCTGAAGGTTTTGGGGAGCATCAGACTCAATTTTTGGCACAACTGTCCAGGAGTATTAAGGGGTTCACCAGTTCAGAGGGCTGGTGAACACAACCTACACAGTTTTTGAGTCCAGGTGAGATAGCACTGAGGAACACATACGAGCTTTCAAATGTGTGAAAGAAAGACAGGAGCAAACCGTTCTCCAGGACTGTTGTGGGTAGGGCAAGAAGGAATTTGGCTTAAGATGATGCAAGGGAGTCTGGGTTTTTATCAGGAGAGGCTTTCCCAAGACTCCATAGGGAAAAATGTATGAAACAGTGGGACTGACTGAGAAGGAGACTGTGGAGTACCCACTGTTGGTGATTTTTTTTTTTTTTTTTTTTTGTGATCAGGGTGCATGGTGGTTTGTCAGCAATGGTGAGTATGGTGGAGCCTGCCTTAAGGCTGCGCGAAGGATGAAGGAGTCCTAAGGTCCCTTCCAGCACCACCTTTGGTGATTTCTGGCTTTGAGGCAGGTAGATTTTGGAGCAGAAGAGGCTTGTGGAGAAAGGATTGTTTCAGGTGGTACAGAAGGTGCTGTTGATCTTCCCAGGGGGAATAGTAAGATGAAGGAGGAATTGCTGCTGCAGAAAACATATAGGTTTCTTTTATTTTCTGTGTGCAGATTCAAACTCCTTCCTCCTCCTCTGCCCTTTCTCACTGGTGCTCTTGCTGTGAGATGCTGTGACGGCCGAGCTGGGCTCAGCAGAACCACCAGTGCACGCTGATGTTCATTTCTAATCCAAATCACCGTTTCTGCTCTAGGGTCTCTGCTCTAGTGGAAGATAGAGAAGGATGGGGAATGTCATGCTGCATATGTTAACAACCAGGACGGGCTTTGCAGTGCCTGTGTTTGCTGTTGAGGGCCAAGGGGCTTTTGAACGACAAGGGATGGAGCTGGCAGTGCAGTCTTCAGGCAAATTTTAAGGGATTTGGAGGGGTCCAGCTTGCAGCCACACTTCTCCTTGTCCACATGGTGCTTAAAGAGTCCCTGAGGCACAACATGTAGGCTTAAGGGGACAGTTCTCGTCCTCAGCAGGTTCTTGTGGGGGGGAAAAAAAGAAATTAAAAATCCCAAGTCTGAGATTTACTTTTGCTGCATTACTAGCCTGTAGCACCGAAACACTGCAAGTTGGATTGCAGAAACTGAACTCTGTGCTCCCACTTTACTTTGCACAGGCTCTGGGGGCATTTGACTCAGCACTGTGCTGATTTAACTCACTAAAATGGCAGAAAGTAAACAGAGCGGGGGGGGGGGGGGGGGGAAAGCATGAATACTCTTTTTCTGTCTTTCATCTTTCCAGACTGGCAGTTGTAAACACTGTGAGCCGTGCAGGGGAGAGCTGAGATTGGGCAGCTGGAGGCAAAACCAGGATCTCTAAGGAAGGAAGAGCAGGGACAGGTAGTGGGCACAGAGAGACTTTTCCTAATAGTAGCCACAGTGCAAAACACACCTCTGACTGCACAAGTCAAGCAGGGGGTCTCACAAGCACGTTGCACTAGCATCACAGGCTTCCAGAAAAAGGAAGGTTGCAAAATTTTAATGAAGAGTGCTGGCAGCAGTCTGGGGAGCAGGGTTTGCCTTCCTGCCCTTTGGAGAGCCATTAGGTGAGGGTGGGAGGTGTGATTCATCTTGGAGCTGGTCACACACCGCCTTGCCATAAATCCTTTGGAAACAGCAGAGCTGACGGTCAGGCAGGAAGGAGGAATGCGCTCAGCACTCAGCTTGGGACAGTGCCATTGTCATCTCATCCTCTCTATGGCTGAAGTTTTATGGCTAAAAAATCCTTGAATAAAAAAACCTAAAGAAACCCCTTGAGTACTTGGGGAAAGGGGCTGGGGATGGGTTGAGCTTTTTGTCTGTGGAAAAGTGCAAGTAGCTATTCTGTGCTCACTTTCCCTTTCCTTACTCAAATAAGATAACACTGCCCCATCTCAGCTGAATATTTTTAGTACTTGCATGCCTGCACCCTGCCAGGCGAAGGACTTCTGTGGTTAACTAACGAGATAAAGCTGCCAGCCTCAGTGTTCAGCAAACGACCTCAGTTCTTAATCTTCTTCACTGAAAATAACAGGTTACTGTATGAAACGTTGCAGAGAAAATGCATCTGAGAAACTGCATAGTGTTTTCAATAAATCCTAGCTTCAGGTGGATGAAAAATGTTGTAAGAATTTCTTTCCTTACGCTTTAGCATGATTTCTTGGGAGATGGTAGAGATTCTGTGTTGATGTGGTTCTTTGTTCTTACTCAGTAACTTTTGAACCTGTTGCCCCATTTGAAGTAAGCTAGATGCAGATCTTGGCGTTACTTTTATCTTACAAATTATTCTTACTGGAATAACAGCTAATGATTAGTATTAAGGTCCTATAAATTTCATGAGTAATTAGTTGGTATTGGAAGTCAGAATTGATGCAAGAGGCCAGTGTGGAGCGGGCAATCCTTAAGAGCCAGGCTTTGCTGGCTGCTGTTCTGGATTTGCTTATTCCATGCTAGATGGAGCCAAGGGGACTCGAGCATGTCCAGCAGTGAGTGGAAGTCAAAATGCAAAATAAATATCAAGGGAGATTTTCAAATGTGTTTCAGTTTTGTGTTACTTTCCCCCCCCACCCCCCGCCAGGTGCACCAGATTTTTTTCTTTGCCCTGCCTCCAAATGAGGCTGTAGCCTCCTATTTCCTAGATTCTGCCAAAACTGAAAGAGAAGTCATTTTTTGTGTAAATCCACCTTGCATCTGTGAGTAGGACATGCTGCATGTTACTTCACATGAGATTTCTGAGCAGTTGTTCATGATGAGGCTGAACTGATTAAACTAAGTCCCCAGTTTGGTTGCCAGTTAAACAACCAGGACTTGGCCAGACTTCCCAAATGTGGCTTAGCCAGCAGCTACGTTAGCTGAATCCCTTTGATTTTTCTGCTGATCTCAGCCACCTTTCCCTTGCAATGGGCCAGCCTCGGACTATAGACAGAGGCAAATTGCAGATGTGACTCTTTTATCTCACATGCAGTCACATCCATTAGGTGATGGGGTGGAGATGTCTTTCAGACATTCACAGATGCCTAAATGCCCAGGTGTAGCAAAATGGAGGGTGGGGGGAGGAAAGAGGGGCTTGCAGGGAGACCTTTGAAAAGGCTGTGTTTCCTTATGCTGGACCTGCTGACCGGCTTTGAGCCCTTTAGAGGAAGCAGACAGCTGTGGAGCACTGTCCCAAGAGAATGATTGGGTTTTTTGAACAGCTATAGCTCATCCTCAGGCAGAAAAATCATGCAAAGTGAGTGGCACTGCTTCAGTACCAGCCCAGCTTGCACTGTATCCAGGTAATGAGAACTTACGTTACACCAACTTATAGCCTCAGCTGTATGTCCGCTATGCTTCGCTCATCTGCTTCTCCTTCCTATCATCCTCGTCTAAGAGGGACTTGTGACTGTGGTGATAATTATATCTCTCTATGTATGTCTTCATATTCTGCTCCTTGAAGTGTCTGAAAGCTTCCTCTTTGATGTGATTCTGCTCACCAGAATACATTATACTTTCCCAAAACAACTACTGTGCTTGTTATAATTATTGTAGAAGTGCTGAACGTTTTCAAGTGCTTTTCATCATCCCCAAATGTGGAAATAGATGACTTGGCACTTTCTTTTTACTGCCAGCTGCTAAAGAGGCCAGTTCTGGATTAGCAGAGCACAGGCAAATCCATTGCAAAGGAAATGTCTGTGGTGGCTGTACAGCACTGGTGGTGTTTAAGGACCATGACCGTGTAATGCTGGAGACTGTGGTTTCTCTCCTCCCTTGTCTATAGACTGTTTTTTCTCCTTTGACTTGGTTTCTAATTACAGTCAGTTCTTAAGAACAGGTGCTGGTACTGGGCCCCAGTGTCTGGTAGAAGAAATGGTCCTTCACGCTGTCAGTCATCTCACTTGAGGCAGCTATAAGGAAACTTCAGGGGTTGTTGGGGGTCTTCATCTCTCCTCCAGTGGGAAGCATCAATGAAAAACCTCTGGGCTTCAGCTACCCCTTGGCAAAGGGGGCAGCATTCAGATTATTAATTGTTTGATGGACCAAGCTAACCCCCTGGTGGGGTGGGATCCTGTGTGCTGGGTGCTGTACAAATAAAGGGCAGACTGATGCTGTGTTAATAATACTCTAAGTGCTTGTCACAGTCCAGCACTTGTCATCTTCATTGTGGAGGAATTCCCAGATTGTTATAGCAGATATTTGCTTATAAATAATTCACTTACCAGTAGAAACTAACGCTAGTAATGATCATAGAATTGTTCAGGTTGGAAAAGACCTTTAAGATCATTGAGTCCCACCGCAAACCTAGCACTGCCAAGTCCCCCACTAAACCATGTCCCTAAGCACCATGTCTACACACCTTTTAAATAGCTCCAGGGATGGTGACTCAACTGCTTCCCTGGGCAGCCTGTTCCAATGCTACATAACCTTTTCCGTGAAGAAATTTTTCCTAATATCCAATCCAAATCTCCCCTGATGCAACCTGAGGCTGTTTCCTCTTGTCCCATCACTTCTTACCTGGGAGAAGAGACCAACACCCACTTTGCTACACCCTCCTGTCAGGAGCTGCAGAGAGCGATAAGGTCTCCCCTCAGCCTCCTTTGCTCCAGGCTGAACAACCCCAGTTCCCTCAGCTGTTCCTCAGAAGACTTGATCTGTCCTGGAGATTTTAAACCGAGGTAGACATCATCTAAGCTAACCAATGTAACCAAGACCAGGCAATTTTGCCTAAGGGTGCTCCCCTACCAAGTGTTTGAACCAGACTTCTTCCTTCATTTTTAAAAAAAGGCTTGGCTTTCAGAATTGTACTCAAATTAGCCTGTGACTGTCTACAGATGAATTTCTATCTCCAGAATGTAGCTTCTCTCTTCAACTTCAAACAAAAGCATTGAGAGCTACTTGCAACAAAACAGTATTTCAAATTAAATCTCCAATGAGAATTCTCAAGAGAATACAGCTCCCCAGACAGTTTAATTCAATTTGTTGTCCTTAGAAAGAAAGCATACAACCTATTAATTTAGGGAATGGGACATAGGCTTTGCTGAGCTACACAAACATTATGAATGTAGTAAAGCCAGAAAATTCTTTGCATGCAATTTAAAAAATAAAATTTCACTAAGCTTTTAATAAACTAATTAATCACAAAGGAAGGCTAATACTCTGAAACACAGAAACTTCTCCAGCTGGATTTGTTCTTTGCAGTGGGCTGCTTTACCTGAAGGCATTTGTGGTTTGCTGGACAAACTTCTCCTGGTTGATGCTACTTTTTAAAAATAACCCTGGCCCTTAGTAGCTGGAATTGCTGAAGTGTTAGATTTAATTACCATATATTAATTTGGCTGATGAAAGATAGTACCTCTCCCTAAAAGCAAGATTTGCTTGCAGAAGATTTATAACTTACTAAAAACAAGACTTACCTCAAATAAGGAATATTGCTGAATGAGTTTGATACCTCTTGCTGCTTTGGGATTCTCCAGGGGACAGAAAATCCTGTTTTACTTGCCAGCTTCAACTTCTCTCTTGAGACCAATGAATATTTTTACTACAAGACCAGTAATGTTGCATCAGTAACATCAGTCCCTTTCCCTCCTCTTCTTTCACTGCTGCCAGATGATAAGAAGATGGAGGCCAATTCTGATACATGCTTCCAAGGTTTAGGGATGGTGGAAGCCACCTGATGTTGGTTCAGAGAAGTTCATTTTGTTGTGAATAGATGCTGGTCTGGCCCTTATTAACCCTTTCATACTGAATTTCTTTGGAATCTTGTTCTGTACACTTCTGGCTGTTCATTCACGTATTTCAGAGGCTGGTTGCAATAATGCTTTTCATCCTCACTGTCTCAGGATATGAGGAAGTAATGTTGCTGTCATTGTGTGTGTGTGTGTGGTGCTCAGCTTATCTTCTTTAGAATTTTGAATCTCTTGGAATCTCAGTTGATTTCAGATTCAAATTCAAAGAGACTGTCTTTTTGCTAGTTCCGTGCATACAGCAGGCAGGGTAAGGAGATAAGTCCTCAGCACCTGGCTCTGGGAAAGTCTGTAGTGTGAGCTCAACCCTGATTAGGCATCACAGGAACACCAAGCAAGGTAGTCCTTACTCACTTTCTAATGACAAGAAATGCTTCAGTTTGAGTTCACATCATCTTGGATACCAAAGCTAAATAATTGCAGGAGACAAAACTGCAGAAAACTAGGATTTCTCTTGGGAAAAGCACTTCCATTTTTTCCAAATTGTTTGTTTTATTTTATCACTGTTAGTTCCCTGTTAGTTTTATGTGCCCGAGCTTTTTGTGGGTTGTATGCATGTGTGGTGAAGAAATAGCGATGTTACGGAAAAGCAGGTGGGTCATATTTCTCTCCAGGAAGAAGAGCAAGAATCCTGTTGTTCCTGAACTTTCTGAATGATTCTAGCACAAAGATTGATACCATCCGTGTGGAGGCAGGAATGGGTCTTGTGTGCAGGAGTGTCTGTGTAAGCCTGGGGAGAAGGGCCAGGTTTCCTGGGGCCGGCACTCTCCCTGTTCATGTCAGGGCTTGTTCTGAGCCCTGCTGTAGCTGTCCAGAGCAGTGTGAGTGGTGCTTTAAAATCATTTTACAGATGAGCAACTTTTCTTCACAACAGAGCTGACCTGGATTTGATTAGGGATGTTGTCTCTGATTTGAACCCTGCCTGTGTACGCACACATGGTCAGCAGAGCCGTATCAGCTTGAGGAGAGAGGTGCTTTTGTTGCCAGATGGTTGGCACACAAGGGTGATGGCTGTGGCATGATCCTTAATGACAGTGACTCACCAGGTTGTCGTGGACATCTCATTGCTTTGCCTGTGACCACTTCTCTCAAGTAGAGGTGAAGGTAGGAGCAGATAATGAGCGATGTTGAGTGAAATCGCAGCCAGAGGAGGAATCTGTCATTTTCTTCTGTAAGGTCATTTGCTTTAATATGTAGCTGGGATTAACCTAACTGCATCAGCTTTGGGTGAGGTGTCCCTCTTCCAAATGAGGGCATCTTGTTTTCAAGACTTTCTCGGGTATCCTGAAAGCCCTGAAAATTACCTGCTCCGAAGAAGGGACCATTGCTGGCTTTCAGATTCACTAAGTCAGGATTTCACTGGTAAGTGTGATTAATGGAGGTGATGGGGCGACTAAAAATTCAGTGGGACATTTGGGCATAGTGGCACCCTCTGGATACAGAACGTGGGCCTGGAAGGGCCCTGTTTGAAGCCAGTGCTGTAGCGCAACTCATGCTGCTTTGTGTTGGGTTAAGTAAAACCGGGAGCTTGGTTGGTTTGCTCTCTGAGGAGCCAGTTGAATGCTGTGTCGGGAGAAGCTGTTAGGGCTATCTGTTTTGTGCCTCGTGTTTGCATTCTTCATCTCTGGTGTTCTGCTGAGGAATTAGTTATTTAGCAGAGCTTGGAAAAGACAAGGGAACCGTATCACAGCAATGCTGTGCTGCTTTTGAATGGTTCAAGTCAAACAATAATTTAAATTCTGATTCGTGATACAGAGCTGCATCCCAAAGCTGGGCTCAGCACAACAGAGGTAGGTGGTTCACCCCCTCCCCCCTCACATGCAGTACCTGGGATCTGCTTTGTGTCCCGCAGATTTCAGAGAAGTCTTTAGGTGGCTTTAAGTTATTCCACTACGTTGTGTTGCCAGTGGGTCCCCTGTCACCTCTCCTCCTTGGTGAGAAGGTGGCACAGAGTCCTCTCTGCACTCTTCATGCAGGATGTAGCAGCTCCAACTTTAGTTCTGTTTTACGTTTCTGTGGTAGCAATAAGGAAGGACTGAATGCAGGTTGGGGTCTAATATTTAAAGCTATTGCTGGCAATCCACCGGAAACCCACTGAGCCACAGAACAAGGGCATTGGGAGAATATTCCACTGTGCTTACCTCGGTCTTAAGCTTTCTGCTGGGTGTCACTGTTGGCCCTTGTTGGAGATGGGTTTCCTGCCTAGATGGACCTTTAGTCTGACATGGCAGGACTGGTCTTGTATTAGCTTTCACTTGCCCAAAGCAATGTTAGTGCCTGTTGTGAACAGGGTTTTAAATATTTTGGAGTTTTAATTGTCACTTTGTTGAGTGCATGTTATTTTTTTGCTAGATGCACTTAGTGGTATCATACAACAGGTTAAACAGAAGTGGTAATGGGTAGAATTAGTTTTGTGCTGGGAGGTGTGGTGGGTTTACCCTGGCTGGTCGTCAGGTGCCCACCAAAGCTGCTCTGTCACTCCCCTCCTCAGCTGGACAGGGGAGAGAAAATATAACGAAAGGCTTGTGGGTTGAGTAAGGACAGGGAGATCACTCAGCAACTACTGCCATGGGCAAAACAGACTCCACTTGAGGAAATCAGTTTAATTTATTACCAATCAAATCAGAGTAGGGTAATGAGAATAAAACCAGATCTTTAAAAAACACCTTCCCCCCACCCCTCCCTTCTTCCTGGGCTCAACTTCACTCCCAATTTCTCTACCTCCTCCCCCCGAGCGGCACAGGGGGACAGGGAATGGGGGTTGCGGTCAGTTCATCACGCGTTGTCTCTGCCGCTCCTTCCTCCTCAGGGGAGGACTCCTCATACTCCTCCCCTGCTCCAGCATGGGGTCCCTCCCACGGCAGACAGTCCTCCATGAACTGCTCCAGTGTGGGTCCTTCCCACGGGCTGCAGCTCTTCACGAACTGCTCCAGCGTGGGTCCCCTCCATGGGTGCAGCCCTTCAGGAGCAGCCTGCTCCAGCGTGGGTCCCCCATGGGGTCACAAGCCCTGACACCAAACCTGCTCCAGCCTGGGCTCCTCTCTCCACGGGGCCACAGCTCCTGCCAGGAGCCTGCTCCAGCGCGGGCTCCCCCCGGGGTCACAGCCTCCTTTGGGCACATCCCCCTGCTCCGGCGTGGGCTCCTCCCCGGGTGCAGGTGGATCTCTGCTCCCCGTGGGCCTCCATGGGTGCAGGGGCACAGCTGCCTCCCCATGGGCTGCACCAGGGCTGCAGGGGAATCTCTGCTCTGGCGCCTGGAGCCCCTCCTGCCCTCCTCCTGCACTGACCTGGGTGTCTGCAGAGTCCGTCCTCTCACATGTTCTCACTCCTTTCTTTGGCTGCAGTTGCGCAGGGTTTTTTTTCACCCTTCTTAACCATGTTATCCCAGAGGTGCTACCACTGTCGCTGATGGGCTCAGCCTTGGCCAGCGGCGGGTCTGTCCTGGAGCCGGCTGGCATTGGCTCTATGGGACATGGGGAAAGCTTCCGGCATCTTCTCACAGAAGCCACCCCTGTAGCCCCCCTCCCCCCACCAAAACCTTGCCACGCAAACCCAGTACAGGAGGATAACTTTTACAGGCCATATGAGCTTTTTCACCTTTTATTTGAGCTCTGAAGATCTGTTAGACTTTGGAGATGCTGTAGGACATGTCGTGACAGGCATTTTTTTCTTTTGGGAAGGGTTTATCCCTAGAAACGGAAGCATTTTGTGTGAACAGATGTTTGGCTTTCCACCTGGTTGCTGTTTCTAGCAAATTCCTTATACACGGAGTTGGACAGTGGTCTGAGCAGATACTCTGACCTCATGGTGCCTGGCTGTTGGTTGCTTTTCTTTGTTTTTTCATGTTGAATGGTCTTCTGCTCATCCTGATGCAGACTGGGAAAACTTCCAACGGGCAGGGAAACTGCTTCCTGCGCAGTCCATTTCACAAGGCCAGTGCCTTTTGCAAGGCATTTCTTCATTCTGTCTATAGCATAGTTACATTTTTCCCCCTACCTTTGGCTTTACGAGGACTTATGGTAATGTCCAGTCACTGTCTACAGTGTTTTTATTCATAAGGAGGCCCTGTGACTGCAGAGGAATCTTGCCTCATGAGGACTGTGTGTCTTCAAGGTATTTGATCACTTAGCAATGCTTTCCTCCCTTCCTTCGTAAGCTGATAAGATGCATATGTGCATCAAGGATTGTTTAAATTTTTTTTTTCCTCTTTAGCTATGTTGTACACTTTCAAGATTGCATGTGGCCAACTGGATGCAAGTAGCTTTCAAAGAACTGTTTGTGAACCAGAGAACAGTTCAGCCTTGGATTGCTGAGTGCTGCGCCTCGTGAGCTTCACATTGCGGTGCAGTTCAAATGTGTCGGGTCACTGGGCTGATGGAGGGTTCAGGCAGGAGATGCACTCGGAACAGGTCTCCTCCCAGCTGGGAAGCAAGAGGTGGTACTTCTGCCTTGGCTGGGTAGTACACAGGATCTGCATCATGTGGTGTAAACATTAGTGCCTCAGAGATGGCTTTTTGGTGACCTGGGTAACTCAAACGGAGGAAACCACTCTCAAACCTCCCTGGGCTTTTTGTGGTGCTGTCTCTGCTGTTCCATCCCTTTGGAAGGGCAACCTGACCTTGTCTCAGAAACAGCTCTCTGCTTGGCCTTGGCACTCTTTGAAACCTGGTCAGTGCAGTGATCCAGTTAACAAAACGTGCCCACAAGCGTGGGTGCAGCTGACGGGAGGAAGTGGTCGGAAGGGCATGAATAAATGTATAGGAAGTGAAGGGAGGGGATGGAAACACTTGAAACTGGCTTTTCTGCCAAACCCAGCACCTGGTCAAACTGTCCCTAGGGCGTGAGGCAGATCCCTGCAGCCTGGCTGGGCTGGATGTGGAAAACGGATCCACAAGCTGCCGCAGCTCATCTTGCCTGTGCCTCAGCGCAGTCACCGCTGCGGCAAGCCAACAGCTCAGCTGAGCTAAACAACCCAACAATGACTGTGGTAGCACCAGTCACAACAGCTCTCGGATGTTCGCAGCGGGTGGTTTGGTTTATATATAATTTATCTTGTTTGCAGGCAGGGAGCTTGCTGCCCTGTCAGCTGCAGCAGGGAATGGCTCCGTGCTGGGAGTTTCACTCTGGACTTCAAACACAGGTTTTGACTGCTCTGAATGCTCCTCTTCTGCCCTGAATTCAAACTAGTTTCTTGAGTCTTTCTGTCTGACTGTTAACCCGTGGTTCGCAAAACTTGTCACATCTGAACAAAGTAGGGTTAAAGTGCTGCGGAGAATCTAATCTGAAGAAAAGTGCAATGCTGGTTTGTAAGGGTGTGGGTGACAATGCCAAACAGAAAGCACTGGAGAATCCAGCCTGCTGTCTTTCAGTGTTTCTTAGAAGATGAGCACACAGGTGTGGTATACGGGAGTGGGTTCAGTGCATGTGCTCAGATTTGTCTGCATTTAAACAAATGTACTCAATGTTTGCTGTCCTGTTCTCTGCTGCCCTGGTGAGGCTGAGACTCGTGGCCTGAAATGCCTTGCATGTCACTTCAGCAATGCAGGACCCGTTGCCTTCCTGCTGTCGGAATGTGCACCGATTTCATGCCCAGTGTATGAGATGTGGCAGCTCTGAAAGAGTAATTCCGCTCCCCTGATGCTAAACATTTTGCAGTGTCCGTGGGTTGTACAGAGATACTGGATAAGGTGAAAATAATGTGTGTTTAGAGCAGTTTGACCTATTGCTGCCTGCCTGCCTGCCTTCTAGGAAGTCCCACTGCAAATGCTCAAATGGTCCCCACTGGTGGGAGGCTTGCCAGCCAAGTACTTTTTGAATGAAGCATTGAGTGTCTGCTTACTCATGAATCCCCAATTAAAACCAGCAGGGACCAGTAAAAAAACACCGCTGAAAATTCATATAGGCTCTACTGGACTTTCCAGTAGGCTCTACACTCTCCAGTTATTGCTTACAGGAATTTTCCACTTACTAGAAATACCTTGGTCACGTGGGCTAAAAAACCATAAGAGTACAAGGGCACAGGGTATAACTGCAGTCTTTCAGCATCTCTCTGCTCCCAGGAGATGGTTGTGCTGACCCGAGCCAGCTTCTACAAGGTGTCTCTACTGATCACAGGCTGTTCAGCAGGGCAGAGTCCCAGCTTAATCAAATAATCTTCAGTATATCTGCTATGATTGTCTATATCTGACTATTTATAGCCTGATACCATGTGCATCAGGCACATGTCCCAGATTGGATCTGAGAGTATGTTTGATAATAGATTTACAACTGTGGGAAAGAAGTGTGGCGACAGGCACAGAATTTAGATGGCTCTCCACTGCTGCTCTGGTTCATATTCATGTTTCTTAAGGATGTTGCAGAAATGCAGGGGTGCTGCTGCAGCAGCAGTGATAGCTGTCTGTCAGGCTTAATGTATTTACTTACAGGATGACCCTGTCTGTCATTGTACCCTTGACTGGAAGTGAGCAACGGACTAGCAGTCATTTCAAGAGATTTTGGGTAAGATTTTTGCAGAGAGACAGCTGGTACATAAGCCTGTACCAGCTGGACGTGTATGTTGCAGGCATACAGACATACCTGCCTGGTTTGTAATCCTCCATCACTTGCAATCTTGACATCAAGACTAGATGTCTTCCATTTGGCAACACAAAACCAAAGCTGAACTAAAGCAGAAAGCTCCAAATGAGGTTCTGCTTTGTGTGAGCAGGCAGAACAGCTGTTCCAATGGGATGGCTTTAAAGGCAAAGAATTGTAAAGATCGTAAAAATCTCCAAAGTCTGCTTCTGCCTTCAGCTATACAGCTGAGAAGCTTGGGGTGATGCCTTGTGAGCCTCCTGCCTGCAAACTCTGGGACTTCTTGCTTACCATCTTTATTTGTCATCTTGGTCAAGATGGTTCATCTTCATAACAGCTGTGGACGACTGGTGAGACTGCAGGCAAATGCTTAAGTGCTCATTGCATCTGAATTAAGAGAGGGAAGATCTACCTACAGAGAAGGAATAAAAGATATGTAGACTAATCGTTCCCCCACTGCTGTTTTTCTCGGTTGCAGGTGGAAAACTTCAGCTGCAGCTTGTGAATGACCATTTGAGCTCCTTCAGCTTGAAATGACAGGGAGAGAACTTTACAAGGTGATTTGTGGAGGATAATAGTTTTTCCAGAATTTCATGGAGATACGGAAATGTGGCAAAAGTGGAAGCAGGGTTTCTGCACTTGTGTAGAAAAGGGATAAATCTGTAGGAGAACAAGGCATCATCTGTTCTCTTGCTCTGAGAACAGCTTCTTTTTTCAGAGATCTGTCCCTTCACATGGGAGAACTTTGTCAACAAAAAAAAAAAGGTTAAAACTTCCTGCATAACCTACAATTCCCACTAGTCCCAAATAAAATGAGATGTAAGCACCTCTCTGACTTTAAATAGCGCATGGGTAATCAGTCCTCAGAGTCTGGTGATAGCATCAGTAACACTGATTGGATTCAGGGAATTAAACAAAAGAACAAAATCTGTGCTGCTTTCATCTGCATTCGAGTGGCTGAGGAAAAAACCAATACTTGTTAGCTAAATAGGGACAATATTGTCAGCACTGGAAGTTATTTTCCATTCTCTGTACTCCATTTAGCTTGCGAATGATCTTGGGTCTGCTCAGCTGAGCCTTTGCAGAGGAGACAGAGGATGATTTGCGGGTTAAGACTGGAAGTGGGTCTGAGGTTTGGTTTTATTTCTCTGCTGTTCCATAAGCTCCTCATGTGACCTTGGGAATATTCTTAAGCTTTCTGTAAAGTTTAGGCAACGTGTCTCCTTTTTATGTGCTGCACTCATTTAGGTGGGGAGCACTTGTGGGCTGTTAGTCTCTGTTCATGACCACGTTCAGCTAGGTCTATCTCCTTTTGTTCCTGGTGGACTTGGATCTTTCTCAGTTTTAGTTTGTTGATGGTGTCTCATCCTTCAATGACTGGAGCTGCTATATGAGCCTGCTACTATCTACTCCCACTGGGTAAGGTGGGAAATCAGAGGCTGCTAAACCATTTTGTGACTCTGGCTGGTCATGGCCTAGAGGCTCCGCCTTGTCCCTTTCTGTAGCTTTTCGATATAAACTCAAGTCTGCTGGCAGCCAGAAAAGGTCTCTCTGCCGTTTCTCTGTGCTATCTATAATCTGCACCACGTTAACTGGCTGAACACTTTTCAGTGATTTATAATTAATAGAGACACTTTCAAGCGTTTGTGGCTTTTTTTTTTTTTTCACTGGTCCTGCCTATGCTGACAGTGACCTTATCTGCATTTAACTTTGCCTTCTGGATTCTTGAAGAGAAGCATGGATTTAAGCAGTCCAAAAGAAAGATTAAGCTATTGTTTTAGCTAATCTTCGTGCAAAGGAGGCTGCCTGCTCTTCCTATCTTGGGTTTGTGAAATTCTGTTATATCTCCAAGGAAGGATTTGAGTGATGATGTTAGCAGCCACCTTACACTAATTTTTACTCTTAATTGCACATGATAAGCCTGCTGTTGGCAAAGTAGCATTTTCTTCTTGAAAAAGGGGTTCTGTCATTTGTTGTGCTGCAGCATGAAAGCATTTTGCAGTTGTCTCTCTGAGGAGTTTTAACTATCGGAGTCTGTGGCTTGGTGATTATTTCCACTTTGAACCCAGAGTTGTTGCCAGGAGGTTTACAGGAACTTCACAGTCACAGTATTCCCCACAGACTTTTTGCAGTGTACCTGATAGAGTTGTGAGGTCTCTGATCACCCCTCAGTTCTTTGGGACATGCCTTTGGGTCTTCAATTTGTCCCTTCTTACAAAGCTTCCTGCCGAAACAATTTTCTTCAAAGACACTGAGCCCCTTAGTCCAAAGCCACTTGATGGCTTAGAGCTCTCAGAAGCCTTCAAACTGTGGCATTTCAGCCAGTCTGCTACCTGCAGAATAATCTCATGTGTCTCCCAAAAGACAGTCACAGCTCATCTCCTCTGAGACCTCATTAGAGATCTTCCTCTACGGACTTATGGCTTGGCCCTGTATCCTGGCAGCAAGAGGGTCTCTGCTAGCTGCCATTCTGTCCTGCTTTTCCCTTCTGGCGGATCTGCAGAGAGCTCTTAGGCCTGCTGGGAACACCTGAAAACAGGGTAGCCTTGGAGAACAAGGTGTTGTCAGGACAAACTCCTCTGTCCACACTTCTTCACAGTTTTCTCTCATGAGAACTGAAGCTACGTTTCAGCTGACTGTCCCCCAGGGCAGTATGTGGCTTTCATCAGGAGACAACATCCTTACATCTTCCAGCCAAAGAGCTAGAGTGGTGTGAGATGCCTCAAGCTGTCCTGTCATAGACTGGAAGAGATGTGGTTGAACTTCACGCCAGCTAGCTCTGGCGCAAGAACATTTTGTGCTCAGCAAGGGAGGTGATCCCTGGCTGTTGTGTGATGCTTTGTAACATGGAGCAGTGCTGGCGATTGAATGTTGCGTTGTCCCTGTGGACCGAGATCAGGAGGGATGAGAACAGAGCAAGAGTCTCATGAAAAGGTCCTTGATTTTTATTGGAAAGATGGTGGATCACAAGATTGCTGGCACCTTCTGGAACGCACCAGGACCCAGCAAACCCATTCTCAGAACTTACTGCCCTTAGGGAGGAGAGGAGGGAGGCTACAGAATTTGGCTTTCTTTACATCTTTGGAGGAATGGTGGCTTCAGGGCCATGGTGAAATCTGTACAGTGCAGCGTACGGTTGTAGCAAATCCTCTTCCTGAAGGATCTCTCTGATGTCTTCTTTGGGCTATACAAAAACTGCCTGCAGTGTCACCCTGGAAGGGATATATTGCACCATATACAGGGCAGTGGCAGATTGGTGTTTTGAGGCTCGGTGGGATTGCTGTTTGCTGTGCTGGCTGGGTGGCTTTGAAGAGCATACAGGTACGGTAACTGGTCTCAAAAAACTCTTACCCTGCTGGCTCTGAGATGTTCCGCCTCTGATCTTCACGGGTGAAGCTTCTGCACACATGCACTATCTCTGCTGGAGCCCTTGCTCTTCAAACTAATTCTCTTTAGTGTTTTTCCTCCTTTCCAGTTTCCCTCTTTTATTCTGTATTCTCATTCCATGCCAATTTCCACTGTTTCTCACCTGCCTTTTAGTGAATTTTTGGTTTATCTCTGCTTTTGCCTTCTTGTACTCTCCAGTATCTCCTTCCTTCCTGACCAAGTACTGCGTGTCCTTCATGCTAGCTTTTGCAATTGCTGCCTGACTACATCCGCAGTCGTTGAGGTGGGGTTTGTAAAGCTGTCTTTTCCTTAAAGTCAGTCCTCGGCCTGAAGTCTGCCATGTGGTACATTTAAAACCTCTGGTTTTAAAAATCATTACAAGAAAGCCTAGGAGTATCTGCTTTGCTTTTTACAGACAGAATGTCAGCAAACTGCTGGGTTGGCCAAAATGATGTGGTCATTAAATCACTGTGATGTTTTTCATTGTCAGGTTGAAGTTCTAGCACTGGAGCCTAAAAATAAAGTGCTTTCAATTCTGCATGTGCAGGCAAACCGTCACTTTATGTTAAATGGATTGATTAAATTTTCTGCTTAAGTGTGCTCAGTGAAGCAAGTGCTATCAAAACTGGATCATCTTCTTTGCTGAAACATCCTTTTCATTCCTAAGCCTTCTTTTAAGAAATCAGAGGGCCTATTTAATCTCAGTCTTGAGCATTCAAAATTGGCTGAATTTTGCCGAACTTGATCCTTTTCATGAAAGACTCACTTGCTATCCAGTATGCATAAATTTAGTAGTGGCTAAAACAAATTGGCCTCAGGTACATGGTGGAACCTGCGCAGCAAGTTGACGCTCTGCCCTTGAAAGTTTGTGATTCCTGCTGACGCCAATATAGTCCTATTTGTAAGTGAAGCAAGAATTCAGCAGTTGTTTCCACGTTGGCTAGACAGCCTGGCAGTCAGAGAGATCACTTGCCACTTGGGTGTCATGAAGGCTGACAACTTCCTCAGCAGCTTGAGCTGCTGCAAAGCTTCCATTTGAATTGTTTTTACAGAAATTGCACTCTTGAATTTAAACCTTTCTTCAGGCAAAGGTGGATGCAGGTGCCAGCAATCGCTAGCTGCACCGCTGCTGATGGGAATGGATGCTGCTCTGTCAAGTCAAGATGGCCAATTACACCAATGTCAATGGAGTAGCTCCTTGAACAGATGATTGAAATTGCTAAACCTGCCTGGTCAGAAAAGCACATTTTAAAGTCACAGCTCAAGTCTTCACTTCTTTTAGCCTTGTCTTGAAGCTTTGACTGGTATCTTAGCACTATAACAGAACCAGTTTCTAGGAAGTGTGTTACTGCCTTCCTCATTTTTTTTCTGCTTTTGGTAAAACAGATGGATTTCAATGTCTCCTTGGTGTAGCATTTGCTCTACATTCCCCCACCTCACGTACACTTTCACAGGTTCTTTTCCCCAGAGGAGATAGATGAGTGTGATCAGAAGACCTCAGACAACTTGCACAGCCCCTGCAAAAAGCCCCTTGGCCCTTGACTCCTCCTCAGAGCAGCATTTCAGAGGTTTCGGAGGTGCTAACTTCTGATGAAGCAGCCCAGTCAACTGCACGTACACAATTGTTTTACAGCCAGATGAGCTGAGATGGTTTGTATAAGCTGCTCTTTTTTTTGAAGATGGACACATTTGTCTATTGTTTAAGGGCAGATTTTCAAACAGACTTGATTGTCATGTTGGCTTCTGAGTGAAAGGTGCCTCTTTCAAACAGAAGGGCTTTGGAGAAGCTCCTGCTCAAATATTTATGGCAGTATCCAGGCAACTTAGGCTGCATTGATGTTGCTGTGCTAGTTTTTCTTATTGACTGAATAGGTCTGGTGGTCTTTATCAATTTAAGCGGAACTTGGGCAATCTTTGGCTTTACTTGGGCTATTTAGCGAAAGGATAGAAATGCCCAGGTGAGTCTTTGCTGTGGCAATTGAGAACCTCTCGTCCCATCAGACTTTCCTACAGTCCTCTTCACAGCGGGAATGGGGAAGCTGGGCAGGGAAGTCCTTTGCTTTGACAGGTCAGTTATAGCTCTGGTCATCATCAGCTGCCCACAGCTCCCAAGCATGTTTCTTGCAAAGCAGCATCTGAGTGCTGGAGTACTGGGAGTTACCTGAATCTCCTGCCCTGTTATTTGCTAATGCTCAGGGAGGTCAGTAGCTTGATTTCTCCTTTCACAGTTTGCTCATGCCATGCGTAGAGAATTTGATTCCAGTCTGTGTTTTCAGGTGGCTTCGTCCAAGTGTGCTATATTGTTTCCCTCTTTCCAGATTGAATTATTCTTTCTTTTGAAAATTGAGTTTTCCACGCTGTTATAAGCTATTTGGATAAAAGCTAGAAGAGATGAAACACCGCACAGTGTGCTGCTTGGATAGGACCTGCAGGGAGTGGACACGTATATTGGGCTGGTGGGTACTCTCTAAAGAGCCACGCCAGGTCACATAAATTAGAGCAGCCATTTAACTGCTATAAATTACTCTGGCTTAGGTCAGGCTGAGATCAACTATGATTAGAGAATTGTGGAGCTGAGGACAGCTCCCTGATTTATGCTAAGAAGATTCTTCTGGAAGCAAAATTTGACTTGATACTTTTAATGGGTTCTAGAGAAAAAAATGTCTAGGTGAGGGCTTGTTTCCTAACAGCTTGTATTAAATCTGTTGTTGATGTTCTGGAGCTTAAATATGTTTACAGCTTCTTTAATGAAAGAAAGAATAGTCTCAGAATATTTTACAGGTACGTTGAATATCAGCTATGATATCACAGCAATAAATCATCAAACTGTGGGCTACTGGAATAATTTATAGCCTGTGTATGCAGAGGCTTTGTACATCACTGGGCGTTGTGCCTGACAACTGCAAGGTTGTTAATTATTATGCCATAATTCATCAGTTGAAGTATCTTGCAGCACTGTTATTAAGCCAAATTCTGAGCCCTTTGCTAGGTCATTAAACAAAAAGTAAGTAAAGACTAATTTACTCCGTTATTAATCAATGAAATAAATATATTCTGTAGTCCTGTTTTAAAAAGCAATGTACTGCTTGGGTGAAAAGTGACTAAATTAAGTAAAAATGTGTAAAAAGAAGAACAAATAACTCTTCCCATCAGTTTAAATAATTTTGGAAAATAATTGTTACTTCTGCAGAGCCATATGAGCCCAGACCAGTTCCTAATGTGAGGAGCTAGTAGGCTCACCAGAAACAATGAAGAATGTGCTGGAATTTTACCCAGTAAAGTAGCTGCTGTTCTTGATCTGTGATCTGTTCCCTTCCTCCTGTCTTGTGGCTCTGCTGTGGTATGCAACTGGGGACCCTCTTTGCTGTCCCAGTGTAGACAAAGCATCAGTTTTTCAAATCTCCCCATGCTCTGCTTGGGCCTACAAGCTTCTTGATCTTCTTGGCCTTGGTTTCAAGGCCCTCAAATTCATGACCTACCTTGGGTAAGACCCAGACCTCAAAAAATGAGCTGTGCAAGGGGTGGCCTTGGCCATGTGGAGATTATTTAGTCCCAGATATATGAGTGATGTCAGCGGTCACTGAGTCACTTCTCAAACCCAGGATTTGTGTTGCCCTGAAGTCCCTCTGCTCTCTCTGGCGCTTAGGTTAGTTTCTTCTTCCTTGGCATGTGACTGACAAGGGACAGGCTGCTTTTCAGGCATGATTTTCCAGACCACTCCAGTGGCAGCAGCATGGTGTGACCCTTCAGCAAGAGCCAGGTCCTTCCCACTGGAAGCACTGGTCAACTCCCAGTGTAGCTCCCCAGACCTCATACCCCACTCCTAAGCCAAACCCAGCTCTGGCCTCCAGGCTCCCCTGCATGGCCCATTGCTGTTGCCAGTGATGTTTTCAGTCGCCAGGGCCATCTCTAGGTTTGAATGCCTTTTGGAACGGCCAACTCAATGGCTTCCCACAGGGATAGGAGATCAAATTTGGGAGCCTATCAGCTGGGCAGCCTGTGGGGTTTCCAGTTTTTTTGAGCTGCTTTTGCATCAGTATCTGACAGGCTTAAATCCCACAGTACTGAAGAATTACAGCTAATATTTACTCTTCTTTTTGTTGTGGTAGCACCTGAGAGGCTGTCTCTGAAATGTGAAGTGTGTTGTGCTGAAGCACTGTTCGTATGCTTGAATTTGAGACGGATCCTGCCCCAAGATCATCCAGTTCAAGCAGACAAGGAAGTTGCAGTGGGGTGAATATATTAGGACAAAGTCATGAGGGTGTCTGTAGCAGAGGCAGATATTAAGCAAAATCCTCACGAGCTCCCTTCCGCTGCAGACCATGGTACATTTTGTAAGCAGGCTGCCGGCTCATCGGACTGGGCTGAGGGGGATACATTTTGTAGGCTCATCATGTCTGCTGTCACCCCACCAAATGAAGGGAAGTTGAAGAATGCTTTTGTTGGTTTCTTTTTTGACGTTACATAAGTACGTAAGCTCTTAGGATCATTAGAATGAACTTTTCTCCATATTTCAAAACCAATCACTTGTTTTGACATTTGCAGTTTGGCTCTTCGCTAGTGTTTTTCTGCTGGTTTTGTCAAAAGGAGCAGCCTGCATTTTCTCATTCTGTTTACTTGACTTGAAAGGAGAAGTTCAGGCATCTATTAAATTCCCATTGAGAGACAGGCGCTGAAATGCGAGCTGGGTAAGATTTCATGCATCTTTCCTAATATTTTTAGTTCAGTGATTTAAAGTGTATGAAGTAATCAAGTTTGTTGGGTAAGAAATGCATTCCAGCCTGTTCCTATTGCCGTGGGATGGCCGAGGAGGGAAGCACTAGTGGGTAAGCGGAGAACTGCCGTAGAGACAGAGCAGGGGACTGACGATGGCTGGCTGGTACTGGAGGTAGTTTCTCTTCTACTGAAGTGTCTATTTCTGGCTCATGCATATTATGGTCCAGATATTTCCCAGAAGATAATGTGGCTTTTATATGAAGCCAGCTCTTTCTGCTGACTCCAGGTGGAAAACGAAGGTATTTGGGTTACGGGCTTGTATGTGTTATCCACCATCAGTGTAGTAGGGAAAAGGGGCCCAGTTCTGCCCTGGGTTTTATGTAAGGCTGACTCCTGCCATTCGCATGGCCAACCTGGGGCTTTTGAGCCACATGTGGTTTAAGTGCAATACAAATGGGGTGGCTTTGTGCAGCTGGCAGCAGATCTATGCTGAAGAAGGTCCTATGGGATGAAGGGGGAGATAAGACACTGTTGGCCGTGGCCACAACAGCAAGGCCAGCCCAACATCATCCTGTACTGTGGTGGGGAGCAGTGAGCCTTTGGGGAGCTGCTGACCCCTGCTTGTGAGCCCTGTTTGGAGATGACCTTGTCTTTTGTTCTCTGGAGAACATAGTCGCTGGATCTCAGCTAAATGGAAGTTTGCGGTATGTTGCTCACAATGCTGGCCTCCCTGTGGTAATTCATTGCTGTTTAATTACAGTGGAGTTGTTTTGTGTAGGCTTTACAAAGTTAAGTATGGGATGGTTGAATGCTATCATCTATAGGGAGGGATTGTACCAGGCCAGCTGGCCAGTGAAGCAGATGCTTTTTGCAAAATCTAGAGTTGTCCCAGGGCTGCTGCTGATCCTTTTTGGCTCTGGGGAGCACGGCAAGGCTGGAACACTGCTGACTCCTTCCTCGGGCTCCTTGCGCTGAAGGCAGGGAGATTTGTGCTGCAGACGGTTGCTGTGAGGCTGTCAGCTGTCTGAGGGTGTTCTGATGTGCTCTCAGGATACCTCGTCTGCCACTCCGTGGCTGTTCCGTGACAGCGGAGATGCACCAAGCAGCCAGAGCCAGGGTCAGAGTCTGCGGAGGGGCTCTGCACTGCAGTTTAGGAGTTGTCGCTATTTATCTCTTCAGAGTTGCAGTCGGAGACCGGAGCAAGCTTTAACTGCTGTATGGACAAGAAGGCATGCCAGATCAGACCTGCGATTTGTCTCAAGCTGGGTTCAGCTTCAGATTTGTCAGAGAAAAATGTGTGAAGACTAGTCACCAGATGCCAGATATGTTAGTATTTTGTCCATCGTGAATAAATGAGCTGCAGCAAGCTGGGGAATACACATGAAGGAGTATAGTACTGCGGTGCAGAAAGGCCGTGTTCTGCCAATGCGAGCAGCACATGGGAAGAAAATAACAGTATAGAACATGGTTAACCATGAATGAAGTGCCTAGAGCTGAAATCCATCACTGTTACAGGTCTGCAAGTAGAGAGAGATACAGGGAAACTGTATGAGTAAGAAAATCCAGTTGCAGCAGCTGCTGTTGTGCCATTCCTGTCTTCTCTGGCTCAGGTGGAAAGGATGTGAACTAAATCCAGGGGCAGCTTTGATGGATCCCTGCGTGTGCCTATTTACCTCTGCCTCCTTTATACCCATCCAAGTGTTGCTGTAAGGCTCGCTGCCCTGGAGCGGTGTAGCTGTTTATTGAACATACATAAAATTATACGTGTTTCGTTTCTGGGTTAAGTAAAGGTGGCCTATCCACCTAGGTAAAGACTGGCAATTAATGTCTTCTGGCAGGGTAGATGACACATCATGACTCCGAGCCCATTAGTGTCCCTGCGTACAGTTGCAACCCTATTGTGTCGCGCTCGCCCTTTTGCCTAAGATTTTGTCACCCTCTGCGCTCTCCTGGGAGGGTCCAGCTCCTGCCTTAGATAGATAGAAAGAATCAGTTTATTTACAGTTCATTAAATAATACAATTACAATTCATTAATTCATTAAGATCTTAAAACAGTCTGTGCTTCACTAGCAATTATATGTACAGTATCCACTGCAGAAGATAATGCCCGATTCAGTAAATGACAAGTGATCTTTTCCTGTCAGGAACTGGGGAGTCCCAAGTCTTTTAATAACTCTTAAGTGCCTTGATACCATTTTCCATGTACTCCTAAAGGAAATCCTATAAATTTAATAGTATTGGTATTCGTCAGTTCTTGAATTTGATCTTTTAGATGTTAATATTTCTTAACTTTCTCTGCTGCTGTATCTGCCAAAGATGTTGATTTACTCTCATACCTAACTGTGATGTCTACTATTAGGGCCTGATCTACTTTACTAATACTAGGTCTGGCTTATATTGTTAATTTTGTTCATCTTTCAGCAGTGGCTCCTGGAATACTACCCATTCCTTCTTTTTGGCTTCATCTGCCAATAATTTACATAGTTGGTTACATCTCTTAATCCTAGCATCCTGTACCACTGGGCAGTATCCAGTAATATGTGAACAGGTCTCATTCTCTGACAATGCTGGCACGATTTAATTTGAGTCTCTGTCGTGGTTTAGCTCCAGCCAGCAACTCAGCACCACGCAGCCGCTCGCTCACTCCCCCTGCCCCGATGGGATGGGGGAGAGAACTGGAGGACTAAGAGTGAGAAACACTCCTGGGTTGAGATAAGAACAGTTTAATAATTGAAATAAAGTAAAATGGTAATGATAATGATAACAATATAATAATGATGATGATGATAATAATAATATACAAAGCCAGTGATGCACAATGCAGTTGTTCACCACCCGCCGACCGATACCCAGACAGTTCCCGAGCAGCAATCACTGCTCCCCGGCCAACCCCCCCCAGTTTCTATACTGAGCATGACGTCATATGGTATGGAATAGCCCTCTGGTCAGTTTGGATCAACTGTTCTGGCTGTGCCCCCTCCCAGCTTCTTGTGTACCTGGCAGAGCATGGGAAGCTGAAAAGTCCTTGACTGGCATAAGCAGTACTTAGCAACAACTAAAACGTCAGTGTGTTATCAACATTCTTCTCCTACTAAATCCAAAACACAGCACTATGCCTGCTACTCAGAAGAAAATTAAAGCTATCCCAGCTGAAACCAGGACAGTCTCTCACCTGCCCCTTCCTGTGAGGTAGACAGTAGCTCTTAGCTGTAACACAGGGATGAGTGTTCTGTGGGGAATGCCTCTATAGAATTCCAGCCAGTTGTTACTGATTTTATCCTTCTCAAAGTTGGAAATTCCATGGCCCTGGGCTACTAACTTGGTCCAATTCCCAAATTCCTGTTTTCACCAGTTACAGGGTCTCAGAAAGATGACTTTTGGAGCAGTCATCTCCCATTCCGAGGCTGGTTCCTCACTGCCTAATTCCTCTGATATCACCATAACCTCTCTCAGGTCCCAAACAGATGGAATTTTATCCTTATCTCTTCCTGCCGCAATTCTCAATCTTTCAAATTCTTTCTCAATGCCTTCCTGCCAAACAACTGCTCTGTATCTTTGGTCTTTTTACCTCCTTCCTTTTCCACTGCCTCAGATGTAAATTATGTGCCTGCCTTTGTAAGGGCTCTGCTGACCTGTCCATGTCCTGCCTGCGATCTCCTGGCTGTCTTTGCTCTGCAGAGCTGCTCTTCACTGCCCGTTTAGGACAACTTCTCACAAAGTACCCTTGTATTTTCACCTCTGCTGCCCTTTGCACAAGGGAGGCATCCTCTAAGCAGCCACATCCTTTCTGCTTGTTCCTCAGATCTCTGCTTAAAAATCTCACCTCCAGGTGTGCCTCTGAACCTCCACAGCAAGTCCTGTAACCCATCACCTAACACCCAAAGGCAAACTCCTGGGACTGTTTCTCAGGACTGACCAGATGCTCTGCTTTGTGTCTCTCTTCTTACTGCCTGTGGGAACAGAAGCCCTTAGCTGGATGACTTCCACAGCAAGCAGTTGTGTTAAAAAAGTCAGTTTTCCTGAATATTTTCACTCTGTGTCAGCAGAAGTGACCTGAAACTCCTGCTTTTCATCGGGCACCATGGGGAAACCTTGCTATGAAATACTTTCTCCCTTGATGCAAAACACTTTGAATCAGAAGGAGAAAGTGCTTTCAGTTAGGTTTTTTTGACCATGGCTACCACAGTGGGGTGCTGGCTTGTCAGACAGGTAAATGTAATATGCGGTTATACAGTCTGTCTAAACAGCCTTGCATTGGAGTTTGGAGTTCAACCAGAGCAGGACAAAAGTCCTGTCCTGGGATGCTCTTGAACCGTACTGTACGTGAAAGGTGCTGAAGCAGGGCCCTGGTAGTTTTGGTCGGTTGTAATGGTACGTACAGACCCAAATAGGATTCAAGGCCATAAAGGACACCCCACCTCCTCACTCCCCCAAAAAACCCAGCAGCTTTCTTAATGTACCAGAAAGGCTTGTTCTCCTTGAGATGGCATCTCTGTTCTCCAAGTGAAGCTGTAGTCTTTGCCCACTGGATGCATACCACCAATGCTTCTACAACATAGTTACACCCAAGTGGAGCTAACACAGGTCTAAGCCTTGCTAAACACAAACTCGCACGTCTCTCCAGCTGGATCACCACTGTGTACAAGGTACTGAGCGTGCTGCCTTGTTTCTGGGATAATCACCCTAAAATATTTTTCCTTCTTTTTACCTGCTAGAGTAAATGTTATGGTAGATCATACAGCAGGGAGAGGAGCAGCAGCTGACGCTGTGGCATGTCAGCCTGCTTAGGGTATGCTTGGTCGTGCTTCCACAGGTATAAAAGAAGGTGGGGGAATATCAGCAGGGCTTGAAATACTCCATGTTTGTTGAGCTTAGATACCTTATTTGAGTCTCTGGAACTGGTGAATAGGCACTCAAGTCAAAGCAGTCAGAATCTGTTAGTATTTTCCTCTTGTGAAGGGCTCTGGCAGGAGCCCTTGGATTGCTGGTGGAACATGGTTTGAGGTGTCTAACTCGAGGCAATGCGGATTTTGAAAACCTTGGCATCAAATTCTGCCAGGGAGGAAACTTTGACAAACGGAGCAGAAGGGGAGGGGGAAAAGAGAAGGGGAAGACTGGGCAATGAGCTCTGACTGCAGAGCATAGTGTGGCCTGGACGTGGCTATCGTGGGACTCCTCCGGCTCCGCTCCTGCCAGTCACCTTTTCCTGACCTGCCAAGCTGAGCCGTCCGGCTCCATCCCCTTCCCAAAGGCTTCCAACCGGGTGATCCTCCTCTCTCTGCCCCTCCTCCCTCAAAGCAGTTGAAACCTTAATTCCTCGTGCACTTCCCTGTCAGTTGTTGTTCATGTCAACTTGCAATATCTGCAAATAGCAAAAAATGAATATGTCCAGGGAGGCTGCTCAGACCGTTGGATCAACGCAGAACGTGCCGGCTGTTACCGAGTTAAGCACTGAAATGAATAAGCAAGAGGGATTGAATATACACCCCGCCAAATTGCAGTGATTTTTCTCACTGAAGCGTTGATCCATGAGGTTTTGAGTCGAGCACTGGGTAAGTTGATTTAAAAATGCATGCAGTTCTGGCTGCAGGCATCTGGCAGGCTGGGGCCTGGGGTGGAATGAGGGAACAGCTCTCGGAGGTCCGTGCTGCTTCTGCCTGCCCTGGCTGTGGTGGCCGCCGCTGCAGGGCTCTGAGGGGATGGGTGAGCGGCCGTCCTTAGCAGCTCTCTGCAGCTGGTGCGTGGGGCTGGGGCACGGGTGGGTCCTGTTTCCCCACGGTCACGGGAGTGGAACGTGCTCCTTACGGCTTTGTAGAGAGCAGAGGATGTGCATGTGGGCAGTAGCTTTCAAAGTGCCTGGTGATTTTGGGGTGTTGTACTTTAAAGGCTATTTCTTTTTTGGAGGTAAAGTCCTATTATCTTCTGAAAATCAGGCTCATTTCAGCTTTTACAATACATAGACTCCAAATCAGCTGTGTGTTTTCACAAAGCCTGGCTTGGGAAATGTCCCTTGAGACATTTGTAGAAGATTCTTGCTTGCAAAGCTACCTACTGATGTGCTCCTAATTAGTGTAATCACATTATTTCAATGATGCCTCCAGCATAAAGGATTTTATTTTATTTTTCCTAATACAAGGTGTTTGTGTTTGGATTTTCTTTGGAATTGGATGTTGTGATTAGACTTTCAGGAGGAGGAAGAGGACAGGCCTGCGATGAAGTTACTGGGCAGCAGCTGAGGTCTCAGTTCAGTTCTGGGTTTGACCTGTCTTCATCCTTCAAAAAAGGATGTGTGGACTCCTTTCTGCAACCGTACTTGGTACCTCAGCTGATGAGAATAAAGTGCATGGATATCTTTAGGGGTGCATGAAAACAGTTAGACCTCCTTTCTCCTCCATCTTAAGTATTTCTCTTGTATCTCTGCACACAGCCTCTTTGGGCCAGGGACCAGCTCTTCTTGGTATGCTTGCAGTGCCAACTACAGTCAAGGTTGGCTCCTGTCATGCAAGCAGTGGTGAAGCGGAGCTTCATGGCTCTTCTCTGTCGATGAAGATTTTGCCTTGACATACGTTGCCCTAAAGCATGGCGGCTCATGTGATCCCTAGGAAAAACAGAAAAGAGACAGTGGGTTCAAGTCTTAATGGTACTGCGTGTACTATAGGCGTGCAAGCCAAGGGTCACTCTGCTCAGCTGGGCTCGCGGTGCTGGGCTGTGCTGCCTGGGTTAGCCTCTCAGGTTTCTTCAGGCACCTTGGGCACAAAGCCCTCCTGGTGTCCTCTCTCATGTTATGGGTTTGAGAGCCCCAGGACAGCTTGGGTGTCCTTCTGACTGATGTGTAAATTGTAGTGAGGCATGTCTGTCTTCCCTCCCACTCCCAAAGTTTCCTGAAAAACAGAATCTAGAGATGAGTTACGTTTTGTCTGGGAGCGTATTGCCTGCTGCAGTACATTGGCTGGCAGAAAAAAGGATATTTGGGGTCAGGTTCTAAACCCAGCAAAGTCAATACTAGAACTGCCATTGATTTCAGTGGGGCAGCGTTTTATGAATTTTTTTTTTTTTTTTGCATAGGAGCAAGACCTAAATGACTAAAAATATCCTGGACTGGAGTCTTGTTCTCCATTCTCTGGTAGCTGCTGTTTGTGACACCTGTTCAAAAAGCACGTGAAGCATCGCACTTTCCTAACCTGGCACTGTTTCATATGCTTCTGATGCGTGCTTTGCATAGAAATAAGTGAAACAAATGAATCCAGAAGCTGAAAGGCCTTTGAGCCTGGCCCCTGGAGCAGAGAAGGTCAGGACTGCCAGAGGAGATGGCTTTTAGAGGGCTTGCAAGCACCAGTGCTTCTTACTGCAGCGGACTGGAAGGAAAATGGTGCAGACTTTGGTTCCCCAAATGCCAGCAGAGTCAGCAAGAAACTGTTCATGCTGGCTTTTGTTAAGCTCATTTAGAGGAGTGGTAAGTAGTGGGCCTGTACGCACATGAGTTGATTGATGAATGTGGTTAACGTCATTCAGTAGCTGTATTTTCAAAGATCAGGTCTATGATGCTTTATAACTTTATTGGTACCTTGATCTACCCTCTTCCCAAGGGACTGAGCTCTGATGATGCTGGGCTGTTTTTCTGACTTTCTCTCAGAGTAGTTTCAGGAATTTGTTGTCTGATTTTTCCTACACCCATATGAGGCAGATAAATACCATATGCACATCTGCCAGCTGAATTGTCCCAATTCACACGCACGGACTCAAGGTCTCACGTAGGCTGCTTACAACAGATACCTAATTTAGGTAATGTGATTATCGAAGTGTCTGTGCTTAAGACAACTGCAAGTAGTTTGAACCATTTACTACCCAGGGATCTGGTTTCCTGCGTGGAGAGAGGAGCAGTCAGTGCCTTGAACAGCTGAGCTCAGCTCAGTGCTTGCTGCACGGTGAGCTCTGGGCTGTTGACTGCCGTCGGATGGAGTCTCCATAATCGGGTATCCGAGTCAGTGCAGCAGCACCGCCAGGTCCCTTTGAACCTGGATGATGAAAGGCAGAGTGAAGCACCACCCTCTGGTAATGAGCAGAGCAACAGCACTTTGATGTTTTCTTTGACAAGGGAAATGGGAAAAGTTGCCTTGTGGGATTTATTTGCTAAACACACAATATTAGCAGGGGGTTGGGGAGGGGGGATGTCGGTGAGTATGAGGATAGTCTAACGGCTTTGTGAGAATCGTGCTGGCAAGGAGATACGATGTCTCTGGGAGCTGGCTGTTGTCCACGAAAAGGGGAGCCTTGACGCTTTGTCGTGGTTTAGCCCCAACCAGCAACTCAGCACCACGCAGCCGCTCGCTCACTCCCCCTACCCCGATGGGATGGGGGAGAGAATTGGAGGAGTAAGAGTGAGAAACACTCCTGGGTTGAGATAAGAACAGTTTAATAATTGAAATAAAAGAAAGTAAAATAATAATAACAACAATATAATAATAATAGTAATAATAATATACAAAGCAAGTGATGCACAATGCAATTGCTCACCACCCGACGACCGATACCCAGACAGTCCCCGAGCAGCGATCGCTGCTCCCCGGCCAACCCCCCCCCAGTTTCTATACTGCCCATGACGCCGTATGGTATGGAATAGCCCTCTGGTCAGTTTGGATCAACTATTCTGGCTGTGCCCCCTCCCAGTTTCTTGTGCACCTGGCAGAGCATGGGAAGCTGAAAAAGTCCTTGACTGGCATAAGCAGTACTCAGCAACAACTAAACCATCAGTGTGTTATCAACATTCTTCTCCTACTAAATCCAAAACACAGCACTATGCCTGCTGCTAGGAAGAAAATTAACTCTATCCCAGCTGAAACCAGGACACGCTTTTAATCAGATGCACAAAACCAAGCAAGGACAGGATTTCCTTCCAAACCTGGTCCTGAAGGGGTCGTCTAGAGGAACCCGTCTCCCTTCGTGGCCAGCGAAGAGAGGGTGCCTCAGCGGGGTGGTGCGAGCTGCCCCGCGCCCGGCAGTGCTGGCGGGAGGGAGGGAGCGGCACAGCGTCACTGCGCTTCCCACGGGCGGCCGCAGTGGGACTGTCCAGAGGCGTTCGGATGGGCGTAGCCAGATGGCAAAGAGAATTACTGGGAAACCTCGCAACTCTTCTTCCTTCAAGTACTAATGATTCTCCCTATTTTTAACCAGAGCAGACTAAGCACTGCCTGTAGGGCTGTCCTCTGCGCAGGAAAATCCACCTTGGAGTTGTGTAAATCTCGCTCGGTATGTGTCCCTCCCTCATCAATTAATTTACAGGGAAATACCTTTTAGGATGGGCTCAGCTACATTTGTCGAACTTCCGTGGCATATTTGCTTATGTAAGGGCAGTAGTTTCCCTCCTAGATTTTGCCCTCAAAACCCGTGGTGTGACCATTGCACGCATCTCTTCCAATGCTACTGGCAGCGCAGCTGAAAATCTCTTCCCTTGCTGCTGTCAGGGGAACAGCTATAGCCTGCCCATGGCCACGTGTAAGAGAATTACCATAGCTCTAATCTGATGTGCACTCAGTAGCTCAGAGCACGGAAAGACATTGGAGCAGACAGTCAAAGCTTGAAAAGCTTGCAGACTCTCCCAAATGGAGGTGGTCAACTTGGATTAGTTGTTGTGTCTGCTAGGAACAGGACAAGAAGTAATAGGCTTCAACTGCAGTCAGGCAGCGTTAGGCTATCTGTGCAGGGCAGTGAATCTCTCGAGCAGGTTGTGGAGTCGTTCCTGGAGGGTTTAAATAACGGGTCAGGCACACATCTTCCTGCAAGGCTGAGTGGATCCTTCAGTGTGCTAGACAAATGGATCGAGTGATCTCTGGAGGTGTCTTGTTAGCCCCGTTTCGTGTGATTCAAGGCTCTAGCTTTGAAGAATAACTCCTTTTTTTTTTTTTTTTTTTTTTTTTTTTTTTTTTTGGCAATTGTATGAAATTTATACTGCGGACGTTGCCCTTAAGGCTCCTTACAGGCTTGGTCTGGTTCTGGATTGCAGTAGGATTACAGGAGAGAAGAACTGTGAGGGTGGTTCAGCTGCTGAGCTGTTAGCTCCATGCCCTCTTGGCAGTGGTGGCCACCACTAGGTATGTCTTAGAGAGCTGGCAGAAAGCAGAGGTGAAGTAAAATGTGTTTCTCATCATTTTTGTGGTGAATTGTAAGAGCTGAGTTTGACTCTGAAGCATGAATTGTGATGTCTGTCAAACTAATATCATCACTATTGGAAAATTCCATGTTAGGGAGATTATACTCATTTACTTTGGAGTTTTGGCCAAAAATGCAAACTCAGTGGTCCAAATTTAACTGCCATATAGTTTTGCTCAAACCATCACACTAAATATTTCCTAAGGCTGGCTCTCGGCCTTCAGTGAAGCTGGTCTAGGTGAGTTGTAGTGTTGCTGCTCTACCCTTTAGGTGCAAATCTAGTGTTGCTTGCATGCTCCAGCTCACACTGTCTGCGTCTGTGTACAGTCTCAGAGCCAGGCAATTTCCATGCAGTATTTTTTTCATGTGTAAGTGACGAGGAAAAAGTCCTAAATCTGGAAGTAACTAAACTTACACTTTAATTTTCAATGTCTGCTGAATACTCGAGGGAATTTTAACGTGGGGTGTGAATAATTAACACTAGCTATCAGTTTACAACAGTTTGCTGGCTAAGACTAAGCACTATGCAAAGAAAGTAAAATAAAAATCACCCTTTAAAATTTCCTAAAGGCAAAAGGAAAGGTAAATAATTGCCTAACCTCCTGAGATTCTGGTAAAGTCAGAATCTTCCATTGAAATGACTGTGAAAAAAACCGGCCTCCCTCTAAGTCAATTTAAGATTTTAATTGCAGCAAAATTGGGTAATTCAGTTAAGATTCCCAGAGCAAATTGTAGCTGTGCCTCCCTGGTTACACTCATCTCCTTTCATGATTATACATTTTAAAGGCAGTGACCCAAAACACTGTATGTGTATCCAGAAAGTTCCAAGGAAAGTGCAGTTTAAAGGTAAAATTTAGTATAAAAGCTAGAAGTCATACCTACCTTTCCTGGAGGAGTAACTGTGTTTTCCCGTTCTGTAGTATTTTTCTGAGCATGCATCGCTTTGCTTCTGTTGTGCTGCTGCATAGGGATGAAATGCTCATACTGGAAGGGAGAGAGCTGGTGTTGGTGCTGCAGCTTTACATCTCTCTTTTGATGTTATACCATTCAAAGTTTGGATTTTGCTTTCACCGAAAGCCCTATCTGTCTTCTGTGATAGATTTCCTTTTAAAGCAAAACAAAGAGCATAGTTTTGGATTAAATATGTCATCAGAA
The DNA here is from genome assembly GCF_030463565.1 of Pelecanus crispus. NCBI lineage: Eukaryota > Metazoa > Chordata > Aves > Pelecaniformes > Pelecanidae > Pelecanus > Pelecanus crispus. The sequence goes on from NC_134648.1 coordinate 69,321,691, forward strand.
GATTGTACTGCTATGTATGCTGATTATCATAAAGAAAATACCGAACAGATTATACTTAGGCTCTCTTAAAGAAATTCACCTCCAGGCTGAAAGCCAGTGTGAGAAATATTGCCTTGAAAGCAAGCAGTTTTGGAAGGTGATAAACCCCTGGAAATTGGATGAAATTTCTAAATGCTCCAGAACTGTAACGAACAGCTTATGGTAATAAAGAGTTGGCACGAATAATCCGTGTTTGAGAAGAGCTTCTAGAGGATGGAACAAAATACAGTCACTTAATATCGGTTGAAAGTCTAGCCTCATTAGTGAAGTCATTTTTTTCAGCTAGAGACTGGCTCATCTCTGCACGGGGGAAGAGCGAAGGAGAGACTCAGCTGTGCGAAGGCAGGAGCTGCACCCAAGGGTTACGTTTCCCATGGACTCAAACCTCCTTTCAGGAGTTCCCCGTCTCAGCACTGGGGCTTAGATGCGGTAGGTGCCTGTGCCCTGTGTGTACATCCACAGACTCCCCTATAGCTGCTAGGGTGCTGAGCCCCGGGTAGGGTCTGCCTTGGAGGAGGTCTGCGCAGGGTTTGCTGTGGTAGCTTCTCTCCCCAGTTGGCTTGAGGTGTCTGGGGCCAACTGGTAGGTTGCTGTTCAGGACTTGTGCCTGAATGAGCAGCTAGCCCAGGCTAGCCAACGCCTGGGTTATGCTGGGAGGTGTCTCGTGGGATGGAGAGGGGGCTGAGGAATAGTGCCAGGAGACGAGCAGTAAAGTGGACACGGAAAGATCACAGCCAGGCTGTTGGCAGTGAGGGGGTAAGCTCCCAAGGGAGATAGGTGAATGGACAAACCCACTGCTGGCTTGCCAGCTACTGATTCTTTCAAATGTATTTGGTGTGGTGATCCCTACTTGTTCTCTGATGGGGTCACCTTAAAAAGTAGTTCCTCCTGCAGGGTTCATTACCTGTGTGGCCATGTGATTCAATTAGGTTTATTTGATGGTGACTAATATGTGGTAACATCCATCAGAGGCAAGGTGCTTAGTGGAGAACAGCACAGTGTATAAATCTCTTTTCCTTCTGTCGCTATCTTTCAACAACAAGCTAATTCCATTTAATACATAATGGTAACACTTAATTGGTGATAGAAACTGAGAGGAAATGGGCAAAAATGGATACAAATGCCTCTTGGCTCTGATCCAGCTGGTCCTTCACTTCCTCTGAATCTGAAGAGGAATATTAGAAAGGGACAGCATGTGAAAAGCCTCATTAGGAGAGTGCCAGTGAAAATATACTGTCTTAATGTAGCTGTGGTCAGGCAATCTGACAGCTCTCTACTGCAAAAAGCAGGATGCTTAACACGTTTCCCTTCAAATAAGGGTGTTTTGGGGCATCTTTCTGTATTTGATTTCCTTCTCTGAATTTGTTCCTAACAACTTTTTTTTTCTAAAAAAAAATTGTTCTTTTCTTTGGAATAATGAATAATTTAGGCTCATAAAATGTAAGAAATGCTATTCTCCCAGATTGGCTTCAAATGTATTTTGAAACCTCAAACCCAACCACTTCATCAGGTGCAGAATTACAGCAGTATGTCACTGCAGACTTTTCTTGTCTTCCTGCAAATATATCCAGATACAGCATCTGCCCCAGAGCATGCTGTGGGAAGCTGACTCCGTCTGTTCGCCCGGCTCCATTTGACACTGCCTTGAGATACTGATCTATGACCTTGCAGCCTGGAAAGCGTCGTGTGCAAGCAGGGAGGCATGAAAAATAGGAGACTGCAGTTTGAGCTGGAGGCGCTGCAGGTTTCGAGTGAATTTATGGTACAAATGGTGTGAGTTTGTGCTTGGAGGTGAGGTGTCCAGATGCAAAGGGTGGCCAGAGAGTTCATAGGTGCAAGTACTAGCAATGCTTTAATGACACAAGAGGGAGCTATGAACCCTCCTGAGATAACAGCAGGGTTCACCCAGGCACAAAAGGCACCTGCTAATGGGCAGGAGAAGACATCTCTGAGTACAGCAGCCTCTGGAAAGACAGACCAGGCATCTGTTGTGCTGGTACTTCTAGGGTTACTTTACTGACAGTCAACCCTGGAAATCTGGAGAGGAAGTTGGAAGGGAAGACTTCTTCCATGGGGAATACAAATAAAAAATAAGAGATGGTTGTTCCTGAATCTGGTACCATTGTGGACATGTGAGTGAGATGCAGGGAGTTACAGTTGCTGTCCAAATGGTAAGCTCCATTGCTTATTCATACCTGTTTACTTTAGAATAGAATAGACTATTTCAGCTGGAAGGGACCTACAATGATCACCTAGCCCAACTGCCTGACCAATTCAGGGCTGACTAAAAGTTAGAGCCTGTTGTTAAGGGTGTTGTCCAAATGCCTCTTAAACACTGACAGGCTTGGGGCATCAACCACCTCTCTAGGAAGGTGTTTCTCTTCCAGTGTTTAACTTACACCTGGTTGTAATTCCATGTGATAAATGGTCAATGCTTTTGAAATTTGCTTTGTGTGAAGTGTTTTTCCTACCTTTGTCTGACAAAGGAAAGGATGGCCCTAGGGGCAAATGCTAGTCTTGGACAGAGGAGTCCAAAGTTTGTCTCCCTACTCATCTGTGTAGGCTATGCTGTGGGCTGCGTGAGGTATGTTGCTCAGGCCTTGACCTGGAAATGAGACTTAGGGGGAATTTAGGATGCGAGACCTGGGCAGGGATTCCTCCGAGTTCTTGCCTAGTTCTTTAAGCACCAGTTTCATCACTAGAGCTTCCTAGAGGCTTCAGATCAGCTGCTGGGCGAGTCCAGGGCTTGGTACTCTGCAGCCTCTGATGTAAGGCCAGCCAGCATCTTCAGAGCAGGCAGGGACATGCCACAGCAGCATGCTTTACACACAGCACAACGCTTTGCTTCAGAATCATGCCGGGGCAGAGAAGCGGCATGCAGACGTGCATTGTAGCGTAGCAGTTACAGCGCTTCCCAAGATGTAAGAGTCATTGTCTCAATGGCTTCCTCCAAGCTGACCGCTCAAGATGTGAGACTTTGGGCATTATGAAGATAACTACTTACCTGTATTTAATTCTCCTTCCTTTTTAAGGCCTGATTTTAGGAAAAAAAAAAAAAAAAGAAGTTGCTTATTTCTGCTGGACCTTGTAGGCTTTTTGGTATCTGGTTATGGATGGGGAAGGGAGGACTGCAGATATCAAATTTTCACATTCCCTGGCTCAACCTCACCTTCTGCCTTGCTCAAGTTATCAGGGGGTCTGTAGCTCTGAGCACCGTCAGCATCCCTTGACCATCGGTCCGTTCCCTGCCCTGTGTGTTGGGCTGTGCCTCTTCTCAAATATCCAGTGTATTTTTGCTCAAAGAAAATTGCTGCTTTTCCTCCCCCTCTCTCCTTTAAAGCTTTTTAAACACCGCTTGCATTTTTGTCCTTGTTCTTGCCTTTCACCCCAGTTCCTGGGTGGATACTACGTGCTATACTTGATACAGTCTGAGCTATAAATAAGAAGCAGTTTGTTGGAAAGTAAAATTAGCAGGCCAGATTTTCAAACGCGCTTCTAAATCTGTGCCTAGCCACCTCAGAGTGTACATGTCCTCGTTTTCTGAGGTGCTGAATCTTGTTGTTATCCTTGATTTCAATGGGAATTTGTGATGCTCAGGACTACTGGAAATCAGGTCACTTTTATATTTGGGTCCTGAGCATGGATGGAAGAGCCTGATCTCCACCACTGTGTTATCGGTGGAGAGACTAAGTCACGGAAAGGTTGGAAGCTTGCCCCAGGTCCGTCCCTTACCTAGCAGCAGCATGAAGTAGGCATTTTGGGGAGGGAGGCCCCTTCCGTATATAAGGCATAATATGAGATTCTCAGTGAGCGACCACAGACTTGCTTACATCCCTATGGTGAAACACTGCAAGTCCTTGAATTCACATTCGTCATTTCGCTTTGGCTTTCGTGAAATGTGGTTGTAGGCATTTGTCAAAAGCTGGAACCATTGCCCTGATCTGAATGTTGCCGAAAGGGGATCGTCTGCAGATCCGCTGCAGGAATGCTGCTGGTGAGTTATGGCTGGAGGTTAACCGCAGAACTTTGTCTCTTTGTAATTAACCTAATGTGGTGCCAGCTCTGTTTGCTTAGAGTCATTGGAAGCGTTGCTGTCCATGGGAGTACAACAGGGATTCAGTCAGGAGACAGAGTGAGAATTTTTTTTGTAAGAAAGTAAAATCTGGAATTTAGGCACATGGAAAAATACAGCTGTGAGTATATCATGGCAGCACTCTGCTTAGTCTTCAGATCAAATCAGATTACCCAGCTGAGTGTATAGCACTGAGTTACCACGCTAATGAGCACAACTAGAAATGCCCACAGATAGATTTCCTGATCTTTGATTTTTGACACACAAAGAAGCAATGAAAATCAGAACAGGGATGGCTTGGTTGTGCTCGTGAAAATGCACTCTGCTGGGGTGCTGCTCCCTGAATAATGCAGTTTGTGTTTAAAATGGGCAGAGAAACAATTAATCTTTCCTAGTTCATGAAGACCTATAACTGTAGGAAGACCGTAAAGGACATGGACCCTGTTGCTACTTTACCCATGCCACAGGAGCTCATGCAAGAGAGCATCATCAAGAGAGGCGATGCGTTTGTTCTGCTGGAGGCTCCCAGTGCTGCAGCTGGACCTGCCAGTTGGGTGCCTGGTCCCCGTGGCTCTGAAGAGTCTCCTTACAGGGTCTCCTTGCTCTGGGACAAGCTGGGGAAAACAGGGGCTCCGCAAATGGGAGAAACAAGGGCAACAAGGCTGGTGAAGGGTCTAGAGAACAGGCCTTATGAGGAGCGGCTGAGGGAACTGGGATTGTTTAGCTTAGAGAAGAGGAGGCTGAGGGGAGACTTGATCGCTCTCTACAACTACCTGAAAGGAGGTTGTAGTGAGGTGGGTGTTGGTCTCTTCTCCCAAGTAGCTAGCGATAGGACGAGAGGAAATGGGCTTAAGCTGCGCCAGGGGAGGTTTAGACTGGAAATTAGGAAAAATTTCTTTATGGAAAGGGTGGTCAAGAATTGGAACAGGCTTCCCAGAGAGGTGGTGGAGTCACCATCCCTGGAGGTGTTCAAAAAACGGGTAGACGTGGCACTTGGGGACATGGTTTAGTCTGGTCTACCCTTGATTGGTTTAGTGTGGACTTGGTAGTGTAGGTTAATGGTTGGACTGGATGATCTTAAAGGTCTTTTCCAACCTAAATGATTCTATGATTCTGTGATTCTATGAAATGGCGAAATCTCACTGGAGTGCAGACGTCATTTTTGTCTTTTAATTTGCTTTGTGCTTTAGAAAAAAGCCCAGCAGTGTTGATGCCTGCAAGCAGAGTAAGCTGCAGCTGGAGTGACAGAGGGAAGGAATGACAGACGAGGGGCTAGTTTGATGGATGCTTGTTGACACTGCGAAGAGAGAGAGTTGCTTCATCTGCCACCAGGAAGTTAGTTTTGGGCTTTTGACTGTGTTTTTGGCAGCTGTGCTTAGCACAGCTTTTGTAATTAAATTGAGCCTCCGGTTAGGAAGGCACAGGTAGAAGGTGATAAGAGCTGCAGAGGATGTGGTTGCCAGATTTCTCATTTCTACAGCTATGTAACCCAGGGCTCTGCTCCACAAAACCAAAACATAGCTAGAGCATCAAGCAGAAAGATGTTTGCATGCAGAAAATCCAAAAGAGTTTTTCTTTGTTAGCTTGAGAGCCTGCAGCTTCTCCTTCCAAAGCCTCCTGTGTGCTTGTACGCCAAGACGAGTACTTGGCATCCCGCTCTGCCGCTTGGAGCTTTGCTGGAGGAAGAGCAGCTGCTTCAGTCTACATTTTCCATGCCCTCTCCCAGCACAGCTTTTCCCTCTTTGGGAAGAGTGTTTAAATAGCTATTTTAAACAAGCAGGGATTACAGGAAGAGGAGGTTTGACTTACGTGACTTATTAAAGTTTTATCTTGGAGAGCTGGTCTCCTGGCAGTGTTGTGTGAAGCCACAGCACCACTGTGGCTTCAAGCTTGCTCACACTCAGCCGTCCTCCCTCCTCGTCGTCTCCTTCCTTCTCCTCCTGGGCTGCCTTTGCCTTGATCTCCATAGCTGTCTTAATCTTCCCTGTGCCCAGTGCCTTCCCAGAGCTGCCTCCCATCCCTCGCCCCAGAGCTGCCGTTGCCAGCCCCCTCCTGCTGCATCCTTCTGGGGTGGTACCTTCATGATGGTACCTGGTCTGGTGGGGACCGGGAGCTCCTGAGCCCAGAGCTCAGTAGCTTGTGCTCCTCTGAAAGGAACGGGGACTAAGTTTCCAGATCAGTTTACAAACTTAGGGCATGATGCCAAAGGGCTGGTCTAGCCTCATCCCTCGCCTGTGTATGCTTAGCCATTTGTTCCTGTCTTGGTTTTCGGCTCCTCACTTACCCCAACAAAACCATCAGGAGGTCCTTTGGAGAGCAGGTTAAAACTAACTTTCATTTTGCCCTTGTCGGAGCCTAGCTCAGCACCACTCCACAGCTCTGGGGGTACTTGAGCCAGGCAGGGAAATCTCAGCTGTCCAAGTTTATGCCAGCAATGCTTGGCTGTCGTCTACAGCATAAGCCAAGCCCCGGGGCTGACTGGCACTGCTGCCTGAACGGGCAGGGCTTGAACCCTGTGCCTCTTCCTTGCTGTACGACAGGCAGAGCGGTTGTGTGAGCCAGTACATCCCTCTGCCCCGGCTGCTCGTGGGAGAGATGCTGCATCGCTCCAGCAATGGCAGGGGATGGCTGGCCTGGGCTGCTGGCTGGTGTCCTGGCATGCCAGCCGCTCTCGCAGCGCTGCAGTGACAGAGCACAGAGCCTACGTTGTGTGTACGTGCGCGCGCGTGTGTGTATTTATGGCTGTACACACATCCTCTATAAATAGACACACAATGGCACAGACACGTTCATGGGCCAGAGAAAATGAGGTCAAAATTTCATTAGCTAGAGTGCTACTCCACGTCGCTTTAAAGACCAACTTGCTAATGTGCATAAAATCCCTGTCTCGAGTGGGCTGTCCTGTGCCTCTCTTCTTTTAAACTTTTTAAATTGTTTTTGGCATTCAGGAGAGAATTGTATTAAACACCTAGAATCCCACAATGGAAAGAGCAGGGGGCAGGGGAACATATCTAAAGGGACAGGAGAGATAAAAGAACAAGTGGAATGAAACCCCCTGCAACCTCCTTTTGAAGTAATTGGCTAGGCTAAGGCTGAGTTTTTCTTCCATTACAAACCCCAGGAGATAATAGCTGGAGAAGCTCTCCTGAAATAGGGTTCCTCAGAGCAGGGAAAGCCATCCTGGATAGCGTATCGCAGAGTAAAGCTGGTTCAAAATACCGATTGTGGGACGATCCCCGAGGGAAAAGCTGCTGTTCAAATGAGAGTGTGGTGCGAGAGGGGTCAGGCTAGCTCCACTTCTAACGGAGCTCGAGCAATGCAGGGGGACGTGTGGTTCCCCAGGGTAAGTTCACTGGATGCTTTGCATCGTTAGAGCAGTTTGTGTGCGCAGTAAATGCAAATCTGAATCGCTGGGTAAGCCGCACCGGTGCAAGCTTGGGTAGGCATGACACAAGTAAATCTGTTTTTCCCTTTTTTTTTTTTTTTTCTTCCTTTCTTCTTCAAACTCTTTAAGTTTTGGTGGAGGGAGGAAGAAAGGTTCTTAGCCTGACTGAGCTCTCCCAGGAAACTACATTTGTACTAAGCTCTTGCAGAGTGAGGCCTACAGGCATTTTATGTGCATGAAAAACTAATGCAAAGGTTATTTTGCTGCCAAGATGCATCTGTAAGAAGCAGGAGAGTCTGTGCGCTCTGCCAGAGCCTCTGCACCGTTACGCTGTGTTCCCATTAATCCCGGGAAGGCTACTTCCAAAGGACCCCTTCTGCCAGATCCCAGCATCCAGCTGCAGAAGGGCCCCCATGGGGAAGCCAGCAGCGTTGGTACTGCTGCATCTGAGGGGTGACTCTTTCCCCAATACCCAGCACACCTGAGGGAAGCGCAGCACACCTAGCAGTGGGGTTTTTTGTTCTTTCCTTGCCTTTATCTGGACCTGTTCATCCCTAGCCCAAGGCTTGGGAAGCTTGCTACAAAGCGCCCTATGGTACACCCCAATTTTGTGGCCTTTTTAGTCTCTTGCCAAGAAGGGTGGTTTCTTTTCAAGGTCACATTTCCTCACCGATGCATTGCTGCCTGGTTTTGGACTCTTGCATTTTTAATCCCCCAAAGTTATCAGTTTAGTCACAGGCGTGCTGGGCCAGCCTTGGTTTATGTGCCAGTTCGCAGATGTCCAAGCTGCTGTCTGTGCTGGAGGAGAGCTGGTGGGATGTGCCAGGGAGGCGAGCCCACAGCGCCCGTGAATGCCAGCAAATACACCCACTTTCTGAGAGGCTGAACACACCAGCTGTGTGTTAAGGCTAGTGGGTGGCTGGTGCTTGCTGTACACGGTCCGTGTGGCCCTGGGGACCTTACGGTGAAGTTTAAGATCCAGGAATAATCACGGTCCCTCTATTTGCTGGACAGCACTTACTGGGAGTAGACCTTTTGTAGACTGGTGCAGTGGGCAGGATGTGGTGCCTGTTCAGAAATGCTGGAAATCAGCTGTTGTGCTGTGATTTGTTGCAGGGCCGGGGCAAAACATTTGCAAGAGTGTCATCAGGGAGGAAAAAAAAGGTCTAAAAAACCACCATCTTTTCATTGATGTGGATTCCAGACTCTGAAAGATTTTGGAAAAGTGGGGCAACCCCTCCTCAGGTATTCAACATTGAATGGTGAGGTGGTAGAAATAAGCCTCTGAGGGGGTGACTGTGTCCCACAGGCTGTGGAAAGCTATGCTCCTCTCTGCTGACTCCAGGACTGTGCGCCTGACCTGCTCTGACCAGACCCACCAGTTCCTACCCATTAATGAGCCGTGCTGACACAGTTACTGTAAGCAGAGGGTTATCCTGGGCTTGAAGATGCCACTAACCAGCAAGGGATGTAAGGGAACGTTTGGGTGCCAGATTAATTGTTTTGGGGACCGAGTGCTGATAGCACAGTGCGTTCCCTAACGAGAAGATGGGCTCTCCAATAACTTAATAGACTCCTGCAGCGGACTCCGATTTCCCTCTGACAAGTTAAACCGGTGCCAGATCAATACTGTGTTCTGTTGCAGTAAATAGGCTTGATTTTAAGTATTGAGTAAGAATTTATTTCAGATGAAGGTCTGATTTTTAAAGGAGAGCGCTCTTTCAAGTAAAGAGCGGATCAAGTCTGTGGATGGCTGCTGGCCCCAGCTGGTCCAAATGTCAGCTCCTGCAAAGCCTTGCTTGGGGAGCTGGTGAAAGCAGGCGTGCGTCTCTTCCCTGGGAACTGGAAGGCAGCAGAGATCTCAGGGGTACCCTTGATTGGAGCAATTCCGCTTTGAACCACCTTGTTTGAACCACCGGTCAGTTCTGTGAGTGGAGTGAGGACCTGAGGAGACTACTTATAAAAATAACTCCCATTTCCACCAGGTAAAGTGGGTTTGCATGGGGCTGGGCCCCAGGTGATGTGGCTGTGGTGGTGCGTCTGCTTCCCTGGCCCAGGATGGGGACGTGTGTGGGGAGGGTGTTGAAGTATCCCTGAAGGAGGTTCGTTGTGCATGGGGCTGCCAGTTCCTCTCTGGAAAAGAGATTCTTCGGTAACCATAAATCCACATTACTAAAAGGGTATCATCATCCTAAAGAAATACAAAGCTGTTCTCTTTAGGAAGAGCCTGTTTCACTTTTACGATCCATTTTCTGGTGCATATGCACTCAGCTTTTCATCTGTGTCGAGAACAGCGTCCGTGTCCCTCTTTTTACGTTGGAAAAACCATCCCCAGTCATGAGACGATGCCTGGGTCCTGCCACCGCTCGTCACACCAGGCACAGTCCTGCGGGACAGTCCAGGGACTTCAGTAACTGACCCAGGAAGAGTATTAGAAACCAGACTAATTACAGTGAACGCACAGCTTCGACATTTTCATTGTGTCACGACTGTTTAATCCTTCCTTAATCCCCTAATGCTGCTCAGTAGACTTTTCTTGTGTTATCTTCATTGTCTTGCTAATAAGATGTTGCACGTAAGAGAGATTTACACTGAAAGGTATTAGGGAGGATTATATGAAGATTAGACAAGAAGTACTCACAAAAGATTGGAGATTTCTTAGTACCAAAATTTTTAATTTCTGTAGTGCAAGGATTTGTACTTTTTTTCCCAAGAATTTGTAGAGTATTTCTGCTAGAAAAATTCAAAAAGTTGCTACTGTTCAAAAGAATTCTCTTGAACTTCAGCACCGGTTGTTTTTCAGACTAGTACTAGCTAAATTTGTCATCTGTTTTTTTGGGTGGTGTGGTGGTTTGGGTTTTTTTTTTTTTCCCCCCCAAATGTGGACCCAAATTCTGGGGAAAAAAAGAGGGGGAATTAAACTCACGTGGGATCCCTCTTCTGCTGGGCGAGGTGTACATGAGCGTCCTCCGTGGTACCCCTGTTGATGAGTGCAGATGGACTTGACACCCAGCAGAGCTCACTAATTTCAGAGGAGCCCTGTGGGTGCTGAAAGATGTTTTGTGCTGAGCCTTTACAACCAGTGACTGAACTGTGGGACTGGCTGCGGTGCAGTAAGGCTGGTGTCTCGCAGCTGAGATTTTGGGCTGTTATTTCATCATCATTAAATAAATGTAGCTGTGTTTTTGCAGAGGCAAAGCCACCCTGGCATCAGATCAGCACTTAAAATGGAAAATAAAAATGCTTTTAAATAAAACAGTGGAAGCAAAGGGGTAGTAGATTTTGTGACTAACCATCAGAGCTACTGGAAATTAATCTTACCATAGGGCCTAAACCAGAATCACCCGTTGAGTCAGGGCTTTGTCACTTTGTTCTCTTTCAAAAGCTACAACACTGTGTGTTCAGGGTCAGTTCCTGAAGCCAAGCTGGGATGCAGAGTGGCTTGTTCAGGTCACTTCCCTGTGAAGCCCTGATGCTCTGCTGTAGGAGTCTTTCACAAGGCTTCACGTCTGCCTCAGGAATCTTCTAAAGTCCAGTGTCCCATGGTAGTGGGTGTCACACTATTTTGAGATTGAAATCGCTTCCAAAGAAGGCACAGAAGCCCAAAAAATAAAGGGTACTTATTGGCAGCAGGCTTGCTTTTCTCGATAACATTTCATGCCTGTCCTTAAGAGTGGTCCTGAGTTGCCTGTGGTATACAGGTTGGAAAACACCGCTTGCAATGATTTGGATGCAGATGCTTATTTGGGAATTCTGCAGAGCATCCTACTTCTGAGACCCATTCTGAGCTCACAGTATGTTTCCTTCACCTTAGTTTTTGTTATTAGCTCAGGTAATAATAGTTAGTTTTTATTATTAGCACCTTTTTATTATTAGCTCACTGTTGCTTGATGAATATAGGTTGAGTGAATGAATGGGACAAGCTAAATGAAGTGCAAGGCCTTTACTTTCAGGAGGCTTTAAGTACCCAAATGTAGTCACACTGAAGGATTGGTATTTCTGAGTATGTTTAGCACCTTCTGGAGATCTGTTCTTCATTGGGAGGTAAAATTATTTATCATAATAATTTTATGATAGAAAATGGGATCTACTCTGTCCTTATGGTCTGAGGTGGTCAACTCCACTTCATCCATGCCCGACAGCCTGATCCGAAAACCCTCCTGCAATGGGAATATTCGACCTGGCATCATCTCATTTAGTGGTTCACTGTTCTCCTTGTTTAACAGCTGGCCTGCTGTCCCACTGAACTTTCCATTAATACAATTAAAGTCTGTTGCTCCTGGCCCTGTGAAGACAGACGTGCGTAATTAATCCTTTCTTCTGTGCAGGAACCTTTTACACACATGAAGATGACTTGCTCTTTCCCCTCTGTCTTCTTTAAGTTGTTTGACCCCAGTTCTTTCCATCCTCGCACACAGACTGGGTTGTTTTTTTTTTTTTAGACCTCTGTTCGCTCTAGTCCTTTTTCAGATCTTTTCTGAAGCTTCAGATCTTACTTCAAAAGCTCTGTGAATTCTGCACCCAGCCTTTAAAATTAGAGGGGCTGTGAACTGTGATGCAGCACCACTAACATGACATCTCATGCTGTAATTTGTCCTAAAAATTCATTACGTTTCTTCATCCAAGGAACTTTGTGGTGCCATCTGGGGTGGTAGGGGTTGCAGTGTTGGATGGTGCAAACTCCTACCCCTACCGCAGAACCTGCCTAGATAGGAACACGCTGGTGGCTACATTTTGGGACTAGCCAGCCCTGGATTTCTAGCCTGCTCTGCTATTCTGATTACGGTATTGAAAAAAGCCCTAAGCCATCTAATTAACTGCTGGCTACCCAAAAGATCACAAATAGGAGAAGTGGTTTGCTGTCTCACTGGCATGCTCTACGGTCACGATGACAAACATAAAATGAAATTTTTTTCAACTCAAATGCTCTCTTGTGGTAAAGAAGAGACACTTCATAATTGCAGAACCAGAAAATGGAGACAGCTTATTTCACTCGTGGCAGCGTTGTTAATAAAACACTGGGAAGGCAAATGATTATCTGACATGCAATTACATCTAAGCTGTTTTCCTCAGAAAAAAACCTGCAATATAAGTGTTGGGCATCTGATTTTATTATTCTGTCTGGAAAGTCTGTATTGGCTACTTTAAATTGATAGCCGATTTATTCTTTGTTGTTCAGTAGGCTGTGCCATGGTTGTCTACTTGTGCTGTGTTTTACTGCCAGGGAGTTTTGGAGTCGCCAGGCTGAAGTAGGAGCCTTTCTCCTAATCTCTTACACTTGGAAAGAGTTTGAAATTCAGGTGACTTTTGGTGGGGGATGCCCAGACTCTGGGTAGCTGAAGATCATGGCATGATCTCATAGTGTTACCATTTTGCCAGCACCGCTTCTCAGACGAGCAGATCCCCCCACCTCAAGCAGGTAGGCTGTACTGTAGGGAGTCTGGTGGGCTCTGGTTTCTCAAAAGAGGTCTGTGCACGCTACAGATGAGATTTCTGTGCGTTCCCCGTGAGGTTCTTGCTCATCACTGTGCCTGGCCGTCAGTAAAGCCCGTGAGCTGAAATTTATGATGGAGTACTAAACATATCTTGTCTTGTTGATTCAGGATTAGGGAGCAGGATCCATTCGACCTGGCAGAGGCTCTGAGGCCGCTAACACTGTATGCGCTCTGCAGCTGAAATAAAGTTCCTCTTGAATCTTTTTTGGGTTTTCGTTGAGCAGCTTTTTTTTGTTCTTCTGCTTCTTTTGTAAATATGAATGAGTTGCTAATGTTGGAGGTAACAATATTTTCGTCAACCTGAAATCCATGTCTTTGTTTCTTACAATGTCAAAATATTGAAGATGCATCGAAGTTGATAGATTTGCTGTTTCCATGAAACTCTGAATGACTTTTATTGAAATTGAAGAACAGCTCTCCATGCCCACAATTCTTATTTTTTCTACCTATCTTTAATTGCATTAGAAGTTTAATATTTCTTACTATATGATACTTTCATGTTACAACAGAATAAAAAAACCTAAGAAGCTGCATTGCCAGCTCCGGAGACGTTAGTGTGTATCTCCCAGTCATTGCGGGTAGGCAGTTTATGTTTCCAAAGTGCATAATTAAGGAAAATCTGAGGTTTATTTTATTTGAAATTTTAATCCCTGCACTTCCCAGGGAAGCACTAGTTGCCAGGTCTGTAAAATCACATAGCAAATAAAAAGCTTTCCAAAAGCACTGTGGTAGAAGATGTTAGTGCTTTCAAGTCAGTTGAGTACTTCTTGCGGGGGGGTGGTGCTGATATTGGCGTGGGGGAGTCATCCGATACTTCGGGTTTGTTAGTAAGCAACATGTCATTGTGATGACGTGTAACATCTTACCCAGTTGGTAGCATCAAAACTATTAGGAGCCTTTCAGGTACGTACAGGACCTGGCCTCTGGCAGCCACGGCACGATGGCCGTCAGTGGTCTGAGTGGTTTTGAACTGGTTTCACAGTGGTGTGGGAGCCGGCTGCAGAGTCGAGCTGTCGGCTGGTTGGCAGCAGCTCCTTGAGGTCTCGTGGGACATGGAGGACTGAAAAGGTCTTTGCTTGTGGAGGCAGGGAGAAGCTTTTCTGTCCTGGATGATAGCTGAGTACCACTGCAAATCTCATACCGTCATCTTTGACTGGATGTCTAGCTGCTGCCATTAATCTTATTTCTGGAAATTGCCTGCTTGGGAAGCCTAAAAATAGATCACATTGTATTTTTCTGTTAGAAAAACAGGGTGCCTATTAAAGAGTGAATTCCTGGGCTGATTTACTGAAAATAGCAACCCATGTTGACATGAACTAGAGATCAGTGTGTAAACATCCAGCCCCCAAGGGAATTAAAATCTCTTCAGATTTAGTAGGTATTTCTTGCAGTTACTGGGTGAGATTTTAGCAGGCAATGAGTACTATGCTTCTTGGTATTTGCAGAATACCAGAAAATCTGGTTAAAGTTCAGTTTCTGCCTCAGTGAACAAAATGTATGAGACTAATGTGCCTTCAATATGAATATTCTCAAAAACCAAATCATACCTGTTTATTAGGGAAGTCAAGGTTGAGGCAGTCTTTCTACCACAAGCCAAGTAATGGTTGGGAGCGGCAGCTCCAGGGCTGAAATGCCATTGCAGGATTGCTCGCTTGGCTCCGGCTCTTTGGACAGAAGATCTGGAGAAGACAGGCAGGAACTCGCCATTGCCAATATGGTGATTTTTATGCCATCCATCAGTAAGGCGATGGAGAACACCATTATTTTAAACAAGTGAGTGGGACCCTCTGAGCACTTAAATACTCTGAGTTGGGGCTGCCCTGCCCTGTGCAGCGCTGCTTCTCCGGCGGCTGTGTGAATCCAGCGTTCACCACCTGAGTACGGGCTTGTGGACGCTGCTTAATTTACACTTGGGGAAGGATTAGTTGCTGTATCTCTGTGGTGGACTCGTGTTTGCTCATGTAGCTACTGGATGTGTGCAGAGACAGTTGTCGCTCCTGCAGACGGCGGAGAGGGAGAAGGTGTGTGCAGTCTTGTCCGCACCAGTGATGTGTGAGCGCACGCTGGCGGGGCTGAAGGGCCGTGACCTGCCTGGTAGGTGTTAATGGGATGCTAAGCAGAACAGGGCAGGAATTCTGGGTTGCTGAGCAGGGGTATCCAACAGTATTTAAGCCAGTGAGAGTTAAGACAGAGTAAGGACTTCAGGATTTGATTCTTTAAAATCCAGACGGCGTGACGGGGCACAGAGCTGAGATGTATGGTTCTTTTTACTGCTAGCTTTGGAAGTTGTTTTGGATTGAGTTTGTTGTTTTGAATCAAGTAACATTTGCTTCTGATTTTGCTAGAAGCAAGGTAAAAGTTCAAACTAAAGCCTTGACTTTGCTATACATAAAAATCCCTTTTGTAGGATACGTCCGTTTTCATCTCAGTTTGACTGTTTGTCTCTCCTGTGCCTGGCATCTAATTTATATTCCAACCGGATAAACTGAACTTGATAATGGCCTTTTAGCTTGTCATCTTAAAACACATGCTCGGCCTGGAAGAGCCAATAAAAGTCATGTTTGTGAGAGTCTTTCAGTCTAGTGATTGGGAATGGACTGACCTGTCGGCTGCAGGGATGTATGCAAAGTGGATTTCATATGGATCTTGTAACTAATGGTGTTCAAAACAAAGACTACAGTTTTAGGTCTGAACACTGTTCCAAAATCGATTAAGGTCAAAGAAAGTCCTCTCACGTCTTTATCGGGCGTTCACAAGGAGTGTTTCCCATTGGGAGCACCTGCCCTCGCTAGGTTGTCTAAAAGCCAGATGACCAGGTGTGAGCAAGCCACCTCACCGCCGCCGTAGTCAGTGGGAAGAAGTGGGTGCCTTCAGAGAGTTACTAATCTCAGTTTACTATAGACATCTACAAGAGACCAGGCGAGTTGTCTTCTAGAGTTACCAGTTTCCCAACACTCACCTTAAAAAGATTTTGGTATAGCTGGTTCAGACTTTGGTGTCCAAAGTCAGGTGAGATGAATCCCATTACCAATGTAGAAATTCAGTGTTTCATGTACTTGCGCAGCTGTTTGCCTTTAGCTGAGATGATTATGTCTCCTTGGGGCCGTATCACAGTTGTCATCTTCTCTGGATCACATATTCTGTCACTCCCCATCAGGATTATATTAATATTGTAATTTTGGTTATTAATTGTTTCCCATAGGGAAAAAAGCTCCCCAAACTGAACCTGACATGGCTCAATTTGTTCATTAATTAGGACTATAGACACTGTAACCAACTAGTGACACAAGATGATGTAGTGTCCTTCATGGGGACCTTATCCTTTATAACTTACCACAAGGTAAACCTCCAAAGGATTTTACTCTCTCTTGCCAGTTTTGTCAGTAGAAACGTGGCTGGAGTGCACGTTGTTGCAAGCAAACGTCCATGTGTGTGGGGCTGACACTTAAGATAAATCCATCATTACCTGGAGTTCAACTACAGCTTTTGATGTAGGTTGCAGCTTGAGTGAAGAAGAGTAAATAGCCTTTAGTTTTGCGGCAGGTTCCTTAAATATGTATGACTGACTCCTGCAAACAGCAATGTTGTAAGCCAAGAGAACAGTGTATGTTTTGATGGCATCAGCCCCTTTCTGCTGTGAGCATGGAGTGCTTGTTAGTGGATGTGATTCAGCACTCTCGAATTCTGACTCCGCTTCCAGTGCTGGTTTGCTGTCTGGTTAGCGAGTTGGCAAACTCGCAGCTTCCCCGTGCTCTCACCTGGATTAATTTTTACTGAGCCAGGGGACAGAGACCGCTGCAGGCAGCGTGCACCGTGCCTGCACAAGGAGGGCGGTAGGAAGCAATCTGGATGCGGTTCAGAGGCCTCCAGCTGCTGGGACTCTTGGCTGGGGATGAGGAATCTTTCCCGAGATGCACCTTATTCAATGATTATCTTTTACAATAAAACCCATGCAAGGGAATGGATACTTCGTCCGGCTCAAGAGCTTTGGTTAGTGTCTTTACAGTGTTTGCCTTAAGTAGGAGCGGATGTGGAGGTTGCGAGCCTGCAGCCTGGCTTATCGTTTACACTGTGTAGTTACACGCTGTGTAACTTACACTGCTCTAATTCATACTGCGTGTTTCCTTGACAAACAGGGACTCCCTGAGTGAAAATAATTAGATATGTAGATTGATTATGTGGAGCATTAGATTGTATTGGATTTTGTTAATTCTAGACTGCTGAGCCAGCATGCTCAGCGGTGGCTGACGGTGATCTGGGGCTCACCGTCAGGGAAATCGTGAGCCAGATTTCCAGGTATCACACTGCTTCCGTTCCCTGCAAATAAGAAAACTTTAACACGTTGCAGGCTGAAAGTGCAGAACTTGCAGCAAGCAACAACGAATGAAGATCTGCTTTAAAGGTACCTGGAAACTAGTTTACCATTGAATTTGGGGTGGGGGGGAGACCCGTATTTTCCCACTGTGATAGCTTGCATAAACATGAGGTAAGATGGCACAGGACTGCAGATTTCATGTTGACTTGCAGTCTGTGGAGTAACTATCAAGCCATCCTGGTAAATTTGGACATCACATTCCACTTGTGGCTGGATTTGTGTCTGATGTACCTCAGGAGAAGGGGACAGAACTTGCTTCTCTCACTTCCACTCCATATTATTTTATTCTTTTCTTCAGCACACTTAGAGCGGAGATAGAGAGTACATAGGAAGGATCAGAGGACCTATATGAATAGCATCTCGTACAGAAATGCAATCAGCTATTCATAGTAGGAGCAGAGACAGATGGCCAAAGCTCTTGCTTGTGTGGCCAGAGAAGCTGATGCTTTTCAAGCTGCAATCTTTGATGGGAGTTATAGGTACCAATCACACATATTTTTAAAACAGTGTTGTATCTGCTTCTTTTCTCTTCTTACTGTTGTATGAAGCGGAGATTGCTGGGGTAGATATTTGAAAGAGGGCTTTGTGGGTTTGAATATGGCTTCTGAGTTACAGTGTTAAAACGATGGCTGATTTTCCTTTGAAAAGAAATGCAGCAGATTTTAGATGCAATCACGTTCTGCCATTAATGTTAGAATTGTCTGAAAGAAACGTCTCAAATTGCTTGATATTGTCTTATGCGTTTCATCCTCACCATTGTTAAGGTTCGTTAATGATTCCATTATAAGCTCTTATTTGCAGAAATGGTTTTCTAAAAACAATCTCTGTGTTATATTATTATGTTGTTTATATTACATAAATGCTCAAGGACTAGACATGTATTAATAGATAGCCTTGTGATTGTGGAGCCAGCAATTACTTGACTGGTGATTACTCTATCACAATGTCTACTGACTCTCAGCACTTTGGAGGGGAGAATAAAATTCCTTCTGCAAATTGGGAAGATAATTTTCTTTGGAATAGTGGTTGTTACACAGTGCTGGAAATCCTCTGCATGCAGATAAGCAGTAAAAGCCGGTTAGCTTTGTGCGATGCAGTGTGATGCTTTGGAAAAGACTGTCACGGCAGAGAACCTTATCAGTCACAGGGGATATAATGAAGATCCTAAAGGACAGCTCCAAGCCTTCCAGAAGAGGACACGCTGTGTGGAAAACCAGGCAGCTGTAACCATTTCTTTTCCCCTGTACTTCTTCCGTAGTGTGTCCCAGGTACTCGACGCTGGGGCAGGATGGCCTTGGGAGGGGGGTTATGAGGTACTCTCTCCTTTCTCCTGCACTTCCATAGACCGCTGTCTCTTCCTTACTGTGTCACCGCACCCTCATAATAAAGAGTGCAGGACACTGTGTCTCCCAAAGAGGAGTAAGAGAGCAGCATTAAAGGGTTGTGCAGGGCAAGATCATGCACTTCAGATAATGTCTTATGCCACTGGCTTGGTTGCCCCAAAGACCTAAGGGTCACTTCCTATCCTTCTGGGTACAGTGGGGTCACGGGCTGCCTCGCCCGTTAGGATAGCTCCGTTCTCCACATGTGCCAGGCTCTTCTGTGGCTGCATCCGAAGGATGATCTGGCTGGGACTCTGCTTCCTCCCCTCTGCTCCTCCATATGTCCTGGCTCCTTATGGGTGAGTGAAGGGAACAGTCCTTGCGCACGTACCCCATCACAGTGCTTGTTACTGTGTAAAACACATGAGATGCCTGCAGCCTGCTTTAGGAAGCCCAGCACGTCACATTTGAGGTCAGTGATTCTTGATCCTTTTCAAATGACTTTATGGCCTTCCTTACAGCCGATAACTTCTCCTTGTTTGGTGGTGTAGTAGTGGATGGAGGACCGAGCCCCAGGCCAGGAATCCCCGCTCTCAGTTGCTATGAAAGGCACAAAGACTATAGGTGAAAGGTATGTACTTGTGGTCCTTGAAAATTCGACAGCTTTGCTAGCAGATTCCAGTAGAGCTAAGCTGCCTTTCTGTCCTTTTCCTTTGTATTTCCCATAGTTCCTATAGCAAATACCTTGAATATCAATGGTAAAGCTTTCTACCTGCAAATTGTTGGGTAGGACTTGGTACTAGTTCTCTTGGTGAAGAGCTCTGAAGCCAGGGCCCTTAAGAGATGTTGGTAACCACCTCCTGGCAAAGAAAGCTCCCAGTGCAGTGCCGAGTTACACAAGTGCACGGGCTTTTCTAGGAGTTGTAAAAATGGTACGGGCTGTCGCTGCTTTGCTCAGTGAAACTTTCTCATTGCTGCAAGTGAACAGCTTCCAGTAATATGAATAACAATAATAAAAAGGGAGTAGAAGAGAGAGGTGATGTCAGGGAAAGAGGGACAAAAATGTCCTGGCTGCCTCAAGGGAAGTGAGGAAGAAATGTAGACCAACGGTGGCTTATATATATCTCCTGGTTGTGACAATTTTTGTAGGGCATTAAAAGAGGAGAGACTCCTGCAATACCATTGCTTTGTTACCAGATACAGAGCTGGATGTTACCAGCTTTTTTGCCCAAGGCATTCCTGATTTAGCGGCTCTATAGGAGTTACATTATTCAAAGTTTATTAAAAATAATTACTGTAATCAACCATATATTGTCACAGTGTAAGGAACCAGAAAATTGTGTTGCATAATTCCCTTGCAGTTGTCTGAGAAATCTCCCGTCTGCTTTGCTAACAGAGCGCAGATATTTGATGTGAAATCCTTGCTTTCATGCAAAGGGGTTGCCGCACTTTCAAGTTTACAAAGCACGATAGCTAATAAATTTATATTTTATCTGCTGCACTTAACAATTGAATGAAAGAAAAGTCTTAGCAGAGGTCAAGCATTGTTTGAATGTGTTGCAAATGGTTTCCCAGGGAAACAGCAAATCAGTACTCATAGCCTACTGCAGCATCTCCAGAACAACATCTAGCCACCAGCCATAGCCGAGTGTTTACTATAGTACTCGGTACCAAAAGCGATGCAGACTAAAGACGAAGTGAGCGTGTGAGTAGGAGAGCAGTTTCAAAGGATGAAGAAACATTCGGCAAGAGTGGCACCATTACCATCTTACAATGTTTCTGAATTAAATTCGCCTGTGCCAGACGGTAAATGCTTTTTTTCTTATATATCTAACCCCAGGCAGGAATTTACTTTGCATGCTCCTTCTGCTCCGTTCCATGCAAAGTAACATGAATGTGTGTGTGTGTGTGTATGTGTATTTTTAAAGTAACTAATGCTTGGATAGCATTTTTAGCACTTTAATATCATCTATGATAAGTTCAGTTAAATTTCTGTTGCTTGTGTTCAACTGCTGTGTGAATGATTTCTGATGAAGAAGCTACCGTTGACATGTGAACAACGGATAAAGTTGTTGTACTTCGATCCTGGCTTTTAAAATGATGTGAAATTAGGTCCATGTAACATTATCCAATTTTCTCTAGTATTTTAATATTGTGCTCTAGATTTATCTTTTTTGCTTTAAAGACACAGGCACCAACTTTTTTGTGCTTGCTGTCCCTCAGCTTGAGACAGCAATTGTTCCCTTAAACTGCTTTTTACCCCCTTATTTTCAGGAGTGTCAGCTCTAAAGCAATTCAATTAATACAAAAACCACAAGATAGAAATTGTGAAATCCGTTGTGTGCTCTCGATCGGACGTGACAGCCTCATTCCTTGCAGAGTGCATACCAACTTCACATCACACTTTCATGTCAGCTGGAAATGTGGTGATGTTGTCCAGCATGAGATATGACTGCGCTGATAGCTGTGTTGCAGATACAAACCTCGGCATGCTGAAAATATACAGCAGGTATATGTGCGGTATAAATGAGAGGTCGAAAGGCAAGCTTTCTAAAAATACTCCTAATGTTCGGGTTCGAGTTTTTGTTTTAAATGTGTTTTAACTGCACTGTCGCAAGTTTATTATATTGTGTCAGATGTTTTAAGGAGCTGAGTGGTACTTTCTGAAGTTGCTTGTTCTGCCAGGAATTAACTATTTTCCCACCAGGTGTGGTGCGTTGTTAAGAACACTCGAGCCGTAAAATTGCAAGGCGTGTGCTGTCTCTGGTTTGAGCTTTGTTACGCCGACTGGCAATGAAAATGTCATTCCTTTTTCTGAGTTAAATTCAGCGCTACATCCAGGATAAAAACAAAGCAAAAGTCACGGTCCAGTGCTTGTTGGCAGCGCGTGACTTCCAGTTCTTCCATCTACCTGGGTTGGACTGGCTTAAATTACAGACGGGGCTGGGTTTTGATAGAGCAGGCAATAGTTTGTGTCATTTTTCTTGGGAGTATATGTGTGATAGTGAAAATTGTACAGGCTTGGTTGAAGGAGCTGATAGACGCGGCTGCTTATGTCGGTCCACTGCTGTTGCACAGCACCAGATTTTAGGATGTGTGAAATTGTAATTTGTACACTCACCTACTTTTAAAGGAGCAGTGTTGCGGCCGGGTGAGCTGCCTTGCTGTGCTGGTTAACGGGGTGATTAGCTGCTCTTTATTTCCTGAGAGCTCCTAGCACAGACCGGGCTCGTGTCACAAAAAAAGACTGTCCCTACCCCATAGCTCTAAGACAACTCACAAGCTGTGGTTGCCTCTAACTTAACCAGTCCGACTGCTGTCAGGCAGAGTCTTAACCTTCTCCCCATGCCGGGCTGCAACAGCAGTGTCGAATATTGCACTGCCTGTTTCCTCAGGGAGGGAAAATCCAGTCGTCATAGGAGGAAAGGGCAACAGACTGGAAGTGACTACATGACAGCACCTGTCAGATCCGACAGGCTGGAAATGGAAAGGTTCTTGCTAGGGATGAAGCTGGCCAACCTGAACTAATACTGGACCCATACATTAAATGTGAGCGTGTGCAGCCGGTTTTACAGATCAGCAAAGATTTTGGCAGGGATTCCCAAAGAATCCGAATGGGGTAGGGCAGCCAGCTTCCCAAGAGCACTGTGCCTGTCCCCCCTTTCCTTCCCAGGCATGGGGAGGGCACGTGGAAGAGACGCCACAGCAGCTTGGGCTCTGGGCCTGTGTGCTGGGAGGAGAGCAGGGGAGCAGCGCTCTCTATGTCGGCAGTTTTAAAGCAGTTGAGGTTTGTGGCTTCCAAGATATCTTCTGGTAGAACCACAGAAACTGCTGACTCCTGGATAGTGGAGTGAAATCCAGGCAAGAAGAGCTCCTTCAGTGGTAAAGAGGCACCCAGATGTTTGCAGATCACTGGTCAGAAAACACTGCTTATGTGGAAAGAAAGGGAGCAGAGACAGCTGCCGAGAAGGGTTGGCATGTGGGCTGAGCGGTTCTGGAAGATGTGAAGTGTGTGTTGAGCCGAGCCACAACCACCAAATACTTTTGGGAATGTGTCTTCATCTCAGTGTGGCCAGCCCTCACTCCCCAGCACGGCATCAGCTACAGTGAGAGGACTGTATGTACACGAGTGCCTGGGCCAGGTGGGTTGTATGGATGCTGCGTGGAGGGGACTTATCCCAAATGTGCCATCATGGAAGAGTAGGGGTGAGACCTGTCGGAGCTATTGCCCCAAGGACAGTGGAGAAAACAGTCGGAAGTATCTCCTGGGGTTACAAAATGCAGCAGTACAGTGATAAATAGTTACTTTTGGCCCAGCTGCTTACCTGTAAAATGTTCTTTGAACCCACCCTTCCTCAAATGTGCTTAATTAGACTCTAAGTCAGGCAAGGAAATTGAAGCATGTGCTTAATGCATTACCACAGCTCTGCCATGGACTGAGCCTGAGGCAGTCAGACTTGGACTCGTGCAGATGCATCTAAGTGTAAACCTTGGTAAGTACTGAGAAAGTTGTCTGAGCTTCCTGGAGTCAGCAGGAGAGCAGAACACCTCTGAGAGGTGATTCATCTCCTCAGATTGGTATCTGAGAGAGCTGGAATGAATCACTCTCTGGAGGCACCCATCAAACAGGAGAGGCAATAGTTTGTGTAGGAGATGAATACAAGCAATTTGATATTGAGTTGTGTGTCAGTGTGCTGACTGCTTTTACACTCGGATCTTAGGGGACCTATGAACCAGCCTGGATTTATTGCAGTGTTTCTTGAAAGTCGAAGCTATATCATAATTATTTAATAATGAGATGCATATGAGTGATTTCTGGAGTGTCCTGGGTCTAAACTCCTTTCACAACAACTTTATGTCAAAGCAGCCTCATGGCTGTCATTTGAATCCACTTTTGATTTACTGCAGTGAAAGTGAAAATGAGAGTTTAACTCAGAATGTCTGTTTCTTTTTAGAAATGTCAGTAAATTTTAGCAGTGACCAGATTAATTTTCAAAGGATTTTTTTATAGAGACTCATAACCTTTTATTTTGGAGTTAAGTGTATATAAATTGTGAAACTTGGAGGCACATGTGGTATAATTTATTACCAAGTCTGTAACAGAGGTTTTCTTTAACAGGATGGTGTGCAGCTTTGAATCAAAAGATTTGTGTTTATCTGTTGGTCAGTCAGTGCTGAAGAGGTGAAAAGCTGGTCTGATCCCAGGCCAATGAATCCTGCGACTGGCTTCAGTTGGTGTCGGGTCAAGCATATCACGTAGGTTTGTTGCAGCGAAGGATATCCCTTGAAATGTGTGTTCAAGGGACTCATTCAGAAGTTTTTGAGGTGGTCTCATAGGGACTGTTTATGCAAGCAAAAGCTTAAAATAAAGTCCTTGCTCCGGAGCTAGAAAAAGGGGTCAAAGGCTTGTAAGTCCCTGGGGACTGTTCCCTCAGACAGGTATGTGTAGGCTTCACCTGAATAAAAACATCTGAGGGTCCAGCTCCCTCCTCCTCACCGGTTGTCTGGTGCGGAAGTACCCCCGTCGTCCTCCTCAGAGGCTGAGCCAGAGCTCACTAAAATCAGTCGGTCTTCCCAGGAACCGCATCGGGGATTGGATCAGTCCCCATGAGCTGGAGTTGTTTGCTGTCACGGGCTTAGCTTGGCTGGACACCGGGTTGCAGACGTACTTCTGGATGCCTCTGCGCTGCCCTCTCCTTCCTCTGCAGCAGCGGGGCACTTGGCTTTCTCCAGCAGCACTTAGATGGAAGGTTGCCCTCCATTCATGGTGTAGAGGGGTCTTAAAGTCTTTCACACAACTTCTTTGCGAGTTGCATAGGTAGTGGAGGGGAGTGTATTTGTGTGCCTGGTGCTGCCCTTCCCAGGCTTCATTCTGGATACAGTGTCCAGATGGGTAAGGAAGGAGCAGTAAGCAGAGGCTCTTTGCATGGGAAAGGTTCTGCGCTGAAGGAGGAGATGTTCATACCCTTACTGGAGGTCACTTTTCTAACTCCAGAGTTGTCACAGCTAAGTATGAGATTTTGACACCGTGTTTGTTTTTCAAGGCGAATGGAGATGCCCACAACATTTTCTGACAGCAGAATTCAGTCTGAAACATTCCACTCCAAATGGATGTTTTAAATCTTTTTTTGTAGATCAATGTAGATTGTTTTGTGTAGAAGTTGTAGCAGTTTTGTTTTCAGCACATAAAAATCATTGTTCATTTGCAGCACTTTCTTCTATGTTCCTTCAAACTCTAAATATTTAGCTATGTCATGCCTGCTAACTTTAAAATATATGTAGCCGGTATGTTTCAAAACACGTACTCCAGCTGCCAGTTCCACTAGAGATGTTCTTAAATAAACTTTTTTTTCCAATTTCTGTTCTGACACCCCCACGCTGGTGCTGGTGTATTATTTTTGGTGTCAAATCAATGGAATTCCTTGTCAGTGCTTAAACAGAGGCAGTGATAAATTTGTTTGAGTTATGCTGAAATGAAAATGGGGAAAAAAGTCTTTCTGGCTTAAAGTGAGTAAGGAGGAAAAAAAAGCCAGGGAAAAAAATATTTTCATGCTTTGAACTATACTTTCAGTAAAATTTAGATGGATGAACAAGTGGAACAAAGATTTGAACAGAGATTTGGGTTTTTTAATAGTTGTCTTTATGTGTTTTGAGGAAGGGTCTCGATCCAGAGCCATACAAAGAGGAGCCACTTACTTCAGGAAGAAACAAGCTGAGAAGTCCTCCAGAGATAGCTGGCCATTACGCTCATGCATCAGGGCTCCCAAAAAGGCAGCCTGCAGGTTGCTTACAGCCAGCAAAGCCTTTATATGCTTCCTGCAAAGGTGGTTTTTTTTTTTTTTTTTCGTTTTTTAATGATTGCAGCTGTTGAACGTAGTGGATGTTGCAGCCTGGATTCATTTTGTGCTGCAGTCCCCAGTCAGAGGTTTTAGGACACAGCATTGGATGCAGACCATGCACATCATATGCCCTGGTTTGCCTGGAAAGCATCCATCTCAGAGCAGGTTCTTCATAAGAAGAACATGTAGCTGATGTGAAGAAAGATGGATTTACAGACTTGCAAGTGTTTATCAGGTTTACATGCAGAAGCCAAGGCATCAAGCATATGGCACTTAATATGGGAACCCCAGCCTCAGTGATCAGCAGCCAGCTGTGGGGATCTGGGGAGATGAGAATCAACCATTGCACGAGTAGAGGCCTTTGTGCAACTTATTTAGCAACAATTTCCCACTTTCCTTATCTGCAAGAGGTGAATAATCATATATATACCTACCCATATGACCTGGCTGTATTGAGCATAAGTGGAAGTTCCTTGACTCTTCAATATATGCGTGTTAAATCTCAGTATTATTACTACTCCTACTTCTAACAATAACACGGTACATTTGCATGTACTTTGTGTACAGATCTCACCATCTTTCCATTCCAAGCACAGCCAGTGTGTACAAATGCTACACCTCGTGTTGATGGGGCCTTTCACAGATCTTGAAGTTTATATGAACAGATGTCACTGATGTTCTGACTGCAGATTTCATCTAGCAGATTGTATCAGGCACTGGGACGGTAACATGATGTAGCTTCCATATTGGCAGTGCAGTCCAAAACCATCTTCTGTGTGGCAACCAAAAAGGCTGGGAGCAAATACACATTGCGGGTGCCAGGACCAAGTGGAATCCCAGGTTGTTTTCACAACTGATGTGGGCCATGCACAGATGGCCCTGCCCGATTCCGATTCTTTTAATTTAATTCTGAATTCCTTAAGTTGCCAGATCTCGTAGTGTTAGATGCAGATGCACTATTAGCTCTTTACAGTTCTTTTGCTCAAAACTGACTTAGGGTATTGCAGTTGGCAGAGTTGGGCACATCTCTTCTCTTTGATTTAATGGCGCATTCCCAGCCTATCCAGTTATTGTCAGGTTTTCTTGCTGTTTATGTATTGGTTTAGATTGTTGTGCTTCTTTTCCAGATCTTAAGTTGTAGGTGGAATCAAGGTCCACGGCCCTGTTGTTCAGCAGTCTGGATCTTAAATCAGGAGAAGTTAGCACCTCGGGACTAGGTCCCAACACCATTACCATCATAAAGCCAAGGAGATGCAGGGCTGGAAGGTGACTTCAGGTGACATCTGTGTCATCCCTCCTCTAAGGCAGAGTCAGATACACCTTGACCATCCCTGTCAGGTATCTCTGTCATTTGTCTCTCCTGTGAGACCGTTTTT